>NC_137819.1:33655224-33895224 GCF_963921795.1 Nannobrachium achirus | reverse complement strand
GGTCCCTGGAGGCTGGAACTAAATGTTTTGAGATGGGGGTCCGTGAGATGAAAAGGTTTGAGCACCACTGACATAGAAACACAGGTTTTTCAAAGACCTTTTCAAAAATAGCAGATCTACAAGCTCACAGTGAGCTTGTATAGCTGCTATTGTTCAATAGTTAAAGCACAAACTAACGCAGTGAATCCTTGTACCCAGGGCCCAGAATTTGGTGCGACACCCCTGAAGAGAGAGAAAACGTTGGGACTGTATAATAGATTACCCTATTACCGGCGCTGCCCTTCGGAATAGCCCTGCTCTTAGGGAGCGTGTCAGACATCCCCAGTGTTTTGGAGTTGCGGTTTCACGCTCCGGTGCACCGTGCATGCGCTCAGGGGGGGCTGGAGGACGGAGAAACAATGCTGGTTGGTTAAAGCACCAGTTAAAGTATACAGAGAATGAAACTCCGGGCCGCTGCTGAACAAGGATAAATGGTGTAACCCTGTAATGTGTCGTAGAGGAATGTCCTGTTGCTCTCACCTCACAGTGCAGTTATCTTTTGATACACAGGACTCTTAAATTGAACTTACGCCGTCTATCTCCGGGGCACATAAGGGAAATGGAATGTGGTCCATCTCCTGTTATGCACTCTGTGCAGATTTGATACCGTGCCAAAACCAGAAATCATAACGGCTCATTTACTGTAAAATGCTTATTGGGAAGCACTGGGGCGTGAGTGACATCTGGCGGTGTCTTTTAGAACTGCATCGTGGACAGGTTTTAACAGCTGGAGCTAAGCACCACAGACAGTGATGTGGGCGAGGGGGCAACAATGTGATGGTGCTAATTACAGGAGGAGGCGTTCAGGGAAGTTAGCGCTAAATTAATAGGAGCAGATTATGAGTGTTGTTGACAGTCGATTCTAATGAGAATGTTCGTTATCGGTTCCGGAGGAGAAGACGAGACAAAATGAAAACATAAAAAAGTCAGTCAGGATTTTGATTTGTTTGTGTTTATTGTTCACTCATTACTTTATGTGTTTTGCCCTACAGCATCCATGGTGCAGCTCATTACCCAAACTTGTCATTTAACAATAATCATCTGCTAATGAATAGCTGGAGGTGATGATGCTGATGATGATTATAATGATGACAGCGATGATACGAGGACAGTGAGCAGTATGGTGGTGATGATGATGATGAGGGGAGAGGAAGCGATTGAAGAGGACCTCATCCATTACATCAGTGGTTCTCAAAGTGGATTTCAGGGACTCTCTAGGTTCCTTTATGGGGGTCTAAAAGGACCCTTACAAGTCTGTAACTTTGACAGTGTACAAATGGAACCGGTACATTTGGTTCCATTTGTACACTGTCAAAGTTAAGGGAAAACCTTCAAATTTCAGAAGTTTGAGAACCATTGCATACATGGTCAGTCTGAAGGGCCTACCAAGGCGGGAAGATCAGCTCAAGTGGGCATGACGGATATCTATATCTATAACTATATCATCATCATCAGCAGCAGCAGCAGCAGCAGCAGCAGCGATGGTGGTGGTGGCGGTAAAGTGCCCAGTAGGGCGGCTTGGGCCCACCGTCATTAGTTTCCTGTCTATCCTGAGAGTTGATGGCTGCCCCCCTTGACAACGCAGCCATCTGTCTGTGTGCTGCCGCTGTGCAGTGTGCATTTAATTACTCTCCTGATTGGATTAGGCATGCCCGCCACCATGCTGACGTGCGCCCCCTCTCTTAATAGGGTTTGCTGTCGCCTAAACAAAAAAAAGAGGAGAGAAAACAAAATTAAAGCCCACGCGTCCACTTTTCTCTGTCTGTGACTTTTTCAGAGTAGACTTCGGAGGCCGCGTGCCAATCAATCACTATCTCGTCCTGTCATTCTGCGCTCTCAGCCGGTGCATGCAGGGGTGTCGCACCAAATTCTGGGCCCTGGGTACAAGGATTCACTGTGGTTTAACCCCTTTAGACATTATTACGCATTATTTTGTGCTTTAACGTGAAGATTTGTGCACGTCTTTGAATATTTCAAATCCTTCTAAGGTTTAAAAAAAGAAAATGTTTCTATGTCAGTGGTGCTCAAACTTTTTCATGTGAAGGACCCCCAAAATGATATGTATTTGGCCACGGAACCCCATCTCAAAATATTTAGTTCCAGGGACCCCCCAGAAGCTAAATTTGAGTTATAAATGTTCGTTTAAAAAAGACATACATTCAAAGATTTGCACACATTCTCACAACCTTTCAAAATAGCAGATCTAGAAGCACTGTGTGCCGCGCTGTGGGCTTGTATATCTGCTATTTTTCAATAGCTAAAGTATAAAATAATTAAGGCCCCTCCACCTTGGGCCCTAGTAGCTCAGTCCCACTCCCCCCCCACCCCTTGTGATGCCCCTGAGTGCATGTCTGCTGACTGACTGTCTGTCTTCTCTGGACATCACGTTGAGCTGGTGAACTTGTCTTTGAGACAAGAGACCAGGGCTGCCATTCAGAAGCCAAACAGCATGACACTGGGTTCCTCTCAATCAGGCACAGTGGTAATTGGATGGAGGATTATCCCTTTCTTTCTTGTAATGGAATGTAATGTAATTACGTATAGCAAAACAAGCGTTTAGAGTAGAAAAGACAGTTTGAAGCCCAGCAGGCTTCATGCCAATGTGGCATTTTAACTTGTGGCAACCAGCCATGATGTGGCATTAGTCGCTGGTCATTATGTACCCTCCCACCGGTCTCATATATCATTAAATGATTATATTTTATGTTGTGATATTTGTCTATTATTGTAGCAATAGATAGCTCTAGAGTTAAGACCGATGTTGTCTAAACTTTACAGTGACTGTATGTAGTCTCTTAAGCCCCTAATTATTAAGGGTAGGCCTAAATGGTAAATGTTGCATTTATATAGTGATTTTATCCAAAGCCCTTTACAATGTGCTTTATATTCAACCGTTCTCACACACACACACACACACACACACACACACACACACACACACACACACACACACTCACGCACCGCCACCGATGCGATGGCTGAGGAAACCATGCAAGGCACCAACCTGCTCCTCGGGAGCAATTAGGGGTTCAGTGTTTTGCTAAAAGGGTCTTAAGCCCGGGGCCTCATTAGAACTCGGGCTGTCAATTTATTTCCCCTGAAGTTAAGAACAAAGTCGCTGGCAGCAAAGCTCTGAGTCTGAACCATACATGGAGCTGTAAGCCTGTGTGTGTGTGTGTGTGTGTGTGTGTGTGTGTGTGTGTGTGTGTGTGTGTGTGTGTGTGTGTGTGTGTGTGCTTCTGGATCCCAGAGCCTCTCAGCATCTGTCGAAATCTTTCAGTTTCTGGGGACCTTTAGTTAAAATTAATGCCATTTTACATCTGGCTGTTTCCATGACAGAAAGTGTGTGTGTGTGTGTGTGTGTGTGTGTGTGTGTGTGTGTGTGTGTGTGTGTGTGTGTGTGTGTGTGTGTGTGTGTGTGTGTGTGTGTGTGTGTGTGTGTGTGTGTGTGTGTGTGTGTGTGTGTGTGTGTGTGCGCGTGTGTGTGTGTGTGTGTGTGCGTGCGTGCGTGCGTGCGTGTGCGTGTGTGTGCGTGTGTGTGCGTGCATGTGTCTCTCGCTTCCTCTCTCTCTCTCTCTGTCAATCCCAGTGGTGCATTGGTGATTCAATGTTTGGGGGGTCGCTTATCTAGAGACGTCACGCGCACGTCGCTCAACACCTACTATACAGGTCTATTGATATGCATAATGGCTTGTTTCTTTGTTAAAGCACCCTGTTGTGACACTAGACTAAAGCCTCCCAAGTGTGAACTTGGGGGTTTTGGCATCAATACATGTCCGTTTGCGTGAGAGGTGTGACCCCTGCTCAGAAAAGATAGGGGGCGGCGAGGGATGTGTGCGACCCTGGACTAATTCAACACTGGTCAATCCCACCCCCTTCCCTCTCAGTACATGTTGTCTTCAGCTTATATTAAAACCTTTCTTTATCCATGGATCATTCTGTCTGTGGTACTTGACCTATCCTCCCCTCCCTCCCTCCCTCCCGATCTCTCTCTCTCTCCGCCCCCCCCTCTCTCTTTCCTCCTTGGTGGCTCCCTCCATTTAGTGGCCAGAGCGCTGTTATCTGCCCCATCTGTCACATGGATTTAGATAAACAATGGTGGATGTCATTGTTATGACTTTAACCACACACACACACACACACACACACACACACACACACACACACACACGCACACACACACGCACGCACACACGCACGCACACACACACACGCACACACGTACGTACACACACACACACACACACACACACACACACACACACACACACACACACACACACACACACACACACACACACACACGCCACCCTGCCCCCACCTGGCCCATCTCTCAGTCCGTGCATATTGTCCGGTTAAACGGGTGACATATTTGATATTTCATAAGCCCATAAGTATCAGATCTGTGACTCCCCAGGTCTTCTTGATTAATCTCTAATCTTGCGAATTCATATTGAAAGGCCATCAGTCACTCTGCGCTGCAGATTAAAGAGGATCCGGGAGCACGGCCAAAAAGCCTGCTCTGGAACACAGACCCGGCCCTTTCCTGATTGATGAAAAGATCAAATTGAATAGAATATAATAGTGTCATGTTGTTTATTATTACACAAACACATCCATTACACAAGTCAATTCAGGTGCACACGACGCGCCTGCATGTATTCACATGCAACTACATGAACATACAGTCATGCACATATTCTCAGAGATAATACACAGATGCACGCAGACACACACACGTGCATACAACACACTGAAGATGTCCTGTGTCTGTCAGATGATACAACATCTGCAATGGTGAATGTCTAGTGCGTGCAGTCATTAAGCTCCTAGCTTTAAGGAGGACGTCACGACCGTGGACAAATGTTTAAGCAGGAAATGCAGGGCAACAATGGGATAAATGCCTTTAAATGCAATGGATATCCATTGGTCGTTCAACCTTTTGCACCCTGTAGGGATTGTAGTTCATAACCTCTGCTTAAAGCCGTGGGAGGGGCAGCGTCATGACGTGGCTCATAATGGATTGCCTCAAAGATCATACAGAGAGACTAGAGGTTTGAGGATGTTTTGATGCAGACACACACAGACTCATAGCGTTCTTGGTTCAATTCACTTTCTGTCAATATGCACAGCATTGTTTGTTTATTCTATTCTGAGTGAGAGGAGTAATTTTTCTCGAAAAGAGGTTATTGGTGTTTGTGTGTGTGTGTGTGTGTGTGCGTGCGTGTGTGTGTGTTTGTGTGTGTTTGTGCGCGCCTATATTTTACAGTCAATGGTGCGCGTGCGCGCGTGAGTGTGTGTGCCTATGATTCATCAGATATGAAGGATATTTGAGAAGAGAATACCAGTGATTTTCTTCCTTAGGCCTACAGTGGAGTGGTTCCATATTGGAGACTGGACTGAGGTATTCTACTTAAGGTAAGACCAACAAGAGAGAGCAAATATTTGGCAAGGCAACACACTCTGTGGGACTCGAAATGCCTTGAAATGCCTGAATAGTAGCTCCAAAATCTCAACAGCTGCTACTGTTTTTTTGTATCCTGGAGAGGTTGCGATTAAATGTTCATGAGTATGAATGTTGAATAGTAATATTGAGGGCATTTAAGTTCAATACAAACTTCTTCAACATTTTTGTTCCTTTGCACTTAATTCTTTTTTCATTTCCCCCAATTTCATTGACAAATCCCTCTTGTGTACATCCTGTCACTGCCAACTCCTACTATTGATCTGGGGAGGGTATAGACTCCTGATACACAGCCGTTTCCTTGCACCTTGATTGATTGGAAACGTTATTAGTCAGAAATGTAAACGGCACGTGGTACAGCACGACATTAAAGCTATAAGAACACTTCTCACTGACAGGGACACAGTGTCACTGGAAGGGCATAATGCGTGTGGAGGAACATGCTATCCCTCCCAGCCCTCTGTAGTATTCATTAGAGCAGTGGTTCCCAAGCAGTGGCTCGGGAGTCGGGACCCATTAGTGGGTCACAGACCAGTTTTTATGGGTCACGACTCAAGTACAAATCCTATTCTCCTTTCCTACGTAAAAAGAAAAGAAAAGAAGAAAACAAATTTCAAAAGATTTTGCCCCTCCGAAAACCTTTTTAAATAAATATATTTTTAAACAAACACATCTAAGAAATGCCATCAATTCAAAACAAATAATAATTTATAGATGTAGTGAAAATAGCCAATCTAAACGCGTGGCGTGAAGCGACACGTTGTGTGCTTGTAGATCTACTATTTTGTTTGTTGTTAAGTTTGGGTCCTGGGCAAGCGTCTAATTTATCTTTTGGGTCTTGAGCTAAAAAGAGAACCACTGCATTGGATCCTCCGGCCAAGCCATTCATTGTACTTTGTATCTTCCTAAAAAACTGACATAATCCATTGTACAGAACCAGAATCAGAATTTACTGTCACATCACGGGTTTACAGGTGTAAACAGATTCCTTTTCGTACAAGCTCCCATCATTTGTAGTTCTCAGGAACGGGAAGAAGAAAGGTGATAGAAAGAAGAGAGAGGAAACAGGATAGATTAGAAACAGGTCAAGCTAAGACGCCCTAAGGGCGAGAAGCGAGGTCGCGCACATGGGCGCGTGCACATGGGCAGTCTCCTCCGGCACATGGGCGTGTGCAGGCATGGGTGTGGGTGGCTGGGGACATGGTGCTGGCGTGCGCTGAATCCCGCTGATATTGGTATTCCCAGATATGACAAGGACAGAATTAATTTGCAAGTGTCTTTGCCATATATGGAGATGACTGACTTCTGACATCATAGACGTCTGACGTCATAGACCACATGAGACTAATGCAATATGTCCATATATGGACATCTGACATCATAGGTGTCTGATGTCATAGACCACATGAGACTTAATGTTGATGACATCAGGGATCTCCATATATGGGCATAAAAGGGATTGTATTAGTGTGGTTGCCCTAACAGGGCTTCATGTAGTTTCATGTGGTCTATGATGACACCAGACATCTATGATGTCAGATGCCCATATATGGACATATTGTGTCAGTCTATGTCTATGATATCTGACGTCAATTTGCAAGTGTCTTGGCCATAAAATGGAGCATGAGGTGTGATAGACAGACGGACATGTGCTGCAGGTTTTCATTAAATAAAATCATACTTAATCCCAATGTTGGAGTAAAGAGAAGAATATACATTATGTACATAGACTCATATATCCCAGATATTCATGAGAATGACAATGGTATGTGAGGCAGTTATAAAAAGGAAGCATGTACTTTAGTTTATAATAATGTACGGTACTATACATTATATGTACATTATTGTAAAAGAAAAAGCAGCATATAAGTACATCTAATTATCTCCACAAGCTGTCAACCGTAATTAGAATCCAACTGCGGTACATTGTCCCTGTGCTTTTCTAATCAGTTTTGCCGGGTTTCACTGCCTCGCCAGCCTCCATCTTACTCTCACCATCTGTCTCTCTGTCACTGTCTCTCTCCACCTCTCTCTCTCTCGCTCTCACCTCTATAAAACTACAACAGATTTGGTGACTCATCACCTATAAAAAAGAATCACCACAATGGAGCCCTCCCCTTCTATGAACTTGTCAAGTGCGGACGGAGATGAGGCGGAGGACCAGAGGCCCCTCCTCCCATCCAGAATGATGCCCCCCCCTCCGACGTTCCCTCAACAGTGTGGACTACACCACACCGTCCAGACAGGGGCGGACCATGCAGCCTGGCTGGACAGAACGCAGGCCGCGGCCACCACACCATTATACAACGGCTACCTTTTTCATATCTCCTCACCTCAAACGCACAGGACGGGAGACAAGGACCGGGGCAAGTGCAAGGACAGCCACAGGGACAAGAAACACGGCGGGAAGAAACCAAATCATGCACACGGGGAGCGTAGTCAGTTGTTCAAGTCTAAAAAGTCCGGTTTTCACGGGATGCAACAGGAGAACGTCACTTCCTTCACTGACATTCCCATGGCACCACGTGGGACTCCTCACACGGTGCCCGGCAGGTCCCACCTCACTCGCCAGAAAGCGAAACGGGGAGTCGCCGGAGACGGCAGAGGTTGGAGATCATCAGTAAATGTTCCGAAGGAGTCGCGTGACCGGCAGGCTCTTCCGGAGATCGTCATCAGCAGCAGGGACGATGATGACCTCCCCGCACAGGGCCAGGCATGTACACACATAGACATCAAAGGGGGCTTGAGCCCCTGCCCTTTTATCCCTCTGTAAAAAGCGCCCTCTCCAGACCATGAATGCAATTTTTACAATGGTGAGAGAAATGCAAATGCCCTCTTTCCATGCCATATCTGAAGGCAGCATTCAAGAGAATTGTCTTGTCCAAACTCTCCCGAACTTGAATTCAGCATCTTATGTTGAAAGTATAGCCCTCTCTGTGTAGAAATCCATGATGTACGCCACATCTCCAGTATTTACTTGATTATGCTGTGGTATCAAGCACCGAAAATAGCTGACCTCCAAGCTCACGAGGTCTGCTATTTTCAATATTTTCTCCCCAAAGCCCTTTTAGAAATGTCAGCCCTTGCCTCTCTAACATTCTCTACACGTCCCCGCACAGGGCAGCGAGGCACTCCTCTCCCACCGAGATCTGGACCTATCGGGGGCCATGGGCCCGTTGCCTGGAGACCAGTACACCAGTAGCACCGCTGTCAGTCCCAGTCTAGAGCCAAAAGACAGCAACAAGGATGACCAGTACTGGCAGACCCACGGCATTGGCAGGAGGCTGGTCCGTAGAAGGGCGCTGTTTCAGAGGAGACAGCTGCTGAACGACTGTGCCCTGGCCGTGGGGCTCTTCGGGGTGGTAGTGATGGTGATGGAGACCGAGCTTTCCTGGAGTGTGTACAGCAAGGTCAGCAGGGGTGTAGCACCAAATTCTGGGCCCTGGGTACAAGGATTCACTGTGGGCCCCCCATGAATGTTTTTCATACCCATTTAGACTGTCTTTGAATATATCAAATCCTTCTAAGGTTTTTGGAAAAACCTACGTTTCCCATCTCAAAATATTTAGTTCCAGGGACCCCCCAGAAGCAAGATTTGAGGTACAAATGTTCGCTTAAAGAATACCTATACCGGTATTCAAAGATTTGCACACATTTTCAAAAAAAAGAAAAAAAAAAGCAGATCTACAAGCTCGCAGTGCGGCACTAGCTAAATAATTACGGCCCCTCCACCTCCAATTACGGCCCTAGTAACTCAGTCCCACTCCCCCCCTCCCCCCTTTTTTTCTAGGCCATCTTAACTTGACTCCACTCTTTCCTCATCCCTATTCAAACCTCTAACACACAATAGAAGATATTATGTCTTTCTTTTTCTTTTTTGGCTTTTGTGGCAAGTAGAAATCAATACCTTTTCTTATAATACTATTCAAAAAATTACCTTCATTACTCTTCCACTGCAACGCTGGCTTTCATTATGAGAAAGCCATATTGGGAAATTATTTCAGTGGTTTTCCATCTATTACTGTAGCTTTTGCGCAAGGATTTATGTCCATAATATCATGTTCACTAAATCAAGGAAGTGCATTATCTAAATGGAATGCATGTGATTGAAGATTAGAAGCATACAGGATAGGATAACAATGCCATAATGCCATATCATAAATTCAGCTTCTAATGGTAAACAGCCATCGGTAGTACTACTATATGATATAATCATTACATCATATACAATACATTATATTGTAAGTGTGTGTGTGTGTGTGTGTGTGTGTGTGTGTGTGTGTGTGTGTGTGTGTGTGTGTGTGTGTGTGCGTGCGTGCCTGTGTGTGTGTGCGTGTGCGTGTGTGTGCGTGTGTGTGTGTGTGTGTGTGTTTGTGTGTGTGTGTGT
The DNA here is from genome assembly GCF_963921795.1 of Nannobrachium achirus. Taxonomy (NCBI): domain Eukaryota; kingdom Metazoa; phylum Chordata; class Actinopteri; order Myctophiformes; family Myctophidae; genus Nannobrachium; species Nannobrachium achirus. The sequence goes on along the minus strand of NC_137819.1, from coordinate 33,885,334 downwards.
CAAGGTTAGTAGAGTTAACTAATACCCAACTAAAAAGTAAAACTAGGTGTGAAAAAATATTTAAACTAGACTAAAAACACAAAACAACTGAAACAATATGACAGACTAACAGTTTTAGTCTATCAGTTTGGTCACGTTTTTTTTACTGAGACTGGGATGTCTATATGATTTTGAGTTGATTGCCTTCAGAAGGAGTTGTGTATGTAGTGCAATACCTATTCTGAACTTCTGACATTCCCCCCAGAGAAATAGCCCCCAAATTATAATGACAAAACTGAAATGAATACAGGAACTAATAAAAACGAAACTAGAACTAAATATTTTAAGCAATAAAAAATAAACTAGCAGACCCGCATGATGTGAATCTAACTGGAACTAAATTAATTGAATAAATGCAAATCAATAATAACCTTGGTCTGCGTGTGCGGCACGCGCGCGCGTGTGTGTGCGAGCATTAATCTGCATGTGTTGTCACCGCAGAGCTCCATCTACTCCCTGGCTCTGAAGTCGGTCATCAGCTTGTCTACCATCATCCTGGTGGGCCTCATTATCGCCTATCACTGCTGTGAGGTGCAGGTGAGAAATGTCTTCATATTCTCATGATCAAAATGTGTGTTTTGACAACCAGGTCGTTTAAAACCTCAGTGTTACCTCAGCTATCACATTATGTCAGATTGCTACACAACTCCCAAAGGGTACTCACACTGTGACGGTTTGTTTGTTACTGTCACATCCTCTGAGTCTGCTGTCAGTCCTTGTTGGTCACAACCATGTCCTCGGCCTCTGCCATCAGTCCTCATTGGTCACTGCCGTGTCCTCGGACAATGGCGTCGATCCTTGTGATCGCTGGGATACACCTGAAAATGGAACAGACGTGTTGCCAGTACAGGGAACATCACAGCTGTCAGCAGACATAAGTCTCAATGCCCAGGGGCGCCTGCTGGCCTACTGGTCCAGGCGCATACCACTTAGGCATTGCCACATAGGCATGGATGCCCGGCTGCGTCGCCGGTTCGATTCACGATCCGGACAACCTTTGCTGCATGTCCCTCCCCATCTCTCCCCCCATTTCCTGTCAGTCTACTGTCCTATCCAATAAAGGCAAAAGCCCCAAAAAAAATCTTCAAAAAAAGAAGTGTCAATGCCCAGGTGCTACACGACCTAAAACTGCCTAGAACTGGAGGACTGATTGTGGCAATTTGTGGGGTCATGTGATCAGTGACATCATGAAGGTGTACTCTTTGACTTTAATTAAGCAGGATGCTTAATGAAATTGACTCATAAATAATAGCATCGCTCACTTCACACTAGGTGTGATTTTTATTGTCCAATGTTCCCCCCAGAATATGGATGGTGGTAAAGATATAGCCTCAAAACCAACAAAAAAACCATTCATCATCGTATCCTCATTTCACAGCTGTACCTTCTCGATAGCGGCGCGGAGGACTGGCGCATCGCCATGACGACGGAGCGGCTGGCGCTGATCGCGCTGGAGCTGGCGGCGGTGGCGGTCCACCCCTACCCGGTGGGACTGCAGGCGTACTTCCAGCAGAGCTCCTCCCAGCGGCCCCCCGCCGTGCTGTCTGAGACGGAGCTGGAGATCGTGCTGGCCCTGCCCATGTTCCTGAGGCTGTACCTGCTGGGACGCTCCATGATGCTGCACAGCCGCCTCTTCACCGACACCGCCTCCCGCAGCATCGGAGCGCTCAACAAGGTCAGGGGGTCCACCGCTACAGGCTCTGTGTTCCAAGTTATAAGCACGGCTTTGGGCAGTACTGTGTGATGTGATAGGGGGACTTGAAAATACAGTATATATTATATATAAGCATACAAAAAATGTCTTGGGAACTGCTTTTTCAAAATTTGTTTGGTTTAGCACAGTGGTTTTCAACCAGTGGTCCGGGGACCACCAGTGGTCCTTGAGGGGGTTCCCGGTGGTTTCCAGCAAAAATGATGGAGAGTTGGAAATCAAATGGACCTTTATAGATCTTTAATATGAAACAAAATCCGTAAGGGTCCATTTGGTTTCATTTTACGCTATCAAGAGTTAAATTATTGTTAAACATCTGCATTATTTTAATTCACAAGTCGAAGAATTAAGAGAGTATACAAGAATTGTTATTTCATGTCAAAACGGCATGAAATTGTGGACAAAGTTGTATCCAAAGACAACACTCTCAGGTCTGGGAGGCTAAATCTCATTAAATGGTGGTCTGTGACTTAAATGGTATAATAATGGACCTTGAAATTAAAACGGTTGAAAACCACTGGTTTAGCAGAACCTAAACGTTTGAAGGCAGAGCTTCATCAAGATGAGGCTTTGGACGGCATTGTGTGATGTAATCCATGTTTCAGTTAATGACTTTGAAATTGGGCACACCATTTGGTCTGGGGTTCAATTCTTGAAGTTTGGAATCTTCCTTTACTAAGACCCATGTTTTTATGTCTTACATCTAGGTGGGCCGATCGGTCATTAGAGGTTTGAATCTCGAGGTGTGACCATCACACTCTTGCTCCCATGGAATATATCAGTGATTTGACGTTCTCTGTCTATCGTATACCCTCCACCTTGTTGTTTTACCACTTTTTCTTCCTCCTGATAAATCCACTCCCTGTAATCTCCCATCCTCTGTTGGTGCTTTTTAAGAGTGACGAAAATGACTGACCTTTTTGCCTCCCCCTGCAACAAACCTCGTGTGTTGAGCTGAAATAGGCTTTCGTGTCCCTCATCTCATCTCCTCTGTATTATGTAAAGATAATACACCAGGTAATATACTCAAATACTGCATAGTTGAATGTAGGTACTAAGAGCACTGTTAAAAGTGAGACATGAGTGATTGTGTCATATGTGATCTCTAGATACACTTCAATACTCGCTTTGTGGGGAAAACACTGATGACCAACCACCCTGGCACTGTCCTGATGGTTTTCAGCGTTTCTCTCTGGATAGTGGCTGCGTGGGGCTTACATGTTTGTGAGAGGTATAGTATGTGATATTGAGGGAATACAGTCAATCCACTTACAGAAATACTTCACTTCTCAATGTATATACTATCCGATTTCCTCTGTGGTAAAGAGCTGACAATATTGTCCGAATCTGGACAAATTTGAACCCGGTGTGCATGAGGTCATAGAGACTTGTCCGTTTATTTCCGTGTGAGAAAACGGACCGTGGCGTGTGCAAAGGCTTTAAGTCAGCCACTGTTGTTGTTTTTTTTGCTTTTAAAGGTAGGCCTACTATAATTTGCGTTGACTTTGTGCCATCCATCATTTTCAATTGGTATAAAGAATAGTGAAAAATACACTGTTATTACCAGTACTACTTGTAACGTTAGTATTGACTGTATTGACAACTCAAATAGAGTAGAGTGATAATAGCAAGCCATGTGGGTTCAATAGACTGTATCTCTTTATCCTGTAGACACCACAACTACAAGGACCTGAGTAGCAACTACATGGAAGCCCTGTGGATGGTCTCCGTCACCTTCCTGTCCATTGGTTATGGAGATGTGGTGGCTCACACCTACTGTGGTCGCAGTATCTGTCTTATAACAGGAATAATGGTAGGCTGATAAAATGGTCCATTTCACTCACCTTTAGTACCTTTTCTCCCTTTATTGAGCTAAATAGAAGGGAAGCACAGAGAGAGAGAACAGCACAGCATAGTGGAGGCCCACGGGAGTGCAGGCTAAAGCCACATTTATACTCATGGTCACATGATGGTGTTGCTCATCAAAAATAACAGATTTTCAGGCTAACAACACAGAAAGACAAATGGACTATAATTAATAGCATGATATGTTTTGATTTTTCTTTGTTGAGTAAAGTTATCTGGATTTATTTTATGATAATACTCAAGAGAGTCAAGACCGAAATGCAATTTCATTGAACTGTCTCTCTCACACTCACTTGCTCACTCACTCACTATTATGAAATGCAATTCTAACCATTGTCTGCTTATCACACACACACACACACACACACACACACACACACACACACACACACACACACACACACACACACACACACACACACACACACACACACACACACACACACACACACACACAGGGAGCCGGTTGCACTGTCCTGGTTGTTGCTGTAGTTGCCAGGAAACTGGAGCTGACCAGGGCAGAGAAGCATGTCCACAACTTCATGATGGACTCCCACATCACCAAGAAGGTACTGATCCACACCTGACCTTAGCCTAGACTCTAAGCAACCATGTATCATCTAATCTTTGGAGGTTGCACACTACAAAATTATGCCTGATTTATAATTGGTTGCACATGCATTTCCCCCTTTTTAGTAGTGAAAATAGCAGATCTACAAGCTCACAACACGCTGCGTTAAGAGCTAGTAGATCGGCTATTTTCACTACTTCTTAATTATTATATTTTATTTATTGCATTTCTTAGATGTGTTTGTTTCTAAAAGTAAAAATAATAGAGGAGAACATCTTTTGAAATATATATTACATTTTTTGTAGGAAAAGAAAATGGGATTTTTACTCAAGTTGTGACACTTAAGAATATGTCTGTGGCCCACAACTGTCCCACTGTTTGGGAAACATTGGATGCTGCAAATGTTTTTATTTTAGCATTTTTGCAGTCTTCAAAATGAGTGCTTATGCTCTATTGGGTGTTATGACAGATCAAGAACGTGTGGCATTTGTTTATTCTAATTCAGTAAAACAGCAATGGAAAAGACATGTTGGTGAAACTCTAGCATTGCATGTTGCACCATTGTGATACTTTGCATTTAAAACTATGGCCTGCTAAAAAAATAAATCTGTTTGTTTGATGTCTTCTTTCCTCCACAGATAAAAATTGCAGCAGCAAATGTGCTGCGAGAGACTTGGCTTATCTACAAACACACTAAGCTGTCAAGAGAAAGAGATCACACCAGAGTACGCATGCACCAGAGAAAGCTACTGTTGGCCATCCACCAGTAAGGAAACGATCAAATAATATGGCTTCATAAAGCCCAAATATGTATATGTTACAGTTAGTTTGGGTAACTCAGTTAGATTGGGGTAGGAGCGCTTGTTTTTGTTCACCTCATGTCCCAGTGGTAGAGCATTTGACTGCATTAGTCCGACGCTGGTGAATGCTACTATGCCTAACCCTAACCCTAAACCTTACCCTAAACCTAACCCTAACCCCTAACCCCTAACCCTAAACCTTAGCCTAAACCTAACCCTAACACCTAACCCTAAACCTAAACCTTACCCTAAACCTAACCCCTAACCCTAAAACTAACCCTAACCCTAAACCTAACCTCAGTAAAACTATGCCTAAATCTAACCCTAATCCTAACCTCAGTCAAATTATTCCTAGTTCCCCGAAGGAGGCTGCGCCTGCTCCACATTGTGCACAAAAACGAGCGCTCCTGTTCTCAATCTAACTGAATCTCAAACTAACTGTGACATATGTATTTAATAAAGGTTATGATTAATTTTACATTTGAATATTGTTTCCCCTCTTTAGCAGTTATCTGATAGTGATGAAAGGTGGGAACATACAGTATACTAATGTAATAGTAAGATGTTAAAATAAAAATAAATGAATATCAACTGGCCTCCTTAGAGGAATTTATAATAACATGTATAAAAACATGTATAAGAAGTGTCAAATTCACCTCTTATATAGCCTATATTTAAACTGTAATTTTCATCAAATATTCCTTTGTGCTCTTCAGGTTGCGTAGTGTTAAGATGGACAAGAGGAAGTTGGCAGACCAGGCCAACACACTAGTTGACCTCTGCAAGGTGAGCCATGCCAATCATCATGTTATCTGTATTACACAGTCACCTCAGAAAGAATTAAAAAATACTTCCATTTTATCTATTCCACCTAGCACAGGGGTGTCACTTGTGGTTTCGGGGCATGGCAATTGCCACTCCCTTGCTTTCAAATTTAACCTCAAATTTTAGATGAACACTTACAGACGCTTTCTTTCTGCATTAACCATAGGCCTATATACATTTATCACTTTAAACTGGCCTCCATATTTTGGGCTTGTCATTACATACTGCCCTCTTTTTCTGTTTTCTTTTCTTAGCTGATGCAAGCTCACAATGCATCATGATACGATGCGTTGTGAGCTTGTGGGCCACTTCGGACTCAAGTGGTCACTTTGTTGCCACACTCCAGTTCTAATGAAATTACTCCACTGACCATCACAAACCTTACTGGCACAACTACCGTTACCTCCTCCTCATAACCAACTCCCATCACTTAACTCTGTGTTCCACTCAGATGCAGAACCTGATGTATGATGTGCTGTCGGAGGTGCACGGCTGCCGCGGGGACCTGGACTCTCACATACACAGCCTGGAGAAGCACGTGGAAGAGTTGAGCGAGGGCTTCAGGAGCCTGATGCCACTCCTGTCCAACACCCTGTCCACACAGAACTCCTCCATCCGCCACCTCCTCAGGGAAAGGGAGGGGATGGTAGAGAATGCTAGCATGAACGGGAGTGACAGGTAGATGGAGGCAATGAAAGTTTGTAAATTAAGCAACCTGGAGACCAAGAATTCTGAAGATTATCTACTGACTAACAGACCAAGATGATCTTGGTGCTGAAGATTGCATACCCAGCCCTCAAACGGAAACATACCCAATGGTATATTGCAGTTTCTCAAATGGGGGTATGTGTACCCCTAGGAGTACAGGAGAAAATGAGAATATTTATTTTACTGTTATTGGTAAGGACAAAACATTGTCTTTGGGTGAACCTTCTCATCTGGAAATTGTTAAACCAAATTACCGTACATCAATACCTGAGAGACAGCCGCTGATACGAACGACCTACGGCCTGGTCGCGACCTAGGCCACGACCTGGAGGTCGTAGGTCCCGGTTCTGGAGGTCGTAGTTCGCGGTACATACTTGTTAGGTCGCGGCCGGTCTAGTTTCGCGACCCCCGGCCGTGGTTGCGCCACCTCGGTCGTCCCCGGGCCGTTGTTGCGCGATCGGGCCGTTGTTCAGCGACCTGGGAAGTCCGCGGTCGTATTTAAAAGGTCTTTTTGCAGAATATTCTAGAGCAGCAGCGCTATTCAACCTTTTGAAGCTTGTGATTGGCTGAACCGGAGGTAGGAAGCGCTCCATTGTAGTCACTTGGACCGCGCGAGGTGCACCAAAACCTATCCTTAACCCTAACCCCAACTCTAACTCTAACCCTAACCTTAACCCTAACCCCAACTCTAACCCTAACCCTAACCCTAACCCTAACCTGCCGACACTGAGTAGCTAACCTGCCGACGCTGTTGAAAACGAGCGCTCCTTCCCTTAGCAAGCGTAGAGTTTCTAAACTCGCGTCCCTTCCCTTAGCAAGCGTAGAGTTTCGATCGCGGCGCTCCTTCCCTTAGCAAGCGTAGAGTTTCTAAACTCGCGTCCCTTCCCTTAGCAAGCGTAGAGTTTCGATCGCGGACTTCCCAGGTCGCTGAATTACGACCGAGATCGCGCAAAACCTCCAGAACCGGGACCTACGACCTCCAAGTCGTGGCCTAAGTCGCGACCAGGCCGTAGGTCGTTTGTATCAGCGGCTCTTGCTGGAGAACCTTGACTAGTACAACTGTCACTGAATAGAAAGCAATTATTATTTGCCATTATGCCGTTTTATTTTTAACATTTTGGCATTGGACCTTTGATGTAGATCCTTCTCAAAAAATTAGAATATTGTGTGAAAAAGCATTGCAGATGCCCTAGCTGCCCAAATCATAACAGACTTCGGAAACTTCCCACTGGACTTCAAGCAACTCTGACTTCAGAAGGCTGACATTTCTCTTTTATAAATCCTTGTTTTGAATGGTTTCGTGTAATATTGTAATATTTGAAATATGGACTTGATATTCATGAGCTGTATGCCATAAATATTTTAACAAAAAAAGGTTTGGAATAATTCACTCAATGTCCAATGTATCTAGAATATATGAAAGTTTCAAGAAATATATGAAAGTTTCAAGAAAACTTACTTTTACGCAATATTCTATATTTTTCGAGAAGGATCTGTATATTTTATAGAAAATGCTGTAGTCAGGGGAATGGGGGTACAGCAACCAAAAAGGTTTGAGAACCAGAACATGTAGCAGACATTAAAGATGAATTTTGAACTAATTTGTGCTAATTACAACAGCTATTTATACAGGACTCATATCCAGCTACCTGACATAAAAACAAAAGAATGTGTTGTGGATCATGGAAATGACAGCTACATCCCATTCTCCAACTACCTACAGTCACAGGTAAAAGGGCTCCATAATTACTTTGCTCTGCTGTAAAATGATGTACAGTTGTACAAAGACAATACCATTCTTAATTTATATCATTGTGAAGGCAATAATAAATATTTTAAGAGATTCTTCAGTGTCGAGTAGAACAAATAAAACTTTGGATTTTGCACCAATAAGCACAGAGAAAGATTACAAACACACCATTGCTTTAGCCAAAAACAATACACTTTAATAAGAAAGACTGGGCTGGAGGGTGGAGTTACAGCAACAATCAACAAAATGTAACCAGTCTATACATCAGCATAACAGGTCTTGTTCCGGAACGATGCACTGGGTCTTGAATTAAGTGCCATTGACCACCAAGTTGAGGGGTCAAAGATGCTGATATCAACCAATCCAACCTCTCCTCTCCCTGTTCATGGCCAGAGAACAGCTAGTGTTGCTTTCTCCTGAATGAGCACCCTGATGGAGAGACAATGAGTCAGTCAGACCACTGAGAACAAAGAGGGACATTACTGAACAGTAGACAAATACAGTAGGAACTGGGAACATACTGCTATTGTTGAATGCTACTGAAGGGTAGCACTTAGCAGTCATATGTAAGTGATTGTGTACATGTCCAGCATTACAAAAGGCCAATTTAAGGGATTCTAATCTATAATTTGACAGTACGCAAACTATTAAAATGAACATGTTCATACACAAAACAATACACTGACAGCCAGCAACATGAATGTTTTTCTGTTTAGCTTTTAGGCTTTATGTTGCACATGGCAGATATGACACATAACCTAAATAATACAAACTAAAGACTGAAACTTGACAACTTTAGTTTAAATAGCAGATCTACAAGCTCACAACACGTTGTGAGCTTGTAGATCTGCTGTTTCCACTATTTTTAAACGTTTGAAAATATATGAACATTTTTCAACAAGGAAATGATTGACAAAAATTGGGATTAGACAATTATGTAATAATTGACAAGCTACTTTCACTATTTTCACCATCTGTGTACGGGCGAAAAGAGAAAAAGTTTGAAAATGTTTGCCTAAAATGACATTCCCAAAATATGGATGCCATGCGTAAAGCAGTTACATTAAACAGTAAAAGGCTCGTCTACATAATAAGACGTGTCACATGTAGATGGACGATGCCCAATTGCAATGCCCGTCCATTAAATAACTGAATGCAAAGTTAAATGGGAACTCTAGAGGGTCGGCATTTGCCATCCCCTGATGACCCAAATGACGCCCCTGGCCATGTGGTTTTAGACAGGTGTCAGATGTATCATTCAGAACCATAGATACTGACCCTCTGTGAGACGTGCTTTGCCTCCAGTAGGTTGGCAGAGGACTGTGGAGCAGCCCACACACAACACCACCGTCTGGGCATGGCTGAACACCGTAGTGATCTTGTAGCATCCTGCACAATGACAAAAAAGACCATTATATCAACTGTAATTGGCCAATCAAATGACCACACAATTCATCCGAGTGTTCAGCAATGGTGTGTGTTGCATTTATTTTAAAAAATGTACCTGGACATTTCACGTCCATAAAGTAAGAGTTGGGACTCTGAACGAGTCTTTTCTTCTTGTGCCTCCTCTTCTCCTCCTCAGGGCTTGGGTGCAGCAAGTCTTTTGCGAGCTACAATGTAAAAAAGAAACAAAGACAGCAGTATTATTAAAAAGGCCATCAGTTATCACCCTCTAAATGTTTAGATGGCTAAGCTACCGAGAACGATAAGTGGTGGCTTGTGTAATCTGGTGGGAAGGGGCACCAAGGAGGAGTGGGCACCTCTGTTAAATTGGCATTTTTACCCCCGAAATGTAAAAAATATATATTTTGAAAATGTTTTCAAATAAACTGAAGTATACATGATGAGAACATGCTTAAACATTCGACAAATACGGCCAATATTTCTACAATTCCACAAATTTGGGGGCATAATGAAATTGAAGGATATAATTATGTCTGATGATGTACCGTGCATGTTCACATCATGTATACTCTACATTACTTAAGACCATTTTACAAATATTTAACATTTAGGACAAAAATCACAAATAGCCAATTTGACATGTCCCTAGTCAATGCCCACCTATCCTGCATGACAGAGCAGGGCAGCTGCAGCTGGTCACCCACGCACTTAAATGACATATTTTAATGTTATAATCATGGTCGCCCTGATTGAAGCTGGCATCTGCCGACAACAAGGTATACATTATAATTTCTCTTTGTTGTAGTGTGGTGGACCGGGATTCGGTAACGTTAGCAACATTAGTCTAACACGTTTTGGCCTATATTTAGAGCGCTACGCAGTTTCCATCCACGAGCTAAACGGTGTAAACTGATGCACTCGTCAATTCACCAATGTTAAATAAATGACAATGTAAATGTCGACATCAATGTCAAAACTTGTCGACTTTATAACAAACTGCGGAGTGCAGCTCGTTAAATTCGCTATTCAACCGTCTCCATGTTTTGCGTTATGTACGCAGCCATCTTGTATCTGACAATGCGCTCCCAAAGCACTCAGAGATTATATTTATAATACCGGGACATGGACTGGGGCAATTTGCTTAAAGTGTACATCAGTCGAACCGCTATGGGTTTATGTGCAGATACAACGCGGTAGACGACGATAAAACCTCGAATTAGTTGATAAAATAGTGTTTTTCTGTCGCTCGTGTACTCACTGGCATGTTGGCGAGGAAGTAGCCGTTGCCGAAAAGGAGGTCGCACCGGAAGCGCGGGGCTGATATCGACGCTTCCTTCGAGCAAGGACCGGAAGTGGGTCATTAAACCAACCGGGCGGACATTTTTATAAGGTCAAGCTCAACCCTAAAAGTCTAAAATCAAACTAAATAACGTTCAGTGGCGTAAAGTAAATACGTATATTTACTTAATATGTACTGTACTTAGTTACACTTTTGAGTTATTAACTTATTTGTACTTTACTTGAGTATTTCCAATTTCCAATACTTTTACTTCTACTCCACTACATCTTGGATCCAAATGTTTTACTTTTATGCCACTACATTTATTTGAAGTTGCTTTGTAGATTTTTATCATTTATCATTTTTATCATTATTACAAAACCTACATTAACAACTTCAGCCCTATACATTTCGGCCATTTGAAAATAACCGATCTACAAGCTCACATTGCGTCAATTTGAAAATTCTGCCTAATGAGTAGGTTTACTTTTGGTATTTTAAGTACATGTTCATGCCAATAATAACTTTTTCCACCACTGATAACGTTTTAGTGCAATCCAATCTTTCTTCTTTTACTTAGAACTGACTTATATTCTGACACCTATGTCGATAACAAAGTAGGCTAACCAAAAACCCAGAGATTTTCTTTGGCAAAATAGAATATTAATCACAAGACTGCTTAAATTAAAACTAATATTTTATTTCTACACTTGTAAAACAAACTTGGAAAACGAATAGAAAAGGGTAGGACCATGCAGCATTTTGATGAATCTAACAATATATTCTCAATTATTATGCAGCCTGCCCCTCCTCTTCAGTAGTGTTGATGAGAGGATCTCGTTGTTTCATAATCTCCTGTATCTTCATATAGGATTCACAGTCTGGAAGGAAGTGGTTTCTCTGAGATGAAGAGATCAAATGTTCACATTAGTGTATAGCATCCAATAATGAAGACCTCAATGCATTTTGGCAAGTCCTGTCGAATATTCGACTATTCGAATACTTTGAGGTCGAATAATTCGAATACTAAAAAACACTATTCGTGAATGCCCTAGTGGATACACACCTGGAGAGACAGACGGAGGAGTCCTCCCTCAGTCTGCTTCTGAACACATGACAGGAACAGAGGCAACGACCGCTCTGTTAACCTGTTTCCTTCCCAGGCCAAAGAAAGAGACAAAGCTTAAATAATGTTGTCATGTTGTGTCGTGTCAAAAGAGATACTGTACACACTTTATGTTAATTGCCAAACCTTATGACACCTTTATTTATTTATTTATATTTTATTTATTTCACCCAAATGATTTTCTTCTTAAGCCATGAACGTTGTAACCATATTACATTGTGTGAATCGTGTTCTCCTTTGAGTCAGGGGTACCTGCCAGGTTCAAGGAGGTGAGAGCACTGTTCCCCATCAGAATGACTTCACCGTCCTTGTGCTGCACCGATGGCTCCAGCAGGGGGCTCACAATCTCCACCATCTCTACCAACTGGGATGCAGAGAGACACCATGTTGATGGAGGTATGGACTAATGGAACATAGTATATACTGTCACCTTTAATATAACAATACGACTCTTTTAAAAATAGTTTGAGACAAACCTTATTCAGAGAAGCACTTGTCTTATCCTGCAGATAAAGAAAATGGCATGCAAGGCAGGCATTTCACATGTAAACTTTTGAGAAACGTAATGTGAATATTCACTGCTGTCAAAATGAGTGTGTATTCAATAACCACCTCTTGCTCAGACATTAATGGGTGTTTCTCTTTGGCCCCAGGCTTGCCTGGTTTACCTCGAGGTAGCTTGGCATCAGTGGCTGTAACAGAGAGGGTGAAATGATAGCGTGAAATAACAAATGCCCCGTGGTGTCTCTCAGAGAGCAATAAAACTGATACATTTGATTACATTTCTTGTTAGATTTTGGGTCCTCTTTCTTTGCTCCTGCATGGTTGCCAATCGTCTTTTCATCTTTCTTGGGAATTTCCTGTAATCACACAGTTCTCAAGGTCAGTCTTTCTTTACGAGATGGTCGGGGTCAGATTTTGTGAAGGACATTTCTCGTTTATAAAAGACGCATTGGAATAATAGGAACGTGATGAGGGCAGCACAACAATCTCAAACAAAAAGGATGTCACCATTATATATCGTCGCTGTGCGGTCGAAACCAGCTAACTAAAGGTTTCATAAATCAGTACTATTGAACGCCCTTTGCGTCTGTGTGTTGGCAAATCCTCACACTCTCTGCCAAACCAGCTAACTCCACCCGGTTTAATAGCCTTCTTCTTTTTTTTTCTTTAATAAATCAGTGCTATTGTCGTGCTATTGATGAACACCCTTTTTGTCTGTGTTTTGGACTTGAGCGGGATGTGTTTTCATTTTCTGAAAAATGAACTTTTTGTCAGCTGGTTTTAGCCAGACAGCAGAGATATACATTTTTGGCCACCTTTTTTCTGGATGTTCCCTTGTTGGCCCCCTTGCTGATGTTGCCACTCAGAGAGGTGCTGCTCTGGACTGAAGGAGTTTGGTCAACTGGAGACTGCTCAGTCATCAGAGAGGGCTGCAGAAATAGGAGGAGAAAATACAATACCATGTGCATTTCCACTGAAAGCCTAATTTATACTTCACTCGACAATTTTCTACTGAAAAGGGTATTGAAGCCTAAATTAGGCTTATGTCTGTGTATTCCTACTTACGGACTGGTCTCTTTCTAGTAGCAACTTCCTCCTCTCCACAACCTCTTCATGAGTTAGAGCAAATGGACCAAGTATCTACAAAATCAAAGGGTACGTGACAATAATAACAGGCAACAATAGGTAACAATAATAAATAAATAAACGCTCACGCACACTGAAGGCTCCAATGCGACAGATGCTTTATCGCACCAAATAAATCTGTACATAATTAATTGGTGCAATAAAGCATCTGTCGCATTGGAGCCCTAAGTGTGCGTGAGCATTTATTTATTTATTATTCTTATACAGTTCGTCGCTCGGCACCTGTAGCCCAAACTTGGGTTAGAGGTGTGCATGTCTGGTCTCTCTTTTCATAATATTAAATGACACACATCATTATGAGAGAACTGAAACACTCACTTTAACTAGATGAGCAGCCCCTGTGTCTCCAATCCAGTTGTTGGACAGAGACAGGCAGAGCAGAGCACGGTTCAAACGCAGACCCTAGGACAGGATAGGGAATGACTGAATGGTATGTCGACAACACTTTCAGTCACCACTGTTAAACTCTATACTTTGATCGGGGTCTTTACTGGCCCCCTACTTTTTCCCTTTATACCAAATCTCTTTGTCGAAAATAACCGATATACAGTATAAGCTCACAATGTGTTGTATTTTTGTTGAATGTTTGCCTATTTTCCCCAGAATATTTGCCTGTTATGTCATGCCCATAATTGGTGCTAAGGGTTCACATGGTTAAATGTGAATAAATATGGACAATGGCTTGTACCTGTGCTATATGTGCAGCACCTTCATCACCGATAAAATTGAAGGCGAGGTTGAGTGACATGAGGTTTTTGTTGGCAGATCTAGTAGTGGAGAGTGCTGACCCAATCAGGCGCGCTCCTTCATCTCCTAACCGGTTGTTCCGCAGTGACAGATGAGTGATGCTGATGGCCAAACAGGTAAAGTTAGAAATTAAGCTAATTATCAATACATCAATTAAGAGAGTGTGTGTGTGCGTGTGCATGTGCGTGTGTGTGTCTGTGTCTGTGTGTGTGTGTGTGTGTGTGTGTGCGCGTGTGTGTGTCTGTGTCTGTGTGTGTGTGTGTGTGTGTGTGTGTGTGTGTGTGTGTGTGTTGGTACTCACACACTGTCTTGAGACAGTAGAATGTGGTAACTCTCCCTTGGGAGAGGGTTTCCCTCTAACACCACAGACCTGGAACAGTGAGGAGCATTGGAAGGAGATGGATAGATGACCAGTGAATGATAAATGTATCTGAACTCACCCTGTTGCTGTCTGCCTCTCTACAACTCTCTCAAATGTTCTCTCTCACTCTCAGCCTGGCACACAAGCTCATTTATTGAGCCTTAAAACTATACTAAGTATAGTTTCAGTGGGAAATAGTTTTACATGGTGGGGCCTACCAACAATGATTCACACCCACCCTAATAGTTCCACCCTAGGCTCTAGTCCGGGGCCTAGGCCATCAGTCACAGTTGAATACTTGACTTTATGGTCCCCAGAGGGAAACTAGTCTTACTACTCTACTGAGATAATAATAATAATAATAAAAACATCAAACAACACAAGGTACATGTGAAAATTGGCCTTTGGACTGGCTGTGGATGAATTAAGCAATCACCTGAGGTTGGAGCAGAGAGACATTGTGTTCTTGAGGGAGATGACCATTTGATCGGTCAGTCCAGTGCGCCACAAACTGCAACATACAGTGCAGGGCAGGGAGATATAACTACACATACAGCAACAGCACTCCTCATAGCAAAGGTACTAATGGCACACATAATTACTCACTGCAGGCTCTGTAGGTTGCTCAAGAAAGGAAGTGTCTTGCTAAGTACTTGACCTATCCGCGTGTCTACTTTCCAACCTGTATATTTGTGAGAACATTTTATTCACGTTTAGTTTTTCTTCTTCTTTTGTCTAATGTAAATTTGATAAATTACATTTCACTTGGCAATTTCAGTAATATAACCTGATATGAATTTGTTCACTGTACGTTCATGTCTGCTTTTATTTCTTCTTCTTCTTCATCTTCTTCTTAAGGCAAACAAACTAATTGAAATACAATCTAAATATAGGCCTACAGCAAATGAAATATGAACTTCAACTGGTAAATGTAAACAAAGTTCTTACCAAGTATCTTGATGCCCTTCACACTATGAGGGTCTTCATTCTCCAACTCCAGCTGGAGGTGTGGCTTAGGACACCAAGCGGAGGTCTCCATGTGGAACTGGCTGTCCTCTGAAGTAATGGGTTGTCAATGTTAAAAGTAATTCAAACAGACATGTTCAAACACACAGCTGAAAAGGAGTATATAAGTATTATGATAGCACTTTTTTTATAGATTTGTTTTGGGGCTTTTATGCCTTTATTGATAGGACAGACTGACAGGAAGGGGGAGAGAGATGGGGAGTGACACGCAGCAAAGGTCGTCGGGATTCAAACCCGCGACACGATGTCATGCCTATGTGGTGTGCGCCTGGACCACTAGGCCAGCGGGCGCCCAAATGACAGCACATTTAAACTATTTTGTTTTGGAATGCTTTACTAGCTTTGGTGATCTATATTATTTTTATTTAACAGAACAGGGACGATATCTTTCAGCAACATCCTGATTCACATTCATAAACAGATCTACATGAAGCAATACAATCACCTTAGTCTTTTACTGTTGGCCACTTAGCAGCTCCAAAGAAAATTAGGACAGTGTGACTTGCTCAAGGAGGTATTAGGAATACGTTGAGGTAAAAGGGAGGATTTCTCATCTAGTACTGTCTTATTAGTGTCTTTTCTGGCTAGGGAAAAGGGTTTACCCATGGTGCCTCTTTCAGTTGCTGGAGAGGAGGAGGCTGGGCGCTTGGTGCAGATCACTGGGCATTCTTTCATTCCCAAAAGAGAGCAAAGCTCTGGGAAATCAGTTGTCAGGTTGCCTGAGCACTGGTAGTCATCTAAAGGAGATGGGGAAATGGAATGGTATTGCTCAATGACCATACCCTCAAACTGGTATCACAGACAAAATGTGCAAAAGATCTTGAGGATTACAATTTTATTTTTCATGGTCTATTTTTACAACAGGCACACAGGCATGCAGTGTTAAAACTAGCAAGTATAGGCTACTTACCAAAGGTGAGGGCATTCTCGTCTATAGTTAGTCCGACTCCTAACAACAAAGATGCCATGCTACAAGTTTAGACGAACCAGGGTCTCTTGACTGATTTTGTTTTAGAATAATGTCAAAGCTGACTGTTTTCTAGCATGCTTTTGAAAATTTCTATTTATTTTGTATTACAGTACACTTACCTGTGTTTTTCGAAGGATCTTCAACTCCAACACTCCCCTTATCTGATTTCTCCTTTTTCTCTGCACGTTTTCTGGACATCTTTCTGGCAAAAACAAAGGATACACCTAACTGTTTGCTAGTTTAGTTAGCAACATAGGCATGCTAACTACTGAACACCTAGGAGTCTGTGAGGTTGCTATGGCAACTCTTGTAAACACAGAGACTTCAGGATTCTCCTTTTATGTAAGTTTCTCCATTAAAAACACAAACACATGATGTCTAAGGTAGACTCAAACTTTACATTTTATTTGTTTTGACATTTGTTTAGTCAAAGTTTCTCAAAATATCATTAAAATAACATAATCCTTCTCACCCATGGCCATGACTATAACAAACATGGGTGGGTAAACTATCAATAAATTAGCATTTGACAAAATTATATTTGTATTTATTTATTTATTATAACATTTATATATATATATATATATATATATATATATATATATATATATATATATATATATATATATATATATATATATATATATATATATTATATTGATTGACCGTTCCAGTATACACTCTAGTTAGGTAATTATTTTGTATTATAGTATTATTATTATTATTATAATTATTATTAATATTACTAGGCCAGTGTGGCCTACACAGGACCGGTTGCAGTTGGTAATGACGGCAATAAGGCGAATATGCATGATATACTGTATCTGCAATACCCATGGAACTAGTGGTCATTGTACACATTATCATAGCAGAAGCCATGTTATGATGCCAGCACAGGGATCTCAAATATGGATATAAAGAATTATATACTTGGCACAGCAGCATAAATGTTTGAAGTCAATTGATTGGACGGAGACCAAGTTATACCCGGGACAGTTACACAGATACAGGTTCATCCATCATCCATCCATCCTTCCTCCCCACACATTTCTGTGTTGCTAGTGTAGCAGAGTGACTCACAGTACCTGCTGCTTTTGTACCCTACAGCTCACCTGCCAGTGAGTGAGGAGCCCCTACCGGGAGGATGTAGCGACTCTGCCCTAGTCCTCCCGCTCAACATTGCCCGCTGATAGACGGCACCCCAGCCCATAGGAATACATGCAGTGACAAGGATCATCGTCCCCGCCTGGCTTCCTTCCTGAGACGCTCTGCTTACCCTGCCAGTAGGATTCAAACCCCCAGACTCCACTGTGGTGGGCAGGTACTGCACCCCTGTGCCACCTGAGCACCCTATTTAATTTAAAGTTTTTATTATTTGTATCAATGATTTAATCAATGTATTGGGTTAGGGTTAGAGTTAGGATTTGAGTTGGTCCCAACTCCACCTGACCCTGTTGCTCTCTCTCTCTCTCTCTCTCTCTCTCTCTCTCTCTCTCTCTCTCTCTCTCTCTCTCTCTCTCTCTCTCTCTCTCTCTCTCTCTCTCTCTCACTCATGCAGGTATGTTGCTCCCCCACAGGAACTTTTCCCCCCTCTGTAGTCCCTTAATAATGGTCATGTAGGCTAGTAGGCTGTAGGTGAGCCAGCAAGCACTGACCAACACACCCATTATTAACTTTATTAGTTTAGCTGCAGCTGTGTTCGACTTGCTCTGACACGTCTGTGAAAATGATATATTGGTTGCGATATCTATTGTATTTAGTTGAAACTTTGACTAAACTACTATGGTCCCTTACTCCCTTCATTCTGGTTTAGTATAAATCTGTCTACTAATTTCTCCCTATCTAATGTTGCACTGCAGGCTGTGTGCAGCTGTAGCTCAGTGTAGGGGAGCTTAGTTGGCGCTCATTAAAGTCAGATTTAACCACAGTGCATGACGATTTTAAATTAAAAGGTTTATGTGCTATGAATATTTTAAATGTTTTAATACACCCACCAGTGCATAAATACTAATACACCATTTAATCCGCATTATAATGATATGGCACAGCTAAACTGGGCAAATTATTTTAGGTCACTTGCAATGGTTCTGAATGGGGTCCTAAATTTTGTATTGAATGATTTTTCCATTATTGTTGCTACATGTAGCCTACAAGTCATAACTCTATGGTACAAGTAGGCTACAGCGAGACAATGTACGAGAATGGCTATTTGCATCAGTTTCACTCTATTCGACAGTAGGTCTATGGGCCAAATGACTTGATACAGTGATACAGTCTTGATACACTGTCTTGTGTTGAACAAAACAGTGTATCAGATCAAATCATCGTCTGGTGATACAAATGTTCTTAGATTCTTAGATATAATTTAAAAAGATCAAACTTTAATGTAATAATTAACTGTAAATGCACATCACTAGAATATAGAAAGGTAGATGAGAATCACTGCCAGGGGTGTCGCACCACATTCTGGGCCCTGGGTACAATGATTCACTGTGGGGCCCCTGTGCTTTAACTATTGAAAAACAGCAGATATACAAGCTCACAGCGCGGCACCGAGTGCCGCGCTGCGAGCTTGTAGATCTGCTATTTTTGAAAAATCATGAAAATCTTTGAATAATTCAAATCCTTCTACGTTAAAAAAAAAAAAAAAAAACTATTTTTCGATGTCAGTGCATGGAGCTCAAACCTTTTCATGTGAAGGACCCCCAAAATGGTATGTATTTGGCCACGGACCCCCATCTCCAAATATTGAGTTCCAGGGACCCCCCCAGAAGCAAAATTTGAGTTACAAAATACATATTTTCAAAGATTTGCACACATTTTCCACGACTTTTCAAAAATAGCAGATCTACAAGCTCGCAGCGCGACACTCGGTGCCGCGCTGTGAGCTTGTATATCTGCTATTTTTCAATAGTTAAAGTATAAAATAATTAAGGCCCCTCCACCACCTTGGGCACTAGTAACTCTCAGTCCCACTTTCCTACCCCTTGTGACGCCCCTGATCACTGCACCAGGCCCCCGGAAGTAGGAGGCGGCACTGGCTGCATTCCTTGGTGCTTCAACAAAGGTGAGGGTGTGGTGAGTTACTCCCAGTCCCAACCTGCGCTACTGAGCTGGGCTTATAAATCTGACGTGCTCTGCGTTTATAGCTATATATTTTCTAAAGAGAGCGATCTTACAACCGTCTCTATACAGCTATCGTGGTACTTGGACTAAAGGTAAGATTTAAAGCTTGCACTGCCGTAAACTGAATAGTTTTGATGTCAAGAATTAGCTAAATATAAGAAGTGTCTGCAGAGAAGGGCAGCTAATCTGGTAGGGCTACTATTCACTGCCAAGTGATCGAGTGCCAACTATCACTTCTGTGAGTGTTCTTTCTCGTATCATTATTATAAGCATAAAGCACCATTTGATTATAGCTGTCTACTATTAGTTTTCTTGGTCAACACAGCAATAGAATATGTGTTTCTCCCCTGCAGTTAGCCTAAGTTGAAGCCAGTTTATGTACAAGTTGAATTTTGTGTAGCATACCATAGCTCGTGTCAAGATAACATCTAATGGAAATGGTGACGTGATCGGCCTGTGACAGAAAACTTTCTGTTTGGGCTTGAGCTGAATAATGTCAGATCGGTGTAGCTAATAGGCCTATTTTGATGATCTGCACAAATACCACATTCAAACTTTTGAGAGTGTCTTTGAAACAGATTATTGCAAAGGGAAACCTTTGGCTAGGTTGTTGCTAGAATTCTGTTAACATTTTCTCCTTCCTGATACCGATTTACCTTAACCTGCGTCTTTTTTGTAACAGCCATAACCTGTATTGATATGTGGGTATGCATATCATTGCTGTATGTTGTATGGCCTGGCTCAGGGTAAACCCTTATTTGTAATACATGAACAAATACACATAGAACTAAATTGACAGTCAGGAACAATTGAAAAAGACATACATAGGTTACATCTAGGAATAAATAACAATTCCTTATGTAATATAGAATACAATCAATTATTTATTATTATCAATAATAGTCATTCTAGGTGAACATTGTTTAGCAGATCTACAAGCTCAGCGATGTGACACATTTAGGCTTTGTAGATCTTCTACTTTCAAAGTTTTTACACTACACCTTTGTGCAATGAAGTATAAAATAGGGCTTAGATGGTTACCGGTAATACATTTGTTGATATTTAATCAAATAACAAAGAATACACTTCTCAACTATTAGATTAATCAAAAAACAAGTAATCAATATAATTGCTAACAACATTATCGATAGTTGTAGCCACAATTAAGACATACAAATAGTACAGTAATAGACACAGCAGTGTAAATAAGCTATCATCATGTGATACATGATGATGTGTAATACCATAATTACATGATTGGTGCATAGAGACTTGCCATATCAGTCCAAATTAATTTCTGATACTGATATTTGTATTGGAACAACTCTAGAGTAAGAGTTTCTGTATTCATTTAACTTGATTTAATTTGATATTGGACTAAAATGTTACTTTTATAGTTGTATTCTTTTATACAATGATCTCTTTCAACTATACAGGAGTTATACTCCCATAATTAGCTTTATATTGTGCTGCACAATGAATTGCTAGTCCCTCATTTTCTTCCTCTCCCCCAGTTCAAAAACAACAACTGGTTTCACTTTAAAAAAATGTTTAAAAGAAGAACTTGTTTATCATAGGATGTCCAATCCTCTCAACTTCCCTGACCTGTTTTTCTGGTTTAACCCCCCACCGTGACCTCACCCATATACTCCCACCACTACCTTATCCTGTCCTGTTTCCCCTCACCTTTATAAGTTCATACATGTCCCTCCCCCCTCCACTGACCTGTCCTGTTTGCTGTGTCCTCCTCTTGTGTGCTTCTCTCTCTTTCCTCCTTCAGCCAAGACAGTAGGAAACCATGACGGACACCAAGGCAGATCTGATCGAGAAGGCCAAGCTGGCGGAGCAGATGGAGCGCTATGAAGACATGGCCGCCTTAATGAAAGAGTTGACGGAGCAGAACTCTGACCTCGAGGACGAGGAGCGCAACCTGCTTTCTGTGGCCTACAAGAATGTGGTGGGGGCCAGGAGGTCTGCGTGGCGGGTGATCTCCAACATGGAGCTGAAGGCCAAGACCCCTGAGAAGAGTGCACTGGCCAAGGCGTATAGACAGACTATTGAGAAGGAACTGAGGGAGCTCTGCAATGATGTGCTGGTGAGCAGTGGTGGAAAAAGTACTCAGATGTTTTACTTGAGTAGAACTATCAATACTGAAATATAGATATACTCCTTTACAAGTAAAAGCCTGGGATCCAAAATGTACTTGAGTAAAAGTACAAAATGTTTGAAAATAGCAGATCTACAAGCTCACAACGCGTCGCATCGCAACACGTTGTGAGCTTGTAGATCGGCTATTTTCAAATATCCATGGTATAGAAAAAGGGCTAAAGTGAATTAATATATGTTTTATAATATAATCATTTATATCTGCAAAGTAGTATCTAAAGTTTTTAAATAATTGTAGTGGAGTAAAAGTACAACATTTGCCTCTGAGACGTAGTGGAGTAAAAAGTACTGAAAACTGGAAATATTCAAGTAAAGTACAAATACCTCAAAATTGTACTTAAGAACAGTAGCCTACTTAAGTAAATGTACTTAGTTACTTTACACCACTGCTGGTGAGGAGCTGAAGAGGAATTATGGGTGGTGTTTTCTTTTTCTTTCTTTTTTCCTACGGTTTTGAAGGAGGGAAGCAGGGGGAGGTAACAGGCTGGATGAGCTTTGGGGAAACCCATCAATATCTAGAAACGCAGACTCAACAAATTCTGCGTTGAGCAAGCCTGAGTTATACTTAATATTGTGCACAATGCACTTTTTCAGACTGTTCCATGTGAAAAACAGACAGATGTTTGACGACGTCATACATAAAATACATACACAGGGCCTACACTTATTTAGATGACAAATATAAGTACTGGCACTGCCACATAATACTAGAGATGTTGAGCATATTCTAGAAATAATTTACAATTTAGGCATTTAGATGCAACTTATACTGAACACAGTCAACATCTGTTGATTGACACCTTGTATGTGACTGATCAGATGTATCATTCAAGTATCAGTATAAGAGATAGCCTCCACAATGCACATAATGGCTAGACAGTGTATTGCACATACTGTATGGATACTTTATTGTTCCCACACTAGAAAATACAATGTCTCAGGCATGATTCATGCCTGAATCATGTGTGAAACAATTCAAGTAATGTACAGCAGTGAAAGGAATTAGAATCCACTGGGCGCTTATCAGTGCAGAAACTATTGTGTAACAGTGCGGTGCACTACTAGGTGATGAGCAAACCAAGCATGGCTCCTATTCCTAATGGTGCCTCAAGGCCATTAGATAAACAGTGAATTGCTCAAGACAGACCATTTCTATCAGTTCATTTTACAAAGCGCTCCAAGCAGCCTGAGCATAGATCATAAAGACACATCAAGTTTTATGTTCAGGTGTTGTTATCAAGTTTTATCTTAGGGTTTTGTTAATTGAGTTGCATATTCTCTCCACCTCTATAGAGCCTGCTTGACAGCCACCTGATCCCCTCGGCAGGTCCAGCAGAAAGCAGGGTTTTCTACCTGAAGATGAAAGGAGATTACTGCCGCTACCTGGCTGAAGTGTTCACTGGAGACGAAAAGGCTTGTGAGTCCAGCAGACCCCTGTTTCTTCATACACGTACATGTAAATTGATGGGGCACACTCTCTCACAAACGCTCTTCTAACAGGTTTTCCTTGACGTTGGCATGTCAGGAAAGAGAAGCGATTAGATGAAGGTGATCTCTGATTAAATCATACTGACTGGTGATCCCTTTGTTGTGAAGCTGCTTAGAAATCAGAATAAACCCCATATGCAGTGTAGGGCTGCAACTATTGATTATTTCCTTAGCAATTATTCTATCGATTACTTTATTGATGAATCGAATGATCGGCCACTTTGCGCTCTGTCTTTGACTTTACCAGTCTCACAGAACTTGGTCCTAAGTTTGGAAATGAAAATTGTACCTGTGCTGACACCAAATAATGCTGCCACTCTGTTCTTCCACTTGGCCTATTGCACAGGCCTTATCCTGATGTTTTTTTAAGGAATATCTATCTATCTATATTAAATTGCATAAACAATTACATCCCTGCGTAATTGTACTGTTCTAAATCTTTACATTGCTAATGTTTCTTTATTTTTCAGCCATCATTACTAAATGCCAGGAAGCTTACCAGGCAGCATTTGAAATCAGCTCCAAGGATTTGGAGCCTCTCAATCCCATCCACCTGGGGCTGGCGCTCAACTTCTCGGTGTTCTATTACGAGATTCACAACTCGCCTGAGAAGGCCTGTGAACTGGCCAAGAAGGTAGGAGCTCACTTCAGCTGGCTGATACATTGGTTTCCTATTGAATTGTAAATCCACTGAGATTTCACCATTTTAACTGCGAGTGATAAATTAAATAAAGAGAAGGTTGTGTAATGTTAGTGCAGGGATGTTTGCCTATAGAGGGGGCTGGCCCAAATATTTTACAGGCTTTGCATACACAACCCTGTTTCCGAAATAATTTCTCAATACTTGTTCTCAGAAATACTGTTAAGAATAATATTAACCTATTTGAGCATGCAACACATTTTGAGCTTGCAGATTGCCTGTAGCTGAGGCATTCGAGAGCTCCCTTTAATGTAGATTCTACCTGTTTACAACTCTAAAACATGGTTTGTGAATGTGAATACTGATTGGATTGCATCATGATAGATATGTTGGCAGTTAGTTTCACAACTGTCATTTGGAGAAAATACGTTTGCACATTTTAATACTAAGCTTGCCTTCACAGTGGATTGACTGGAGTTTTAATTTACAGTCTAATATAGCCTAGGTCCCATTGCCTGTAGGGATGATCGCACTGATAATCTGGTTGGTTGTCAGACAACTACTGACAATGGTGGTTTAGGTATCAGATACTCAGTATTACAGTACTGGAGACCAAATGCTGAACCCTGAAAACCAGCTACCCTTAACATTAACAGATTCATGTAAAATATACGCCTTTCCTGATGAAATGTATTGTAGTATATTAGGCTAGTAAGGCTACTTTAGCAAATTAGCGTGAATTTCACACAAATTCGTTTTGGGAGGTATTGACAGCTCAGTGTCTCTGTCCCCAGGCCTTTGACGATGCCCTCATGTTACTGGACTCCCTCAAAGACTCGTCCTACAAGGACAGCACCTTGATCCTGCAGCTGCTTCGAGACAATCTGACGGTGAGTACACTGCCGTCTGCATGCATGTGGCTTTTCTTCTCTGCTTTATTCATGAAAATAGAAATTAATTATGTAAGCTTGGTGCTTATGCATCTGATATATCCTTACTCTGTCAGATGTAGTAAGTTTGTCTGTGTTTCTCACCATTCGCTTATTTAATTTCCCTCAACTTTTGTTGCAGCTATGGACATCAGAAGGCCAGGGAGAAGATGACGAGACACAGTAGGAGGCATATAATAACTTGAGTTGCAATCTGTCTTAAAAGTATATAAAAAAAAAAAAAATCCCCACACACTTTTACAGTACCTCTCACCAGCCTACTTTTTATGGGAAATATTCGATTTTAATCCACTAGAGGGTGCTTGTGTTCACTTGTGTTACTAGCATAAAATAACCTGTAAATGTCTACAGTGAATGTTGAAAATAATGTTTGAAATGGTATCTTCATTGCAAGAGTACCATATACAGTACCTGAGGTATGTCTGAGAAATCCACAGCTGTACTCATGGACTTGTGTTTACAAACACAGAGACTGTGTAAGCCTCCAGCAGCCACATATATTTTGTGGCCAAAATAACCCCTCAATGACGCGAAGAGAAATAAAACAAGGGTAAACATTGGGTGTGCTTTTAAAAGATAGGGACCTCTGTGTTATTAATTGGTCTTTGCTATGCACATGCATTTGAGTGCATCTCTAGGGCCAGCGTATGGGATAATCTAGATGTTTTTTTATTGAGTGTGAAATAGTTGATGTCTGATCTGCCTGTGACTCTCCAAGCAGTGAATCTAAAATCTCTACCCAGACTCAAATCGGCCTATAAGCCCACAGTATGCTTTCACATTTACCGGAAGAAAAGACATGCTTGAATTGAAGCTTTACAGTACATGTTACTAACTTACCATACAAGCATATTTTCTCTCATGAAATCCCTTTACGGCCCATGAACTTTAGAAACATGTATGGTCTTCAAAAATGATACGATAGTTTAAAAGATTTATATCTTTCATAAGATGAAAGATTTAATTGAACAGCAGAAATGCATCTAAAGAGCTGATTTAGGAGAAAATGTGTTGTTTTGGTAGGTGAGGTTAGATTCCAACTGGTAACTTGTGTCTCTCATATCTCCAGTGCTGTCAGTTGTAGAGGCGACATTAGTCATGGATGAGTGAGTTCATTGAACATTTGGGATTAGGATTGAGAGAACAGGCTGGATTTAAAATTTGGAAGAACCATTTGCCAAAACCTTGGTCAATATTTTGCATTTAAGTTTCTGTGATCTGCCCACAATGCCATTTTCTATGGCATGGCCATCTCATTGGGTGGGCAATGTAATATCTAGTTAACATAACTTGATACTGTAATTTTTATATTTCATTTTTCTTTGTTTGGTTTATCTGTTGTGACTTTTTAGTCAGGTGTTTTTGTATTTGTGCATGTAATTACTGCATTCCTATATGTTTTGTATCTACCTGGAATACAGTATATATGTATCTTAATGGTGGCAGAAGGGGGTAACAGTAACAGTGAAGAGTGTTTTAGGACAGGCAAAGTTATCATACATCACAATGATTTACAGCTGTGTATATCTGTATGTATTTCTAAATGTGTACATGCCCAGGAAAAGACACATAAGCTAAAAATATACATACAGATTAATTAAAAGTACTACTCCGTAGATGGCAGCTTTACCAGCATTTGATACAAAGTTGTGCCATTTTGTTTAATGAGTTTAGACTTGATGTGAATACTATTCTAAAACAATAAACCATGAATTCACACTTATTCAACTTCAAGTGCTCATTTATTTGTTATTGTACCTTGTTTGTTTCAGTAATAGAAATGTGGACATTTTACAGTGTCAGTTAAGTGTGTCGGCCAGGTCTGGAATGTCATCATTTGAGGGGCAAGGCCACTTGGCCTTTGGTGTTGTAATTCTTTTTAGGGCACAAAGGCCAAATGCCAGGGCAGGAAGGCCATCAAATAAAACAAGATTTTAGTCCATTGAAAGAATTTGTTGAAATTAAGTGTTAGGGATGATAACCTAATCTGCAGTGAAATAGATAAATGATCGTATTTACAATCGGGGCAACGGCGGCCATGGCCTCCATGAAATTCATGCCCCGGTGTCGGCTGTTTATCACCATCTTTGGGTCCTAAGCGACATCCTACTTTATTATGGTTTGTCCTCCAAGCCCCTCATAAGGGGCCAGACAGAAAATCTAACCAAAACTCCCATGCAGCCCAGTGGAAACTCACTGCAGTGTAGCCTTGGTTTCAGAAGGCATAATATATCTGACAACTTCCAGCTGCTCTGCCTTTGTTGTGCCGGCTTTGGAGAAATCCATGCCTCTCGTTTTTCTCTTAGTTTATATAAGCTGCAATAAATAACTTTGAACTCTGAGTAGAATCGTCAACAGGTAAGGAAACGTATGGTGATATTGCTTATATTCTCGCTCTTTATTGGGGCATTTAGAAGACATGTAATGGTATGTATGTAGGTCTATGTACAGTATTATGTATATATTCGTCCAAATCATTATATTCCCCACAGTTTGAATCTACCATCAAGAAACCACAGACATGAACACAGTAAATGCATGTGCTGACCCATGCACAGACCTTCAGAAGTGCAACATCACAGGATGAAGAGAGCGGCACTAAGATGCATATACTTATCGTATATATTATACCATATATCATAAACCTAAGAAATGCAGGGAGTGAAATTAATGGTTTATAATTTTGTTATAACATAGACACGGACACACACACACACACACACACACACACACACACACACACACACACACACACTCTGCTGTGGATTATTTTATGTCTTAGTGGTGTATTAATTTACAACTGGTCTGTATTCCACCACCATAGCATGCTGGGAAGGAAGTGCATTGGCTGGTTCATTCCCATTCCTCCCCATTCTAAGCATGTTCCCAGGGGAGCCTTGAACCAAATACAGGGATGACTTGCCATGCAGGGGACATGTTTGTCTGAATGTTCTGTTTAAGACAGTCACTTATGATCCTATATCCCCCAATTTGTGTATACGTAATGATAACTTACCGGGTCACTCTATTTACTAGTTATAGAAAACTAAAAGCAGAGGGAGGGATATAAGGACACACAACAGAGATCTCCGACTCCGGCTGGAATCAAACCAGGGATTAACGCACTATCCAATTATTCTGGCCTGATCTATTGTCACTCTTATCTTCTGGTGGTACTTTAATCCAAGGTTATTGTATATTTTGGTTTAACACACAGGTCTCAAGTCAATGCAAAGTTGTGTCTATGAGGCTTCCATTTTGTGCCATCTATTATTTCAGCATGAAAATCAGTTAGGCTAGCCTAGGTTTTGTGTGTAGCCTACTATGGCCTCAGCACTTTATGAGATGTAAGTAGGCCACCTGTAAATGTCTACAGTGAATGTTGAAAATAATGTTTGAAATGGTGTCTTCAATGCAAGATGGGCTACCATACAGTACCTTTCAGGAAGAAGAACATGTAGATAACATGTAAATGCTATTGCATTTTAAATTTATTTTTGTCTAAAAAAAATGCTTCATTTCCTGAAGATTAAAAAGCATTTATTTTATTTCAATTTAATTTTCGAATTTGCCATTTCATTTTATTTGTGTCAGCCATTTGCTTCCATAGTAGTCAAGTCAAGTCAAAAGTTATAGGCCTAATTTCTTTCAGACATCGCTCGGCTGCAATTCGAAACTGGTCCCAGTAAAAAGTCAAAGCCTACCCCCTATTGCATGATTCACCAAGATACTGGAGGGCTTGATTCTAGGCTTAGAATAATGATATCAATATTTTTGTCCAGAATAGTCTCTCTTTTTTATGGCAACAGTAAACCACGCCCACAATAGCAGATCGATCTACAAGCTCACAACGCGTCGCGGAAGCGACGCCTTGTGAGCTTGTAGATCTCCTATTTTCGGAGCGCAACACGATTGGCCCTCGGTTTGCGTGACGTCTACAGCGGTATAAAAGCAACGGCTCGCCGGCGTCCCGCCCCTCATCCCCGGCTGGTAGTGCTGTGAGTGCGTGTGTGCTCCAGAGCTGAGCTCGCTCGGCACACGTTCTATAAAAAAATAAAAAATATAAAAAAAATATTAAAATATTAAAAACGCTAAAAAATCTTTAATTTTCTTTCTTTTTGTAACAAAAAATAATAATAATATAAAAAAAAAAAATACATCGGTGAAGCTGGAGTAGTAAGACAACGCTGGAAGAAGCCTGTAAGTAAACCGCACAAGACTAGAAGAACTGGCAACGAATACCGACGACAAGATTCTGAATCCACACGTTTTTTGTTGCTGGACAAGAAGCAAGGCCAAGTGGATTTGTTTTAATTTCGCGTGTATTTATTTTTAGCCAGAACTCCAGAAGGCCTGTATAGTTAGTTAACATAACTCATATTTAATACGTTTTTATTTAAATTATTGACATTCGTCTATTTTATTTTTCAAAGAAACAACACTCCAGCTGTCAACTTTAACGTTTGCGAATCATCAGGATCGTTTTAGAGAAAACAAACAAAACATCCATCCCATTCCTCTTGAATAACAACTTTTCCGTTGAGAGATCTTGTCAAGTTTTTTCGCCCCACGTCGGTCGGTCGGTCCGGGTCCGTTCATTCCAAGTCCAACATGAACCCGGCGGTGAGCGCTCCCAGCTACCCCATGGCCTCCCTGTACGTCGGGGACCTGCACCAGGATGTGACCGAGGCCATGCTGTACGAGAAATTCAGCCCGGCCGGAGCGATCCTCTCCATTAGGGTGTGCAGAGACATGATCACGCGGCGATCGCTCGGATACGCCTATGTGAACTTCCAGCAGCCAGCCGACGGTGAGTGTCACAAGTTGTAAGAGATCTGTAATAAAGCAAATGACAAGCCAGTTTCCTAGAGATGACAGCCGAGAGGTGGGTGACAACTGACGAGAAGCAGCATGCATGCATGCATGGGGCTAGCCTCGTTCCACCATCGACTGTGATAAAACTCCACGTGACTGCGTCCGACATATTGTCGGGGGTATATTGCCTAATTTATTTATACTCAGTAGTGCGACGGTGTCGCTCGCCTCCAAAAATAACGGATCTACCAGCGAATGCTTGTAGAACATTCATTTCTGGCAAGCGAGAACCTACCCAAAAGGTGTCACAAGACGAGCTCTTAATATGGACACAAGCTGTGTTGTGACTTGAGATCCTCCACACTGTACAGTTTGAGCAGAGTCATGCCTGTATAAAGACGTGTCTGACATGAGTATATCCCCAACGCTAGGTATACTAGGCTATTAAAGCAGGCTTGCCTCAGCAAAGAATCGTCTGCATTCCTTCCAGTGATAAGAAGAGAACAGTGGTCTGCATTTTTGTCTCCTGGTTTGGGTGATGTGGATCTCTCTCTACTGAGTCATGTCATTCACTGATGGTGTTTACTTTATTCTGGGGCGAAAATGCAATTATGCTATAGTCTCACAATTGAGTTTGCACTGTAATGTTAATCACCCGAAATAAATGACCTCATTTTGAGTAGCTTATTTACATGCAGTTGGTGTTCTGTGAGCTGCCAGCTATAGTCTATATAATGCAGTGGTTACAGTTTAATGTCAAGGACCCCCATAACGGAGAGTGTACAAATGGTTCCATCTGTGCAATGTCAGACCTATAAGGGTCGTAGCAGGGTCCCTTTGGAACCCTCAAAGAACCCTGAGGGGTCCCTGGGCCCCACTTCAACCACTGATATAATGCATAATTAAACTTAAAGTGGCACTGGTGCACCAAGCACATTAAAAACGCATTCCATTTGAACACTGAACCATTCACACAAGTTGATTGCAAGTTGTTTAACAACTCATTGTCATGTCCTTCTCAGCCGAGCGTGCTCTGGACACGATGAACTTCGACGTGATCAAGGGGCGGCCCGTGCGCATCATGTGGTCCCAGCGCGACCCCTCGCTGAGAAAGAGTGGTGTCGGCAACATCTTCATCAAGAACCTGGACAAGTCCATTGATAACAAGGCCCTGTACGACACCTTCTCTGCTTTTGGCAACATCTTGTCCTGCAAGGTAAAGGACTGGGCTCATCTCCCCAGGGATGAAGGTGAACCGTCATGGGTGTCTTGTAGTGTTGCTTTGCCATGGTTTGCATAGTGTGTGTGTGTGGGTGTACACCTTGTGGTTTACACTGTGGAAATGACACAGTATGCATGGCAACATAATTATGTCAACCTTAATTAATAATAGAATAGAAATATTGAGTCTACAACACGCTGGATCACGCTCCCATAGTGTATTTATTAAATGCCACCAGGGTGACTTTTCAAACATCTTTGCTCAGACTCAAGTCAGAGGAGATGCTCGAAACGTCACCAGTGTGCAGACTCTATATGTTTTTAATTTAAATGTGTTATTCTGACTGGAATTTTATAGTTTGGATGTGCAACATTGTGCATGCTTTGAACGTTTAGCTAATCTTAATTAATATTGAACCAGTGATGTGACCCATGTTCAGGAAACAATTCTAGGTTAGAATCCTTAGGGCTGTCACGTCATGACAAATAACCTAAATATACACAGAAATGACTGACATATTTGACAACTTCATAAAAAAAAGAACATTGATTATGACGATTATGCAAAAATAGTTGCGATAACCTAAAATAACTGCGATTAGACGATTTAATTGTGACAGGCCTAAGGCCTAACCCTATGCCCCTCAAAGCCCCCTTGTACTGCTTGATCAGTGTTGATAGTCAACCTGACATTTCACATGCAGTGTGAAGCTGCACAATGTGGATGAAAGGGATTGCAATTGTTATCTGCTTAAGTAGAATAAAGAGGACAGTTTTTCATAATGAATTCACCACACTACCATTGATTTCCTCACCCAAATATAGGAACTATCCCAAGTCTTCATAGAGAGAACAAGATATCCTTTTGCACAATAGAGCCCTTTCATGGTATACTTGGTTAGAATGAGCATTCATCCATGTTGAATGAAACCATCATTGTTATGTGCAAAACAACAATTGCTGTTAGTGAGATATCAACATAATTAAACTTTTGTGATCACTGGTCCTTATAAACACATCACAGTGGAACAGTAATTTCACGCTTTTCCAATGTTTCACCAAGCACATCACGGAAATTAGTATTTTTTTTAGGATACCAATGGTTATCGCTAGGCAGCCATGCTGGGAAAAAACTATTAACATTCTGTGCAAGGCTTCTATTGCTAATCCTGTTATAGTGTCTTATGAAACCTTTTTTGCTAAAGACTGCAGCTTTGTCAAATTCATTGCCACCTCCAGTCCTCAGTGGGTTGCATTGGTCCGAATGGCTGCAACAGTGACACTGTAGTTCATGGGCCTCACGTCCTTTCAACATGGACACTGGGGATAAATATTGACTACATACAAAACCATTTGACTTGGAACATTTTGAAGTTCTTTATATTCATTTTGAGGAAGCATATTTGCATTATTTTGTTTTGGTTGTTTATGAGCAGAATTGAGTTTGTTTTTACATTTAACCCCACCATTCTAATATGAACTCCCAGTAATAATCAGTAATTTCAATGCTGTAAAATGACGTATCATACACACCCCTTTTTTAGTCGATTATGTGTGAACCCAGCCATTGCATTGACATAGCATGTGAATGTGGATTATAGTCAGCATGTGTCCTCTTTTTCTAAGGTGGTTTGTGACGAAAATGGCTCTAAAGGCTACGGCTTTGTGCATTTTGAGACTCAGGAGGCAGCCGAACGGGCCATTGAGAAAATGAATGGCATGCTGCTCAATGACCGAAAAGTGTAAGTGTGTGTGTTTTTTAACTACATTAAACCTTGTGTAACCTGTGTGTGTAATAGTGGGAAATTATGCTAACTTAATGTTAACATGTGTCAAACAGATAGGACTGGTTAGGGGGGGCACGGT
Source organism: Nannobrachium achirus (assembly GCF_963921795.1). NCBI lineage: Eukaryota > Metazoa > Chordata > Actinopteri > Myctophiformes > Myctophidae > Nannobrachium > Nannobrachium achirus. The sequence continues at coordinate 33,852,226 of NC_137819.1, read as the reverse complement.
GGCGCAATCGGTAGTGCTGTCGCCTCACAACTACTAGTCCTGGGTTCGATTCCCGCCGGGGACGCTGTGGGTGCTGGGGGCGTGTTCTCTCCTTTTATCTGCGGCCATGCCCTAGGTGGGGTTGGTGAAAGGGCCTTTCTGTGTGGAATTTGCATGTTCTCCACGTGTCCTGTGTCCCCTCCCAAAAACATGCAGTAATCCTGGTCTTTTGATTGATTATTTTATTAGACAAAAATGGAAAACATTACAAGTATAGTCAATACAATTGAAATGTAGTACAGTACAAGTACAATTAAACACCCTACCTAAAAGGAACATCTCAATTAAGACCTTTTACAGTCTCTTTTACGTTGAAAGCCCTCTGTATTTAATTCATGGACATAATTGCGACCGTCAGGGAGCAGTTTACTATGAAAACCTCCACCGGCCGTCCGTCCGTCCGTCGGTCGGTCGGTCGGTCGGTCACACGTCACACGTCACACCTTTGCCCTGCTCATATCTCCGCATCAGTATATAGGGCTTGTTTGTTTATTGTATGACATCACGCCACATCATCAGCTGTGGACTCTGTGATGTCATCGTATCGCATCAGTATATAGGGCTTGTTTGTTTATTGTATGACATCACGCCACATCATCAGCTGTGGACTCTGTGATGTCATCGTATCTCCATATATGGCCATCTCCGTATATGGAGATATAAGTCGTCCATGCCCAAGTATGGGCTGGTGAGGTCAGACTTTGTGTGATGCGTAGGTTATCTCCATATATGGAGATTCAACATTCCAGGCAATGCTCTCTTCCCTGGTGAGAATTGCCCCTTTATATAGGGCTTGTTTGTGTATTATATGACATCACGCCACATCATCAGCTGTGGACTCTGTGATGTCATCGTATCTCCATATATGGCCATCTCCGTATATGGAGATATAAGTCGTCCATGCCCAAGTATGGGCTGGTGAGGTCAGACTTTGTGTGATGCGTAGGTTATCTCCATATATGGAGATTCAACATTCCAGGTGTAACTATGGCTACCCGTATGACGTGAGAGGTGGAGGTTGTGATATTTGTGGAGATAAGCGACCAACGGTCGCTTATCTCCCGATTAGGGAGTCTTACTGGTAAATAAATAAATAGCAAGCAATGCTTCCCCCTGGTCAGCCGGGGCAGCTTGTGGAGGGGGGTGTTCCTTCCACGCGCTACGTTCTACCGGTGACAAGAAGTGGCCTGCTCCCTCCTCATGCACTGAAGGAAGCATGAGATCAGTTCAGGGCTCTCCCCAGGTTGGCAGAATGAGAGTTGCTCTCAGGATTACAGCTTAGTCAGTTGGCACAAAAATATAGAGAAATAAAAAAAGAAGACTTGTGGCAGTAGTTTCCCATCTTTGTCTTTTCAAAATGGCTGATCTGAAAGTTCAGAATGTGTCTGCTAATTTGGCTACTTTTGCACTGTAGGTAGATTAAATATTGATGTAGTTTTCTGCCAGACAGCAACACTATCGAAGCTTTAACATGAACTGCAATGCGAGATGCTGCTCTCGAATGTTCTCTTGCTAAATGATGACGTCCTTTTTAAATGTAGATTTGTTGGCCGCTTCAAATCTCGCAAAGAGCGCGAGGCTGAACTGGGTGCCAGAGCCAAAGAGTTCACCAATGTCTACATTAAGAACTTTGGCGAGGACATGGACGACGAGAAACTGAGGGAGGTCTTCAGTAAATATGGTGAGATAATGTATCATAATAACATTGATTCCCTCACTCAAACAAAGGAATGAGGTCGCATATTCCCCAGAAATATAAAGGCCTCTTCAGTGTCTTTGTGCCAAAATGCATTAAGCATGTTTCTATTATGATGGTAGCCAAATGAAAACGTGAAATTTGAGTATTTTGTCTGCCTTGGCCTGAAATTTAAGATGTGCTACCGTTTTCATATTTTTGGGAATATGCTCACCGGATTTTGTATAAGCACTCCACTGAGAATAATACCATTGTTGCACTACTCTGTTTACAACAAAGGGACTGGGCCTTCTTCATAGAGAAAAATGTCCTTCGGCACAATTGCTAATACCCATATATTGTCTTATGAAACCTGTTTGGTAGGCGATCAAAAGCAGCTTGTCAAATTCATTGCTACCTCCTCAGTGGGTTGCATTGGTCCAAATGGCTGCAACAGTGACACTGTAGTTCATGGGCCTCACGACCTTTCAACATGGACACTGGGGATAAATATTTACTACAGACAGAACCATTTTACTTAAGAAAATGATGCTCATATGAAATTACCCTTTGTTGATAATGTTAGCGTTGGGATGCATTTCTGATGGAATGCTCCTTTACTGAGGTCGCACCACACTGCCATATCATGCCTTCCTGAATTTAATTTATGTACACGATAAAAGGTCCAAATAAAACTCACTATAGGGTGTCTTCCTGTCTTTTAGGCAATTCAATGAGCATTCATGTCATGACTGACGACAGTGGCAAGTCGCGAGGCTTTGGCTTTGTGAGCTTTGAGAATCACGAGGATGCTCAGAGGGTAAGGTACCTGGCAGCCAGCTCTACTGTAGCACTATTTAACTCAAGTTCCCAAACCGTTCCATGCTTCTGGCTGTGACCCTCCCTATTGTGCAATAGCTTAAAAAAATTACAAGACAATCTACAAGCCCACAAGGCATCACGCTGTGACACTTTGTCAGCTTGTAGATCTTCTATTTGAGCTATGTATTGAACATGGCCATTTTGAACGTAACATCATAACTGGTTTAACTTTTGAAATGTCAACCACCTAATCTGTAGCTTGGAAGCTATAACTCAAATATGCAAATGTAATGACTCGCAAAATCCGAAAGTAACATGCTGTATATAAAAAAGCAATGGAAAAATAGATTCTACAGATTTGTTATAGGGTGTTGGTCATGGAATCTTCAGAGAAATATGACAGTAGCATAGCAGGTAGTCATCTTGCTGTGACGTTTGAGCAAACCGTTAAGATGATAATGCTATGCGTAACCATTTCCTGCTAATAGCCCACAAAACCAGCTGAATTAGTTTTGTCTGCTTCAGGCCGTGGATGAGATGAACGGGAAGGAGCTGAATGGCAAGCTGATCTACGTGGGACGCGCCCAGAAGAAGGTGGAGCGACAGAATGAGCTCAAGCGCAAATTTGAACAAATGAAACAGGACCGCATGACTCGCTACCAGGTCAGTCTGGACCAGGGCGTCTTCCTTTCGTAGCACCCATAGATACACTCAATAAACAACCATGCTAGTCTGGGTTGAAAATACGGTAGTACTGAAAGTATCAAAGAAAATAATTTCACCTGTTGTGACCTGTGCCAAATAGGAATGCCAGGTTGACAGTGGTTAAAAATGGGGACCACTGTCAACTGCATAATTGCTGACACCGGTTTTGTCAAAAAAGTAAAATAATGGCAGCTATGGTATATCGGCCAAGCCGGTCTGGCGCTGTTTAGAACCCATATCTGGCATAGAATGTAGACTAGGGGAAACTGCAGCTTTGTCAAATTCATTGCTACCCCCTGTCGTGGGTTGCATTGGTCCAAATGGCTGCAACAGTGACACTGTAGTTCATGGGCCTCACGTTCCTTCAACATGGACACTGGGGATAAATATTTACTACAGACAGAAACATTTAAGTTGACATGACTGTAAGCACTCTGTAGTGAGTTTAGATAATCAGATGTGATGTCTCCATTTCTGTTTTCAGGGTGTCAACCTGTATGTGAAGAACCTAGATGACGGCATTGATGACGAACGCCTGCGCAAGGAATTCACACCGTTCGGCACCATTACCAGTGCCAAGGTAGGACCTTGAACCCCCAGTTATGAGCTGTGTGAGGATTATGATGTTCGGTGGGGATGCATATTTATCGCTGCTTCTGACGGAATGAACTGCATGCATTTCCTTTTGAGAAATGTAGGCTGTCTGATAGTTTGCTTTTTTTTAAGATTTTTTGTTGGGGACTTTTCTGCCTTTATTGATAGGCTGACAGGAAACTGGGAGAGAGATGGTTGGTGTGACACGCAGCAAAGGTCGTCGGGATCGGGACTTGAACCTGCGACGCTGCAAGGGCTGGATTACCAGCCTAGGTGCCTGGACCACTACCCTGTGGCCCAGGCCGTCTGATAGGTTTCATAATATTAACATTTTACACACAATTTTGTAAAAATAAAATAAAATGTAATCTAAAAAATAGAATTACAAGCTCACAAAGCATCATGATGCGATGAGTTGTGAGCTTGTAGATCAGCTATTTCCTTATTAGTCGTACGAAGAAGTATATAGGGCTTATTTTGACCAGATCCTATGGTATGCTTGTCCCAGGTTCGATTCGTGGGACTTGAAATTGAGTGCAGCTTTTAGTGGTTAGTGGTTATTGCTAGTGGTTAGTGTTAGCGGAATTTGCCTTGCTCTGTTTTCTTATCTTTTTATTTTTAATTAAACCTTGCTTTTATCCCCACTACTGACATTTTGGTACTGCAGCTTTGTCAAATTCATTGCTACCTCCACATTGGGTTGCATTGGTCCAAATGGCTGCAACAGTGACACTGTAGTTCATGGGCCTCACGTCCTTTCAACATGGACACTGGGGATAAATATTTACTACAGACAAAAGCATTTAATTAGTAGTACATGACACTGATCATGTTCCTCACGTTCCATCTCCTGTTTGTTTCGAACTTTTCCGTAACAACGTTGTTTTCTCTCGGTCGTTGTGTCTCAGGTCATGATGGAGGGCGGCCGTAGCAAAGGTTTCGGCTTTGTCTGCTTCTCGTCCCCGGAGGAGGCCACCAAAGCGGTCACGGAGATGAACGGCCGCATCGTGGCCACCAAGCCCCTGTACGTGGCCTTGGCTCAACGGAAGGATGAGCGCCAGGCCCACCTGACCAACCAGTACATGCAGCGCATGGCCACCGTGCGCGCCGTCCCCAACCCGGTCATCAACCCCTACCAGCCTGCCCCTCCCTCAGGCTACTTCATGGCTGCCATACCCCAGGCCCAGAATCGCGCCGCCTACTACCCGGCCGCCGGACAGATGGCCCAGATCCGCCCCAGCCCGCGCTGGACCACCCAAGGGGTGCGGCCTCAACGTGAGTTGGCCCTCTCTCTCACACGTTAACAAATGGGGAATTTGTCGTCACGGGACTGCAGCTTTGTCAAATTCGTTGCTACCCCTTCAGTGGGTTGCATCGGTCCAAATGGCTGCAACAGTGACACTGTAGTTCATGGGCCTCGTGTTCTTTCAACATGGACACTGGGGATAAATATTTACTACAGACAGAAGCATTTAAGTTGACGTGACACCAAGCATACTGTTGTGGGGGAGACTGGGGGGGGAGAAAATATACATATACGTACATATCTATCTGCAGTGCATGCAGACAAAATGGAACAAAACACTGAATATCTGTCTGGATATTGTGTTTAGATGTTTAAGCCAGTCTTTTGTATGTGTCTGTAGACTTCCAGAATATTCCAGGTGCCATGCGTCCCTCTGCCCCACGCCCGCAGACCTTCAGCACCATGAGGCCTGCATCTCAAGTGCCCCGCATGATGTCTGCTCAGCGTATCGGTTAGTCACAACCAACAACTGTATATATTGTCTCGACTGCAAAGACTTGGACGGATAAAACACAAGTACATTGGCTGTTGAGTATTGTCCTCATCTGCCCTTCCCCTCCCAACAGCTCAGACCATGGGTCCTCGACCGACTACTGCTGCCACCGCTGTCACTCCCGTACGCGGGGTCCCCCAGTACAAATACGCAGCAGGGGTCCGCAATCCCCAACAGCACATGAACTCGCAGCCCCAAGTCATCATGCAACAGGTAAGAACACACACACACACACACACACACACACACACACACACACACACACACACACACACACACACACACAGTTTTTCTTACTCTTTCTTTGTTTTGTTCCTTTATCCTTTATTGAGGTTAGACATATTTAGCAGTAGTATAGTAGTGGTATAGAGTCATTGAGAGTGTACCAGATTTACAAGTTAACGCACTGACCTGTCTTGGTGCTGAGTCACACTGTAAAGCACAGTGAATGAAGGAAGTCTCCGAATAATTCAGGTTATTAATGCTCCATATAAAAACGTATGTGGGTAAAAAGATTCAGCGCTTGCTCAGGGGACCCGGGTTCAAATTGTGGGACTTGAAATTGGCAGAGTGCAGCTTTTAGAGCTTAAGGGAATGTGCCTTGCTCTTTTTTTTCTGATCTTTTTCTTTTTAATTAAACCTTGCTTTTATCCCCACTACTGACATTTTGGGACTGCAGCTTTGTCAAATTCATTGCTACCTCCACATTGGGTTGCATTGGTCCAAATGGCTGCAACAGTGACACTGTAGTTCATGGGCCTCACGTCCTTTCAACATGGACACTGGGGATAAATATTTACTGCAGACAGTAAAGGCCGCAACCCCCAAAATAATCATATTTTAACTGGGGACCCCCCACCCTGACGAGTACTAAGAATTGATGCTTTACATTTTGTACAACACGGTTCTATTGTGAAAATGGCAGATCTACGAGCTCACAACGCCTTACGTTGCAAGGTGTTGTGAGCATGTAGATTGGCTATTTTCACAATTTCTGCCTCTAATATTTGACAATTTGGCCAATGTTTAATTTGTAATTTTAGAGGTATTAAAAAGTCCTTAAATTGTCACTTTAGAAATGTGCATATACCCTCTAAACACTTACACTTTATGTTGGTTGGTTTGTTTACTGTTGAGTGAGAAAACGATGTTGCACATTAAGTTAATCATCTGGGGACCCCCCGAAATAATTTGGCCACCCCCCCCTGGGGGTCCCGACCCACAGGTTGAGAACCACTGCTGTAGAGCACATCAAAAAGGAAGGCTCAGCAAAACTAACATTTTCATGCTCCATATTGAAAAAGTATTTATTAGCGACGTTTCAATCCTCACAGATCTTCTCCAGGTTAAAGATCAGTGTATCAGATGTAATGCTCTCTCTCTCCTCCAGCCTGCTGTGCACGTCCAGGGTCAAGAGCCTCTGACGTCTTCCATGCTGGCTGCAGCTCCTCCACAGGAACAGAAACAGATGCTGGGTAAGGCTGGCTCACCGTAGGGCATTCACCAAGTACTTGAATATTTGAATGTTCGAATATCAAAGTCACTATTCGACGTTGTTCACCGAAATCGAATATTCGCTTAGTTTTATTTTTGAGCGCTGGTCACAACGCTCCTATACGTGGCCGTGTGTGTGGGTCTGTCTGTCTGTCTGTCTGTCTCCGTGTCCGTAGCCTGCAGTAACCTTTTCTGACCACACATGTTAAGGGAGGGGCGCTGTTGCACACACACACACACACACACACACACACACACACACACACACACACACACACACACACACACACACACACACACACCACCGCTCAGTTCACACGAGTGTGATTTTTTTGTATACCTGTAGTTTATAAAGCTTGGCGAGATAGGAAGTCATAAGAATGAGTTGTGAATGCCCCCCTGGTGGATGAATTTGTTAATGCTCTATACCAGGGGTTCTCAAACCTTTTTAGGCTGTGACCCCCAAAATAAACATATTTGAACTGGGGACCCCCACCCTGACAAGCATCTGGAATTGTAGGTATTAATGTGACTCGGTTCCACAGATAAATATTGTGAAAATAGCAGATCTACATGCTCACAACGCCTCGCAACGGCGTTGTGAGCATGTAGATCGGCTATTTTCACAATGTTTGCCTCTTGCTTACTTAATATTTGACAGTTTGGCCAGTCCTGTCGAATATTCGACTATTCGAATACTTTGAGGTTGAATAATTCGAATACTAAAAATCACTATTCGTGAATGCCATAACTCACCGTTGTTTTGCACGTGTACGTATATACTCAACTCACTGCACCTCAACTCATCGTTTTCACATTTCAACGTACACATGGTGTTCATTACGTAAGACCCACAGTTTTCAATTCGGAATGAAATTGATCCATCAGACAATTCCCACTGAAGTGTTTGCACGAATGACCTACTCTCTCGTTCTGAAGAACCATGCTGAAGGCTTTAGTCTCTTCTCTCCACGTCTCTACTCGGGACCATATCGCCGACTCGGGACTGCAGCTTTGTCAAATTCATTGCTACCTCTACATTGGGTTGCATTGGTCCAAATGGCTGCAACAGTGACACTGTAGTTCATGGGCCTCACGTCCTTTCAACATGGACACTGGGGATAAATATTTACTATAGACAGAAGCATTTATTTTATTTATTTAGCAGACGTGACCGTAAGCATACAGTAGTGTATTTAAAATGTAAATTATCTACATTTTAGAAGATCAGATGTGATGTCCATTTCTGTTTTCAGGGTGTCTTTCACCTAACACCTCATGCCGTCATACAAACTGTCACCCGAGCCCCTCAAACAACCAACCAATCCTGCCCTCACGTCTTGTAACACTTCTCTCTGTTGGCTACCCCTCCAGGAGAGCGTCTGTTCCCCATGATCCAGAATATGCATCCCAGCCTTGCAGGGAAGATCACTGGCATGCTGCTAGAGATCGACAACTCAGAGCTGCTCCACATGCTGGAGTCCCCCGAGTCTCTCCGCTCCAAGGTCAGTCCTGAGCTTCAGTAACACTCATTCCCATAACACTCAACACTCATTCCCAGGTTAGTATAATCTAGTCCAGGGGTGGGCAACTTTGATGCTGGAAAGGGCCACTATATTTTCACACACACTCCAGAGGGCCACAATGCATTTACAGTCAAAAATAGCAACGCAACGTGTTTTGATCTTGTAGATCTGCTATTTTTGCAATTTTTTTAAATTGGTATCCTGAAAAGTATTTTTTTAAATTTAATTTCAAATGCATGTACAGGTTATTATATGTTACTTATGTTACTTCTTACTTTATGAACTTAATCACACATGCATTGAAAAAAAAAAAAAAAAAAAAGAACTTGTAAGCTACTAGTCATCAAGAAGATACTAATACAGTCGACTGAAGTAATTAAAGCGGGTTATGTTTGCACGTTTGGAATTATAACAGCTGAAACCATTAATATATCAGTATTTCTGATATTAACCTGCGGGCCGCATTAAGTGAAGGCAGGGGCCGCATGTGGCCCCCGGGCCGCCAGTTGCCCATGTATGATCTAGTAGTCTAACAAGACTATAGGCCCAATTTCACATCCACAACGGGGGGCAGACAACAGCGGTGGTCCTGTACCGTCTGCAGTGCTCCCCTCTTAACATTTCTACACACTGAGCTGACTGGATTGGTTCCTCATTCACGTGAATTTGCAATCTGGTGTGCGCAAGTGTATAGGGAAAGCAGAATTGCGCTGGGTTAGGGGTAGTGGGGAGGGAGTGTACTTGACAATGAATACAAATAACAAAAGTGCAAATGTATCGTTTAATGAAGTAACACGCTGTGTGAGAGTGTGGTTGCGTCCCTCTGTGACAATATACGATGGAGTGATGTGAATTGACGGATGCTTTTCAACATGGCTGTAATGTCGGCTATTCTTTCATCCGTCATGATGACAGCATTCAGATTGTGATGACAGTGATAATGCAATAAATGCATGTTGTCATAGCCTGTATCCATGATACACAATTAGATCATCACAATACTAATTTGTGAAGTTTGGGGCCAGTAACATAAATGCATGTGGATTGTGGCGTTATGGTGCCTGGGCTTAACAAATGTGGATTCATTTGGATGTAGAGCTTTTTTTTTTTAATTGTAAAGTATTTTGTGATTGATGCTACATACATTATATTGCATAACCTGTATTATACGTGACAATATTATTGTCATCGTTTTTGGTGGTTTGAGCATGTTATCCACGTGGACTGTTGTCAGGTATACATTATTTACACACAGTTTAATTATGGCAGATATAATCTTCAATGATCTGTAAAATGCAGTGTACCAATCATTCGGACACTACTGGAATTTGATTTGAACAGGCTGGGTGTGGCCGTGATATCTCGTATATTACTTTATCTCTGAGTTTTGCAGTCTTTATGTTAATGAGTAACTGCGATCAGAGGAAGACGAGATACAAGTTGCTTTTCAATGAATTTGTGCCACAAATTCTAGGCACATATTGCCAGGGCACCAACTTAACCACTACGTAATTTTAAACATTATTATAGTGATAGTCTGTTGTAAGCCGTATGTATACCTGCGCTGTCTACAACATGCAAGTCTCCTACTAAGCCGCATTACCTGTAGAAAAATAAAGAACCATCCAAGAGCTAGGATGTTGTTTGGGACGATATTGCCATGCTTATTCCTTATTAAAGCATGAAGAATAAATGTCGCAGGTCTTTGACCTGTTGTGGGTATGTCTGTGTCTGTGAAAATGTATCCTTACTTTCCTTCACGTTGCACTAGTGCAGGGGTCGGCAACCCAAAATGTTGAAAGAGCCATATTGGACCAAAAAAAAATAATAATAAATCTGTCTGGAGCCGCAAAAAATTATAAAAGCCTTATATATCGTCGTTGTCGGGTGGAAACCTTGTATGTCTAAAACTTCGTTTTGTATTTATCATTTAAAAAATGTACTAAACTAGTGAAAACAGCCGATCTACAAGCACACAACGCGTCACACCGCGTGCCGCGAGGTGTTGTGTGCTTGTAGATCTGCTGTTTTCACTACTTTTGTGCGTCAGTCTTGTCTGATGAAGCAGGGCTTTACTTTGCGAGAAAAAAAAACATACAAATTTGAAACTTGGAGATACAAGGTTTCTGCCCGACAGTGATGATAAAAAAACGTTAAAACAAAAAATACACAATAACAATACACTTTTTTCCTTTTTCATACATTTTTGAAAAAGCTCCAGGGAGCCACTAGGGTGGCGCTAAGGAGCCGCATGCGGCTCTAGAGCCACGGGTTGCTGACCCCCGCACTAGTGTGTTTGTTATGCTGTCCATCACAGTGATTCATGGTGTTGTTGTAGGTGGATGAGGCGGTGGCTGTACTCCAGGCACACCAGGCCAAGGAGGCTGCACAGAAGACTGTGACCAATGCAACAGGCGTTCCTAGCGTCTAAACCCAAGGTACTTCAGCTCTACATAATACTGTAGACACAAGTATAGTTCATGGTGTGCCCTACTTCCACAGCAACCTACTTTAATTGGGAAGAATGGGTACTCAATGACATGCATTGATATTGATATAACATGCATTGATATTGGTATGTATTCTATGCATGTGTAATCATAGACTGATCAACTTTTCCTTGTTTCTTTACAGGGAAGGGACACCTTGAGACTAGCTTCACCGATGGGGAGGGGGGGCTTAAACAATTAAAAACATGAAAATACAGAAAACAAAGTAAAAAGTAAAATCATATTTAAAAAAAGGAAAGAACTCAATCCAACCAGGCCTGGAGAAGAAAATTCTAGGTCTTGTTAATTTAAGTAAAAAAAAAGATAAGAAAAAAAGAGCAAAATAAATAAAACTATAAATTTGTGTGTGTGGGATTTAGAAGAGATCATGACATTTGGAAGTGATGAAACCATTTTCTTTTTAGCATTTTATCCCTTTTAAATGTTTTAATGTTTGAGCTGTGGTAGAAATGCAGAGACAGCCCAGCATTGTGAAATTTCCCTTGACCTTTGCTTGCTTGAATAAAACTAGAAAAAGAAAAGAATTAGCTCTTGTGTTTTCATTCTGAGTCACTGGTTTCTACAGACAAAGTTGTGCCATCGGTTACAGCGGCATAATGTGAATTCCTATTAACACATAATTGAATGTATCTTCTTCTTTTCAAATCTTTTTTATTAAGGTACAGTGTAACAATGAGGCAGGTACACACACATATTGTTGACACCCCAAGTCCCATTCCCTCACAATCATTGGTACAAAATAGCACACGATCTGAGGCCATCACGGTTCGTACAAATTCAGTATAAAGAAAAGAGACCCTGCCCATAAAGTATAATAAAGAAAACATTTTTTCCCCTCCATATACCCAATTAGTGTTAAGCAAATTCTCCCATTCCCATACTCTACGCTATACCCATCCCTGCTAATCCCCATAGTACTCATTGGGAGGGTGAAGACAACAACGGGTATCCGATACCCGATCCGTAATGCCACCATCTTCTATTATTTAATGTATCTTCTGAACAATACATTTGTATCGCAGTGAATTAATAGAAAGACTAAAGCATTATGGTCTTGATGTATCAAGTCTCGCTGACATATTCTATCACCAGTGACCACTTCCTCACTAGTACTTGTGCCAATGATTAAAGATTTAACATTAATTCTGGGATCCGTCAGGGTTGTCCAATTTCAGCATATCTCTTCCTTCTCCCTATGCAACTACTTTCTATTCATTTTAAAAATAGCAATGTAAAGGGCCTCTCTATAGTCTGTAGAACGCTATCCATTACACAACTAGCAGATGACACAACCCTTTTCTTAAAAGATAAATCTCAAATTGGTGAAGCCCTCAAAGTCATTAACACTTTTTCATTGGCCTCTGGTCTCAAATTGAACATTTCAAAGTGTGAGCTTCTTCCAGTTAAAAACTGCGCGGATGCTGTTATTTCAGGGGTCCCTGTCAAGCACAAGGTTAAATATCTTGGTGTTGTAATCAAAAAGGACCAAAGCTCTAGATTATCAGAAAATTTTGACCCTCTTATTGCTTCGGTCCAACAGAGATTTAATCTTTGGCTTCAGAGAGATTTGTCCATTACTGGGAGATCATTAGTAGCTAAAGTTGAAGGCCTCTCCAGACTTATATATACAGCAATGGCTCTTGATGTCTCAAAGGAACAATGCACAAAAATTGACAAAATGCTATTTGACTTTATTTGGAAAAAGAAAATCCATTATATTAAGAAAAGTGTTATGATAAATAAGTTAAGTGCTGGAGGCCTTAATGCTTTAGACTTCACCTCCCTGAACGCTTCCTTTAAAATCAAATGGATCAAGCTCTTTCTTAAAAACCCCAACTCAATTTGGAACTTTATTTCTGCTCATGTGTTCAGCTCACTAGGAGGATTGGATTTTCTGCTTAGATGTAATTACAATATTGCTAAGATACCGGTTAAACTATCTAATTATCATAGTCAACTTTTATTGTCCTGGTCGATGTTGTACTCGCATAATTTCTCTCCTCATAAATATTTTATTTGGAACAATCTAGATATTAGATTTAAAAACAAGTCTTTGTTTATTAAGAGCTGGTTTGATAATAACATTATATTAGTTAGTCAGTTATTGAATGACAGGGGTCAGTTATTTACATATGAAGAATTTCTTTCAGTTTACATTTTCCCTGTTACTCCTCGAGAATATTCTATTGTCTTTGATGCAATACCAGATGGTGCTAGGAGGCTATTGATATCAGCTCCTAAAGGTAGAAACTGTACTGTCCCAAGTTGGAGTCCTCATGATTTATATATTGGCAATGTATGTCCATTATTAAGTGATAAATCCACCAATCAATGTGTTAGGAGTATTATTCAAAGAGATATTGTTTCTAAACCCGCAGCAGTTTTCTATTGGAATAATCTATACAATGACATTGATTGGAAAAACGCTTGGGTTTTGCCAAGAAAATTTCTTGTTACAAACAAGGTACGTGAGGTTACTTTTAAAATAATGCACAGATGTTATCCTGTCAAGGCTAATATGGTCAAATATAAGTCTGACATAGAGATACATTGTGCTTTTTGTGGAACTGCTGAGGAAACTTTATCTCACCTATTTTGGGATTGCACTTGCACTCATGTTTTTTGGATTGATCTTAATAATTTTATAAATTCCAAAATTGACTCCTCGCTTAAATTGAGTATTCGACATATATTATTTGGTCTTTCAAACGATGATAAAATAAATGTAGACAAAATGTATGTTATTAACCTTCTCTTAATTCTAGCTAAATATCATATTCATTGTACCAAATTTGCCAACCAACGTCCAAATATTGTTGTTCTTAAAGCCCTACTATTGTCATACTTAGATACTTTAAAACACTGTACTAACACTAAAGCTGTGAAAACCATAAGAATCTGTGATGAATATATTACCTAAGTAACCTCGAGCTTATTATTTATTTCATTATATTTTTCTTTGTATTTCTTAATTTTATTGTGATGTGACTGCTTTTTGACCTGTTCTTTGTATGTAATGTAATATTTTGTCAATAAAAAAAAACAAAAAAAAAAACAAAGGTGACGCCCCGCCCACGCTGGGATGGGCGTAGTAATGATGCATGATGAGAGAGATGGGCTGCAGCTGTGTGTGTGCAGCCCTGGTGCAGCCGCAGTCATCAATTTCATTTTCATATCAAAGCGTTGATGATGAATGCAGTGGTGGTGGACAAAAAGTACTCAAACTTTGCACTTGGGGGGGTGGTTCACCCCCAGGGTGACTTTTTTTTATTGATTAGTTATGCCAATGATGCCAATGGCATGGAGACTTGGGTTCAGTGGTGTTTTTTTGTGTTCGTCGCATTCCTGGGACGAGAAAATGATTATAGTGAATTTGCCCCCATAATTGATTCTGAATGGGGACCCAAATGCATGGGCCTGGATGGAGACCCAAATACAAGGCCCTGGATTGGGGACCCAAATGCATGTGGGTGAGAATCAATGGGGGTAAATTTGGGTCCCCATTCAGAATCAATGGGGTTGACTTTGCTGTAGTCGGTTTTTTGTCTTGGGAGTGCGACAAATGCAGAGGAGTATTGTTGAACTCAATTCTCCATAGGCATGACTGGTCAATGGAAGGGGGGTCGTTTTGGGGGTGAACTACTCCTTCAAGTAAAAGTATCAATACCGTACTACCGAGACCGTAGTGCTTCTGCCAACTGTTAGCGACTACCCAGGAAGCCTTCACAGTGTATTAGTCTGCATGTAGTCTCGCGTAGCCAGACAACTATTCCACAATCTCTGAATGCTATATAGAGTCTGGAACAGCAGCTCCCAAACGGCGAGTATCGGAAACGGGCATTACCGTTCAAAAGAATATATTTTAAAATGTCATTTCTGCTAAGCAGCAAGCTAAACATGTTTATATGATTTTTATTTATATAATGATAAATATTTGTGATGTGAGACTGAAACGGAAGTGACGTGGGGGCTTCACTTCCGCTTCATCTCGCCACTCATCGTTTCTTCCCCGGTTTGCCAGACTGTATGCCGGGAGCATTTGACCAAATCGCGGAGGCAACCGTCTGGCCACGCGAGACTAGTCTGCATGTATTCTTTCAATAGACCCTATTCACAGCCCGCCCACGCATGCGCACTCAGCGAATTTCTCAGCAACTTCCTGGTGCTGACGTCGATCAGCTTTGGAGGGTAAAATAACATAGAAATAGCTGGACTTAAAGCCAACAAATCAATATTTCGAACGGTAAAGTAAATTATACAGATTTGTGCCTTTTACTATCTTATGTTCTTGATCATGCTAGCCGTATTTTATACATTACTATTCGGAAATTGCATTACATTTGCGATTTCTGTGTTAACTCTATTTATATGGGATATTAGTAGTTTTTCCCCTTCTACCGTGACGTCAGCGCCAGGAAGTTGCGTAATGTGAATTCGGTCAATAAAAATAGTTTTTACAAAAAAAAAAAAAAAAAACTTGTGCCAATGATTGCTTACATCCATGGTTACCCCCAGTGACTGCTCAAAATCTCTCCAGACCGGTGGAATGTGTAGAAATGGTTTTATCACCATTTGGTAATGACTAAAAATATATATCAAACTATTTTTAAATATATTTTGTGGGCTTTTCTGCCTTTTCATTTGATAGTACAGTGTAGTAAAGTGATGGAGGAAACGATGAGGGAGATGGAGTGCTGTTACACACATCAAGGTCAACAGGCTTGGGAATGGAACTTGCGGCTTGCTGTCAGGCTGCAACAGTTTGGTATGCTCGGCCATTGGTGCCCTGACTAAACATATTAATTAAGTAATATAAGTGCACAACTTAATTCCGTGGAGGTGAAATTACAGATATTCACAGGTTAAATAATGGTGAATGCTGCATGTTATTGTACTGATCTGATAAATGGACCAATAGTAACCTAGTACCCCAGCCATCTATAAGTCAAATTAGATAATGTGATCGAAGGACCTTGGATTACCTTCTTGGAATTTAGACATTCCTTGTTGTGTCTAATCACCCCTAAGCTTTAACTTAATACACAGGACAACACATACAAAATGAAAAACCGAAGAGACGGACACAAAGGAGACCCAGTTCCAGATTTTATTTGTTCTTTGAAACAACGGTAATCTTTCCATGGCAATGTTGTTAACAAGCTTTGGAACACAGACCACTACCAGTTTATTCAACTTTCACTCCATTGTGGAGTAGCCTACTGTAGGCCCCTCTAAAGCCACTCTGTCCAAGATGGATGGGATTTTGAGTGTCTCATACAGCGGCTTGGTTTAGGCGCCGATGCTCTTGGTCTGCTCTGTCACCTTAGCGAGCAGATCCTGCATCTGTGCCTGGAAGTTGTCGAGCAGTGGCTGGAGCTGAGCCTGCAGGTTTTCAGCCAGGGGTTTGATCTGTTCTTCAATGCTGCTGGCCAGAGGCTTGAGCTGCTCCTGGATCTGAGCAGCCAGGGGCTCCAGCTGGGTCTGGCCTTCTGACATGAGAGTCCTGGGTAGGGATTGGAACATAATCGTTAATATCGTTTATAATCGTGATAAAAAACAAAACAGAAAAAACACTCACAATAATCGTATTGTGGAGATAAAATTTATGGTTCTCAACTTTGAGTCAAGTACCCCAAAATGAAAATGTATTTGGCCGCAGACCCCATCTGAAAATATTTTTTACCAGTGCAGTGACCCCCATATAAGATTGGTGTTTAAAAATAGAAGATATACATTTACAAGCTCACAACGTGTTGCTTAGTGATGTGTTGTTTACCTATCGACTATTTTCAGTTCGACGTAAATTGGGTTAGCCATTTTTGAAAAACACATGTTTCTATGTCGGTGGTTCTCAAGCTTTTTTCATGTCATAGACCCCCAAAATTACAGGTATTTGGTCGCCGACCCCCAGGCCCACCCCGAGAAGCAAATATTTGAGTTACAAATGTTCTCTTTAAAAATACATATATTCAAAGTTTTGCACATATCTTTCATGACTTTTCAAAAATAGCAGATATACTAGCTTGCAGCACGGCACTCGGTATAGATCTGCTACTTTTCAGTAGCTAAAGTATAAAATAATTCAAGGTCTTTTAACAAGGGTTAATGACTGGAAAGGAACAAGAAGGATGCAGTTTCTACAGTCTTGACTCACTGAGTTCTGGAGAGCACTTGGTTCTTCATGTCCTCAATGAACTGCCTCATCTTCTCAACTTCAGGGGCCTCTGCTGCTCTGCTTCCTGTGAGTTAAACCAAACAAGTGAACAATTAAAACAAGAAAAAGATTTATGCAAAAACTAGGCCTATTGCAAACATATTTTAAATACTTTCCTCAGGTAAGATGAAAGTATCATCGTATCATCTTTAACACAAATGGTGCATAATTATATAAGTATAGTATAGACTGGCGGTAAACAAGTTAAACACGGTTTATGGTATTAGTAGTAATAATAATCCAATCATACCCTGTGCCAGAGCGAGCACCACAACAAGAGCTGCAACAAGGGAGAACTTCATGGCTGTTGACGAGTAGGGCACAACTAAGGAGATAATAACATGTATTTATTGCATTGTCTTGATGTTGCTATATTCCTCTTTATTGTGTAGTAAAAAGTGAATATACATACATATACATATATACGCCCTAATGACCGACAGGCCACTTGCTTATCAGAAGAATGTGATAATCCATGTATTTTTTATCTCTGTGAGAGCAAGGTCTCAAACAGGTGACTTCTGACTAAGCACGAAAGGAGGCTGAACTCTTCATTAACAAATTACACTGTTATCTTTGTTATGTGATTTGACATTTAGTTTATGATTGTTTTTTTTACATACGTTTTTTTTTCTGTAGGCTAGAAAAATTCGTGCCACACAATACTATTCACAGCCACAGCCTTACTAGCACTGTTAACATTCACATAGCATTGAGAAATGCAATATGCTATGCTTAGTCTACATATGGTAGGCATGTTGTAAGCCTATTTTCCCATTTACACTGACATCATTTACAATTTCACCAATTTGTTTAATGGGTAACTGTAAAAGTATGATTTATGAAGTTGTGGAGGGACTAATTTGATATGGTAGAGGTTGGTTTAGCAATAGGATATAGCCTACGTTGATATACTCCATGAATCGTGTATGCCTACACGGTTCACCTTGCTATCAATCCGACTTTTCTTTTTCTTCTCTCATAAAAGATGTAGCTGTAAAGATCTATAGGCTATTCAAAATATGACCATATTGTCTAAAAATATCACACCTCAATCTAAGCCTCCTCAGCCTTCAAATCTATTCTTTATTATTAAATACATCATGGATAGGAACTTTTAAGTAAATATACTGTGAATCTTTATGCCATAAAATAATGTATTATCTTTTAATAATAATGTATTATTTTAAATGTAAAGGGTTATGCAAGAAGCCTTCTTACAAATTCACATTTGTATGTAAATCATTATCCATCAATACAAGTAAGTTAGAATTATAACATTCATTGCCATACTATCATCCGAATACGATGTAATGAAAAACATTTACAATCTTAAAAGAGAGACCAGTGGAGAAAGACTCACCTGTTCCGCAAGTTAGCTTGGACCTGATGGTGCCTAACTTCTAGATTACAGAGCTTCTTATAGCCCAGTGGAAGAATTATGGCCTGTCACTCTGTGAATCTCATTGGACAAGAAAAAGAAAACTAATGGGTTGTTTATGTTGGCAATGACCCTTCCAGCTCAGCCTGCCACCTGGGCAACATTAGCCAAAGTCCAATAGTCCATCTGTGTTGAAGGAGTGCTGACAACTCAAATGAAGTGGGCGTCTTATCATGGTATTGATTTAAAAAAGGATTTAATCCTCTGCAACAACATCAATATGACGTTAATGAATGTCATGCTGAGCAAATGAGATTAAGAAAGATTAACTTTTTACACTGCCATCTCAAAGCATACTCAATGAGATAACGTTGAATGAATCATCTTGTAGGTCATGTTTGCATTGATTTCCTGTTTTTCTTCGAAATCTATTAGTAAATAAGCACCCGGCTTTTAGTCACAGTGTTCTTCCATGAATTAAAGAATCATTGAAAGGCGTTAACTAATGCTATAGCCGGGGACCCACAAGCCCAAAAGTAGGACATGTGATTTTCTGCCGTACTTTTTATTTCTGTTTTATCTATTAGTTTGGTCCACAGAATGAGAGGCCTGCTCTGCTGGAAACATCGCGAAAATAAGTTATGGCCATTTGTATATTCACTGTCCCATTGACTCCACTAGAAATATTTAAAAAATAAAATAAATGTGCTTTAAGTAGCATGTGAGGGGTCAAACTAGGGGTTCTTCATGATTCTGAATCCATTTCAAGCATTTGTTTTGCATGAAAAACATTGTTTGGGTTAACTTTCAGCAGCCCAAAACTGTGAAAAGTGGAAAAAAGGTGATGACTCATCACAAATCTTGCCCAAGGAATGTTTTTCATGCAAACAAATGCTTGCAATGGATTCAGGATCATGAAAACCCCCCAGTTTGACCCCTCACATGTTAATTAAAGCAGACTTTTTTTCCCCTTTTTTAAATATTTCTAGTGGAGTCAATGGGACAGTGAATATACAAATGGCCATAACTTTTTTTCTCGATGTTTCCAGCAGAGCAGGCCTCTCATTCTGTGGACCTTAATGACCAAACTAATAGATAAAACAAAAATAAAAAGTACGGCAGAAAATCACATGTCCCCTCCCATTTTGGTGACTGGGTCCTCGGCTACTAGCTTTCCACTTCATGCAAGAAGGATTAATGTCAGATGTATATTGTATACTAATAAAAGTACTTTTTGGACTGATGTTGGGAAACACCATCAGTCCCAGTCAGTATTGGTGTTTGTGAAAAACAGGCAAAGTGGTACACAGTATCTCTAAAGTCATGTCATCAACATGGATCTGTCCCATTGAGTAGCTCCATTGCAGCAGTTGGAGGTTTAGTTCCTTGCTCAATGGCTCTTCGGGTTGAGGGAGAGGTGAGTGTTGGTCAATCACCTCCATGGCCCCCCACCTAGATTAGATACGGATCAATTACAAAACATTCTTCCTCTGTAATCAATGTGTAATCACCTGGAATGCTCTCTATACTGTTGCTTTTGATCAGACAAGACATTGACACTGTGGAACTGCTTGGTTAGTGTATAACAATGTTATTAAAAACATTTAAAAGTAGTTTTTATTTAGCTTTATTTAGACAACAATAACAGTAAATTTGACAATATCTCTACAAAAAACTAAATCTAAGGTAGCAGTGAAATATGTGTTGTTTCATTTTCTCATTGTCTTTTACTATCTTAATGCTATCTAACTTCTCTTCTCATCTTGTTTAATCAACAGTTGCCTGTGTGAGTAAAATCCCCAGGCGTATTATATAGCTACAACCTAGATACACAGATGGCATTAGAGATGAGGTCATTATTTTCTTGTGAAAGACCCCAAGTGAACAACATACACATGCAGAGGTAAGGTTAACATAATCAGCTAAACGGATATACGATTAACAGATATGAGATCACTAATCTCAGTGTAAGAGACTGAGTATAGCATCACTGCAGTGATATCAGTGCTGCAAAAGGACTGATTCAATACTTTATTAACATGATTAACTCAAAAGACCCTAGGGGGATAGTTTCAAGTGTGGCACATTGTACTCAATTAATCAGTAATACATACAATACAATACAAATATAATACAACACATATTGGAATAAAGTTAAGTAAAGTAGAAAGGGTACATTTACAGAGAAAGGAAGGGTGGGGAGGATTCTATACTATCACGGTGTTCAAGGAGTTAAATTATGTTCACTTGTATTTTGAGGACAGTTAGTTTTGAGTTTGGGTAGAGAGTCGGGAACCTTTATGTCTTTTGGTAGGTCGTTCCACATTTTGGTGGCTGCATGTCGAATTAATTTTTACCTACATTTGAGCAGAATTGGGGGGGACGAGGTCAGGTGTTCCTTCTGGTATGCCCATGGGCATCACTCACTAGAGAAGTATAATTAAACAGGACCCATTGATGTTACCCTCTGTTCATTCATTACTGCCAGAGGAAGAGTTATCATAGCAGTCTGTTTTCTTTTTCTTTTCTTTTTTTTGTGTGAATCTTTGTTCATTTGCCTAAACAAAAAGTTGTAAAATAGCTGTTTGAAGGCTATTGCATTATAGTGGTCTTCCTCCTGAGGAGAGCCTCCTCCTATTGTTTTTATGCATGTCTTCTACCATGAAGCCAACTAGCAAAGGGAGCTGGGAGTCCTCTTGTATCCACTGTGTGTCCCTGACAGAATGTAAACATTTGGGAGACAGACATTGTATCACAGTGGTACTGATTACACCACTATAACGTTTTTATTTTTTCTGTCTTTCTTTCTAAAACGTGTGATCTGACGTGATCTGACAGCATGTAACATTTATAAGGACTGTATTTGTACCTTGCCCTTTCAGAATGTAGTTAGTTTTACTTTAGACCCAGTTACTTTACCTCACTTCATCCTTGCACAACCTAGTGTTCTAAAATTGAACTTTATAGGCTGTGCCCTGGGTTAAGTGGGGTGAAGTCAGATATTATCTTTTAGTCGGGATAAGCTATAGGCTACTCTGATCATTGATGTAGATCTGCTATTTTTGCTTCTTTTGAATTGGAATCCTGAATTATAATTTTTTATTTGTGAATTGGAATCCTGAAATGTAACATTTTGATTTAATTTCAAATGCATTTAGTTAACTTTATGTTCTTAAATACAAATATGTTGGACATAAAAAAAGACTAACATTTATACTAAGCTACTAATATAGACTGAAGGAATTGCATGTTTGGAACAGCTGAAATCAATAATATAGCAGATATCAACCTACGGGCCACATTCAGACAAGGTGGGGGCCGCATGTGGCCCCTGGGCCACCAGTTTCCCATGTGTGATTCTACACAATGTACACATGATCTGACTGGTCAAATCTAAAATAAGGACCGTATTTGCGCCCTGCCTTTTTGCCTTTTCTAACTACAGTTAGTTTTATAAAATTGTATAATTTTTTACTTTTATAAAAAGTAAAATGTTTTCAATCTGCAATTTTTTTAAAATAGCAGACTCACTATGCTTCGCATGACGCATGAGCTTGTAGATATGCTATTTTCACCACTTCTTACATTTTTTTTCTTTTTACTTTTTAAATTCGTGGAATTTCTTAGGATTTTTTAAATTATAATGAAATCATTTTGAAAATTGTTACAAAAATAAATCACATTTTAGCCTTAGAAAGGGTATTTAGGCCTATAAAAACAAGTGGTTTAATTTTAGATACAAGACCCATCTTTTAAAATGATATTAAATAATAATAATTGCGACGTAGGTCGCAGTTTACTGTCAGAACCGGCACAGCTTGTCCGTAGATGGAAGGGTAACTAACGCCTGACACTGTGGTTCCCCTGACACATCACTGTCTTGGCCATCTAGCCAGTGTGGCACAGAGTCACAGCGATGATACAGTGACGTGGACATCAGGGATCTCCCTATATGGGCATAAAAGGGATTTGGTTCCCCTGTCATCACATGGATCTCCATATCTCCATATATGGGCATAAAAGGGATTTGTTCCCCTGGCATCACAGGGATCTCCATATATGGGCATAAAAGGGAGAGTCAGTCTGTCTGTCTGGGTATTGCTTGTCTTTTTTGTTGATTGACTCTCACGCTCTGACATCACACTGTGATGTCATGGGAAGTGGGAACCAAATGCCTTTATGCCCATATATGGAGATATGAAGATCCCTGTGATGCCAGGGGAACCAAATCAATGTTATGCCCATATATGGAGATCCTTGATGTCATCAATATTAAGCCCATATCTGTGAATGCCAATATATTAATCACTGTGATGTCAAGGGAACCAAATCCCTGTTATTGCCATATATGGAGATCCCTGTGATGCCAGGGGAACCAAATCCCTTTGGCCAGATGGCCAAGACGAGGTTGCGTGTCGCCCTGAGGCGTCTACTCGTAATTAAAATTTAGAAATTTAGAAATAGGATATTTAATGTGGGTCCACAAACAAATGGGCCCGCCACCCCGAACCACTGCTTTTAACACTGGGTGGGTTGTGTGTGTGTGTGTGTGTGTGTGTGTGTGTGTGTGTGTGTGTGTGTGTGTGTGTGTGTGTGTGTGTGTGTGTGTGTGTGTGGGGTGCCTAGGTGAAGTGGGGTCAAGTAAGACGTTATTCTCAGCATAAGCTGTTAGGCCTACTGATCATCATCATTAACATAATATACACACAGTTACAGTACAACAGGCGGGCATACTGTATAGCGCAATGGCGCCATCTACCCGCGTGTGCTGGACATGAGGCGCTGGCTCGGGTTTCTTCTCCGCCTTTTCGTGATTGACAATCCAACAGCCTAATCCAGAGGAGAGAAGACGAGAGCACAGCGGAGGAGCTCTGTTTTGAAGAGACCTCGGGATAAGTGCTTGTTTCGTCGACATCCCTCTTTGTCGAAAGTCTACAATCCCTCAGTTGCTTTTTAAACGCATAGCGGAGTGCCTACTTTTGATTGAATCGCACGGCAGCGCACTGCAACATTTTCAACCGGATCCCGGGGAGGTTCTTGAAGACATTACGCGGGGACAATGGAATCTATCAATGATAATATCCGCTCCCACAGGCTCCAGCCGGGGATCGGGTTTGGCATGGGAATGGGATCGACCGGGACCCTGCGCTCCTCTCTCCGGCCCGGGGTGACGGTCCCAATAGCACCGCTGCTGCCTCCCCCGGCCTCGCTGTGCGCGTCCTCCGGACCACCGCCCCCGCCGCCTCCGTTACAGTTCCACACCCTGTACGGGGGCTCTCTGGGCGGCTCCGTGGGGCTCGGTGCGGGGAACAACCCTGGGAACCCGGCGGTTCTGAAGGAAGCCGTGGAGGCTGTAGTCCGGAGCTTCGCTAAACACACACAGGGCTATGGCAGAGGTACAGTCCAGTGTGTAGTGTGGTGGCAAATGTCTTGTTCTTTTCATGTGGAGATGTGCTGTGCTGACCTGTATCAAGTTCTTTTCTTGCAGGAATGCCTGTTCAGGAATTTGGACCACAAGGCCAGTTTTCAGCTTGTTGTATACGCCACTGTAGCCCTGAATACATGACTCTCATATACATGAGAGTCATGCTCGAACTTTAACATGAGGACCAGTGGGTAATCGAGCCCTCAACGGTTTGAGCTAGGAACGTCAGATTTCAAAAATAAAGTGCTTACCCAAGCCAACTCTGCTAACGATTTGACGCCGCACAACGTTCATTACACGCCGCGGCCGGATTGTTGAATAAAAAGCATTTTTGTCCGAAATTATTTTGCTTAACATAGGACTTCCGCCTCTAGTGGACAGTCGCGTCATCTCCGGCTGATCATTGTAGTGAACGGAGATGATGCGATGACGCGACTGTCCACTAGAGGCGGAAGTCCTATGTTAAGCAAAATAATTTCGGACAAAAATGCTTTTTATTCAACAATCCGGCAGCGGCGTGTAATGAACGTTGTGCGGCGTCAAATCGTTAGCAGAGTTGGCTTGGGTAAGCACTTTATTTTTGAAATCTGACGTTCCTAGCGCAAACCGTTGAGGGCTCGATTACCCACTGGTCCTCATGTTAAAGTTCGAGCATGACTCTCATGTATATGAGAGTCATGTATTCAGGGCTAACGCCACTGGTTCCCAAACAGTGGGTCGGGACCTATTTGTGGGTCGGGGACACATTTTTATGGTGCCTTTGATTTTTGTTTCCTATTATTTGTACAACATTCCCCCCAAAAAGCTAAATTTTCCATGAATAAAACACAATTCTATGATTCTTTTCAGTGCTGTCATGAAGAAATAAAGGAAAAAAATCTAAGAAGGTCCATATATTAGAAAACAAATGTTTCAGAAGTGAAAATAGCCGACCTACAAGCTCGTAGTCATAGATCTGCTGTTTTCACTAGTTTGGGTCCCGTGAAAACGTTTTTCTCTCTCTTGGGTCTCGAGCAAAAAAGTTTGGGAACCACTGCTCTACACTGTGTACTGTAGAGTGTGTGTGTAGACTGTCTACACACACTCTACAGTACACACACAGTCTACGAATTCACAAGTGTAATTTGGGTGTTTGGTTTGACCGATTATGGTTATGCATAGCCTATGCATAATTTAGGACAGTGGTGGGCAAACGTAGGCTACTTGTTACTGTAGCTATAGAGTGCTTTTTCGTGTCAATGTGATAAAGCTGTCTGGTTCGTGGTCTGATAATTTTTTGTCCAGTGGTTTAAGAAAATATGTTTTGGAGTCGTGCACTGTGTGCTGTGCCCCCAAAAATCACAACAATGACTGTTCAGATTCAGGTCAATAGTACAGGCCTACTGTAGGACTACTATTTGTCTATCTATGACTATGGATGGACAGTCTTATTGTGCAATGTCCTTCCGTGGTCTTTGTGGTGAAAAGAGGTCACACTGAATAAGGATAATAATAACTAGAAAATATTGTTCCTTCGAAACAATTGTGGGCTCGCTTCAAGCCAGAAAACAATGGCTATAAAAGTACAAAATGTCAAGATCGCAGGCAGTGCTCTCTTTGACGTTATTGACACAATCGGACGCTGCATGCATGATTTGATGCATTTTGTTCCAAAAATGTGTTATGCTAAAGTTGACCCGCTGGTGGCGCTATAACAGGCCAATGTGAGAAGGGTGGCATCTGTTCCTTGACCTAGTGGGAATGTGCTTGCAAGATTTCACGCACATCGCAGGCTGTGTTCATGATTTGAGGTGTTTTTGGCCACTTTATCGCTGCTTGCAGCTATATTTATTATTATTATTATTATTATTTGTGCACTTCATAGGCATGTTAGATAAAGGTCCTTAGATTGTGCGTAGAATGTTTCATGCAAATTGCTAAAAATATATCCCAGAATAAAAACGGGTTTAAGCGTTTCACTAACTGCTCAAAATGATATAGCGCCCCCCTTTGGCCAATTGGGGTAAGATTGGTTTTAGTGATATTTGGACTAACCCTCTACATCTTTGCCAAATGCCATGAACATGTTAATTTGCATGTATGATTTAGAGGCAGAAGAATAATTTGCATAAAACTGCAATATTCATTGAATTATTAAAAAAGCATGTTTCAAGCATCCGATCTGACAGATCTTTAGATATTGGTCCAAAGTTCATGTAAAAAAAGTTTTGTGCACGTGACGCGAGAATTCCAGAATAAAAGCGGGTTTAAGCGTTTTACAAACTGCTCAAAATGGCGAAAAATCTAAGGGCGGAGCTTACAAAGACACGGATGTCTTCCGCTTGAGTCAAAGCACACGTGTAAGCAACTTACATGTCTTCAAGCGAAACGAGTCATGACTTATGCCCGTTTGAAGTTTGAATTTTCAAACGCTTTGTATATCGCCCCCCTTTGGCCAATTGGAATAAGATTGGTTCCAGTGATATTTGGACTAACCCTCTACATCTTTGCCAAATGCCATGAACGTGTAACTTTGCATGTATGATTTAGAGGCAAAAGAATCATTTGCATAAAACTGCAATATTCAGTGAATTATTAACCCTTTTTGTGCCTATCCCGGACAAGTTCGGGATTTTTTCAATCCAATACAATGTTTTTTTTTGCTATTTTACTTACCCTGAGCTGCTTGTGAGATGTACCCTGAGATGTGGGTGGTCCTGGCTCGTCCTACGCTTTCCAACGAGTGATTCTAGATCGTCCGACGATTTATTCCATTGAAAATGGTTTAGAATAAAGTTTAGAGCCCCCCCAAAAAAACTCAAGTCCGGGATATTTAATAAAATGAATTAATGAATCGGAGGCCTCAACGAAGCCCCTGTCAAATTTTCCATCCATGCCCCGGGCCGCGATTCTGTTTACATCGGCCCGTTATCGGGCAACGCCGCCGCACCACGCCTCCCACTCCAATACAAACTCACATCTTTAGAGACCTTTTTCTCTGAACTGTGTTCCCAGGGCAGCGACAATGTTTTTTGGCGGCTAAAATAGCTTCAGATCCGGTCTTCATCCATAACAGTGTTTGCAGTGAAAGCCCAAGCAACTACTGCCTGTGTAGACGGAAGTTAGAGCGAAGGCCTATGCAGAAATGTCTGACACTCTAGCGGCACCTTGTGGCCCCTGGCAGTAAATGCGTTAAAAAATATTGTTTCACTTTAAAAAAGGTCTGGTTGAAAGTTTCGTGTGTACCGTAACGCAAAAATCCCAGGAGGAGATAGATTTTTACTGTTTTTCATATAATTCAAAATGGTGGGAGAACTAAAGGTCAGAGATCAAAAGTCAGAGCGTAAAAGTTATTGCCTTTCAGGCGAGCCCACAATAATGACAATATCTAAAGTGTGCTAGCCTTTTAGGCGAGCCCACAATAATAATAATAAATGTTAGATATTGGCCCTATATGAGGTGACAAGCATGCATACTTTGCATATTGTGTGATAAGGAAGAAAATCACCACAGATGTAATATAATACTAGTGCGGTTGATATATACAAACACAGGCGATGTGGAATTGGAATTTAGCAATGCCATATAGTCGGTCAATAATTTGTTACACCCTATGCTCCCTCGTCGACAGAGAGAGAGGGGGAAAGAGAAGTGAGGGTGAATTAAGTTAGATTTCTATGGGAGGGAGACTGTTTCGTCATACAGTGAGTCGGCCCCTAACCAGTGATCTTATTTTCCACATGCTGATTTTGTTATTACATTTTTATAAAAAATGCTATACAATTCTAATTACCGTTTACCTATACAAAAATAAGTATCTTAGTTAGGCTGCAACCAGTACAACCAGAGCTGTTTTCAAGTCATTTGGTGCAAATCCAAGTCTCAGTTCAGGTGTCACACTCACACCATGTCTCTCAAGTCAAATCACGGCTCTTTTGGGGCATGTTGCAAGCCAAGTTGTAAGTCTAAAGTTATGACAGAAGACTTTGGGACTCTGAATGCTGACCATGGCTTATAACATGGCGTGGAATTGAACATTTGTGTTTCTTCCATAGCTGTGGTACGAATTACAGTTGTCCTTGTTTCGTTCCCCCATCTCCCCAATTTTGTCATTACCAATTCCCTCTGTGTGTACTGCGGTCCATGTTGCTGCCAAGCCACCCACTGTTGGCCTGGAGAGGATGTAAAATATCATGTCTCCTCCCATAGACATGGAGTAACAAGACGCTTTTTTCACCTGGCAGCAAAGATTTTTTACCAGGAGAGCGTGACGTGCACATTGGTTCACTCACTATCTCCCTCAGGTCCCCCTCTCCATTGAACAGGTGCCTCAGCCAACAAGTTGTTAGTGCAGTGAGGACATGTTCCCCTGCCAACTTCCCAACCCTCCGCCAACACT
Organism: Nannobrachium achirus; assembly: GCF_963921795.1. NCBI lineage: Eukaryota > Metazoa > Chordata > Actinopteri > Myctophiformes > Myctophidae > Nannobrachium > Nannobrachium achirus. The sequence continues at coordinate 33,823,664 of NC_137819.1, read as the reverse complement.
GCCAAAGTGTGTTCATTGGAGTGCCCGGCCAAGCCAGAGCTTTTTTAGCTCTGGCTGTCGGGAATTTAGCTGTCGGGAATTTAACCTGGGTCTCTGCGGGGGTGGATGAGTGTTTTACCGGTAAAACTACAGGTAAAACACCCAAATAATGTTTTACACCTCTACAAATGTGTGCTATAAAAATAAATACCAGGAGCCTTATTTTAGATATTGTCATTATTTATCTACCAGGCATACCATACCATATCAAGTTCTCCTCAAAACTTTGGCACTTTTCTATTCCTGCATACTTACACAGAAAAGTCAACCTTTTTCACATGAAATTTGAACCTATATCTACACAGGCTATGTGGTGAGAAGTTTGTACGTTAAATAATTGTTTTTTAATAATTCAATGAATATTGCGGTTTTATGCAAATTATTCTTCTGCCTCTAAATCATACATGCAAAGTGACACGTTCATGACATATTTGGCAAAGATGTATAGGGTTAGTCCAAATATAACTGAAACCAATCTTACAATTGGCCAAAGGGGGGCGCTATACGAATCGTTTGAAAATTCAAATTTTAAACAGGCATAAGTCATGGCTCATTTCGTTTAAAGACATGCAAATTGCTTACACGCTTCGATTTTCCGCCATTTTGAGCAATTTGTAAAACGCTTAAACACGTTTTTATCCTGGGATTTTCACGTCACGTGCATGGAACCTTTCTTAAATAAACTTTGGACTGGTATCTAAAGATCGGTCTGATCGGATTCTTTTTAAATTGAAACATTATTTTTTAATAATTCAATTAATATTTATGCAAATTATTCTTCTGCCCCTAAAACATACATGCAAAGTCAAATTTTCATGATGAACTACTGTAGAGGGTTAGTCCAAATATCACTGAAACCAATCTTACCCCAATTGGCCAAAGGGGGGGGCGCAATATAATTTTGAGCAGTTTGTGAAACGCTTAAACCTGTTTTTATCCTGGGATTTTTGAGCAATTTGCAAGAAAAATTCTACACTCAACCTAAGGACCTTTATCTAACATGCCTATGAAGTGCACAATTCTTTTTACAATAATAATAATAATAAATATAGCTGCAAGCAGCGATAAAGTGGCCAAAAACACCTCAAATCATGAACACAGCCTGCGATGTGTGTGAAATCTTGCAAGCACATTCCCACTAGGTCAAGGAACAGATGCCACCCTTCTCACATTGGCCTGTTATAGCGCCACCAGCGGGTCAACTTTTGCATAACACATTTTTGGAACAAAATGCCTCAAATCATGCATGCAGCGTCCGATTGCGTCAGTAACGTCAAAGAGAGCACTGCCTGCGATCTTGACATTTTGTACTTTTATAGCCATTGTTTTCTGGCTTGAAGCAAGCCCACAATTGTTTCGAAGGAACAATATTTTCTAGTTATTTTTGCACTTGTAAATCAAATCCTAATCATCTAAAGTCTAAACCTTCAAATAATTAAGTTCTGGTAATTTACAGAGATGACGCCATGGCTTAGAATTAAAAAAAACAAAAAACAAAGAATATTTGGGTACCACCATGTACCCAGTGTTTTGAAGTGGCCAATAGCACAGTGAGAATGTGGCTATCAGATATTTGACAATCATATTTTTATCACAACACGATTAAATAAATGCACATTACTTGCTTATAATCAGAGCTGTTTCTTAGAGTCTTTTGGTGCATGGTCAAGTCTCAAGACGCAGTCAAGTCACATGTTTTGATTTACGTGATTCTGTTTACAACCAATCTACTCTAACAAGGACTGAAAAGACAGTACAAAATACTTTGGGATCTACGCATACTTATGTGATTTTAGTGCAATTTAATTTAATTTAACCAGGACATGTGAGTGATGACTTCGGGCCTGTGATACTAAGGCTTATCAATACCAATCAGTCTTCAGAACCTGTGTGAGCAAAGAGCAGGCTGTCTGTGTTTGCATCAAACAGTAAGAGCTGAGTGAGGAAGAGCTTAGAGGCAAAGAGAGCCAGACAGAGTTGAAGAAAGTCCACAGCACTCTTGTCTCTCCGCAGGCCAATGCACACCACAAATAATAGTTTATGACAGAGATGTTTGTTATAATTGCTTTTGTCTTTTGTTTTTTCTTTATGCGCAGTAGACGGGTCATATATCCACACAGCATAAACATAAACACATAAAATATAGGCTTCAGTCAGTGGCCTTTTCGTTTTTCTTTTCCTCCCCCACTTTTTTGGCTTAGCAGATAGGGGATTTTTTGCTAGGCAGTCACCTAAATACTTTCCAAGCAGGAAAAACCCAGACATCCATATTTTACAGTGTTTTTAGATGACCCCCCCCCTCTTGTCTTGTCTTTCCAGTTTTGTAGTTTGAGCGGAAACATGTCAAATAAACGTAAGGAAGTGTTAATTTAACTGTGTGTGTGTGTGTGTGTGTGTGTGTGTGTGTGTGTGTGTGTGTGTGTGTGTGTGTGTGTGTGTGTGTGTGTGTGTGTGTGTGTGTGTGTGTGTGTGTGTGTGTGTGTGTGTGTGTGTGTGTGTGTGTGTGTGTGTGTGTGTGTGTGTGTGTGCGCGTGCACACGGTGTGTTCTACAGTTAATGTGGTGGAGGCCTTACAGGAGTTCTGGCAGATGAAACTGACCAGAGGGGCCGATCTCCGGAACGGGGCTCTTGTTGTTTACGAAATGGTTCCATCCAACAACCCACCATACGTTTGCTATGTTAGCCTTCCAGGAGGCAGCTGTTTTGGGAGTTTCCAGGTACTTTATTAAGTAGTTCATTTGTTTATTGACTGTTTAAAAAGTCTGAGAGAGTTCAGGCATGTCTTTATGTTAACTGAATATTTTGTGTCATCACACAGTACAATTACAGGTCCATTTGTTGTACCCTTTTGGAGTAGAATGAACACTGGATGTTACTGTGTGCTGCACGGCTTAACACTTTCAACAACTGATCCATGAAGGGTGGTTAAAGCTTATTATATGATGCAACAGTGTTGTGATTATATTGGGGTGACAAAAAGGCTAAAGTAGACGAATAAAGTAAACAACTGCTATCACTTAAGCATTTGGCTATATATCTAAGCTCTGTGGGAAATTGGAAGGCTAATACGTACATTTGTTCACTGTTTATAGTTCTGTCCAACCAAGGCAGAGGCAAGACGTAGTGCTGCCAAGATCGCTCTGATGAACTCTGTTTTCAATGAACATCCCTCCCGTCGGATCACAGATGACTTCATTGAGAAGAGCGTGTGCGAGGCTCTGGCCTGCTTCAAAGTGAGTTTTGGTGTTAAAAGATTGAAAGAAGCAAATGTCAAATCCAATCCGTCCCAGCCAATTGGAATGATCCATAGGCTATTAAGGAAAGTTGTTTTCATCCCATCATCTAAACACATGCTCCAAAGAATATATGTGTCTATGTTACACACACACACACACACACACACACACACACACACACACACACACACACACACACACACACATATGCACACACACTCACACACACATGCGCACACACACATTAATCATCTTGGTTTATACACAGGGTAACAGAGAAGAGGCAGACAACCCCAGTACGGGAATTGGGGCATTTCGCTTCATGCTCGAGTCCAACAAAGGAAAATCAATGCTGGAGTTTCAGGTGCATATTATATACTGTATGTAAATCTGGAATGTGTCTGTGTGAGTGTGATAGTCATATGATGACTCGCATGCAAGCTCACAATGTGACGCTTCACAATGCTTCACAATGTGAAGCATTATGAGATCAGCTATTCTTTGTGCACAACACTGTCATGCAACAATGTATAAATCATCCTTATGATGAAAGTTATGACATACACTGTAAAGATATGCATTTGAATGTTTAGAGACAGCAGCTGATTTTTGTATTGCTTTAGTTTCTCAGTTAATCCAATATCAATAGCTCAGCAGCATTTTTCGTACCAACTTTTAATCTAAAGAAATTGCCAGAAAACCTCCATATGATTAGTTATTTGTATTTCCAGATGTAAGAATCTTTTATTACTGGTACCTTTTTAAGAAGACTAGAAAGGAAATTTAAGGAAGATTATCAGAGCCATAACACTGTATACTTACTTACTTACATACATACATCCATGGTCTTATCTATTTACTGTAACTGTGTTTCTGTTTCAGGAACTGATGACAGTTTTTCAGCTGCTGCATTGGAATGGAAGCCTCAAGGCCATGAGAGAACGACAGTGTTCCCGACAGGTACTGTGTGTGCGCGTGTGTGTGTTTGTTTATTTGTTTGTTAATGAATGGGTGAACGCATGTGTTGATAGATGAGTTACCAACCATGAATGACCATGAAGTGCATAGTAACCGTTACACGTGACACATACTATACCACCATTTTACTCATTCAACTTGCTACTTTTTTAGTGAATTTACATTTTATAACATTATATCACTGTTTCTCATTTAACTTATTAACTTCAGGAGGTGCTGGCTCATTACTCCCATCGGGCTCTAGATGATGACATGCGCACCCAAATGGCTGCTGATTGGGTAAACCGAGAACAAGGAGTTGCAGGTACTATTGGCCAGGAGCTGGCCTCAACAGAGCGAGAACTAGAAGACGCCAGGCTTGCCGGCAGAGAACTGCGATTTCACAAGGAGAAGAAAGACATCCTGATGTTAGCTGTGGGCCAACTCAATGCCGCCAACAGCGCAACGCTCCCCTCGCACTAGATAAAGATTTAAAAAAAAACACCTTCACGCTTTGTAGGATTGCTGGTACCAGTATTGATGATGATGATGATGATGACTATGGTGGTGGGATCAGACCCAGCTTTTAGGTTTTGTATCTTAAAAGCTTTGGGTATTTTAGGTTTTTATATCTTAAAAGCTTTGAGTTTTTAGGGTTTCATATCTTACTTCATGTTAGGAGGATCAGATATTCAAAGCCTTATTTTGTGCACATCAGTCCTCAGCTTACTGCTATAGCCGTTTTACCTCTTTGTGCCTAGTGATCACAGGACAATAGCGCTCGGTTTTAGTTTCCTGTAAGTATGCTTGGCATAACAACAGGTGGATGTTCACACGTTTTATCCGGTGTCATTATTTTAAAAGTGCACCGAATCAAATATGTTTTATATTGCCGAGCTAGAGAGAAAAGCCTGCCTTTCATCAGTGAATGTACTGGGCATGTGGCATTATATAAAAAAAGCCAAATCCAGCCGATTAGAATGATCCCTACTCGAAAACAAAAGGGTATATTTTGATCCAATCACTCTGAAATCATATTAACGTGTTTCTCAGTGAACTAAAAGAGTGTTTACATACAAATTATACTGGCTAATTTCCCATTTAAGGTCATTAGAAAAATCTATGCATCTATGAATGAGCAGAATCTGGCTTCAGTAACCAATAGTAAGGGGTAGAAAATGTTAAACTACCAGTTTCCTGGCTAAACATTTTCTGTGTATTATATTTGAGTTTCATAATTGCCACATGAGCTATTCTAAATATTTTAAAATGTTGGCTTGAAATGTATTGAGTGGAATACTAGGGTGTCACGAATAAGATAGTATGTAAACACAATCATTGGCTCTTGTAATGTAGCTTTTGGGACTTGAGGCAAAAGTATTAAGTGATTGTACTCTGGCAAACAGTCAGTTATCCGAAAGGTCAAGCAGTGAACCATCCAGATGTTTTCTTTTATACATGTGTGTATGAAGGCATATAGTTATGTTTTAAGTGTTATACAGTATGTATGTTAGGTCAATATGAGGGAATAATGTACACTATCAATTATTCCAACTAAGGGCCTTTAAGTTTTATAAATGTTGTCTCTTCGCAAGAATCTGTATTACAATTCTGACACTGTTAGTGTCCTGAGGTCAAATATAAAAGAGCAGTGTGTTTCTTTTGTGTAATTTGAACGAATCAATGTTGTCAACTTAAATGTAGGCGGGGATTTGAACAGAAACATCACTTGCAAATGCGTTTTAACATTAATGATGATCTGTAGGTGTCAATTTATAGTACACCCAAAAAGCAAAGGCATTTATGGTTTAGTTACTGAGATTCATTAAGGATTTTTTTGCAGTGCTGGTGCAAGTTTATCTTAAGCTGTCCACGCAAACAGCACATTTATAGTTTGGACTTTGGGTAATTGAGATATATGAAGAAATTTGTTCAGTCTATGGGACACAATACGTTAGTAAGTCGGAGGACCATAATATGATTTTTGTTCATTTAAATCTGATATCCTAGCTTTTAATTTCTGATTGTATTTCTTGCAGTATTGCACTCATGAAGGTATTGTCTAGTAGTGGTTGTGTTTTGTAATTGAACGTCATGACGTGGTTCTGCTAAAAACGGAAATCTGGCCAAGAGTTTTATGAGTTGGAGGCAAATATCATATATTGATGAATGATAGCTAAGTGCTTGTGAAATGCTGGGTGGTAGCAGCTCATTGCACATTGAGGAGGTGACTGTAAGCAGCTAACAATTATGATTGTAGTCAGATGTTATCACCACATTGCTGTTCTTTCCTTGGGTGATGTGCCTTTTTTTAATAATTGCTAGTAAGCAAAATATTGGCTCAAGGTTTTATACAAACTACCTTGGAAATGGGCTCTCAGTACACTGTCTCAAGCTCAGTAAGAGATGTCATTCAAGGTTTTACACCCTCAAGTGCTGCCTGAGTTAGCTACCCTTTACAGTACAGTGTTTAGGGGCCAGTCAACAAAAAGATTTGGGGCTGTTTTTTCACAGGCTTGTTCATTCTTTTGGGCTATGGTTATGTACATTATTGAACAACTCAAAAGTATATATATATCACAATTTTACTCTGCATTCATACATATTTTGTCATAATCATTGAAAAATGTTGCTATATTGTAGTCTACGTACTGACTTTAAATGTGGCATTAGTAAATTGCATTAGATGACGTTACATTCCTTATTTAAATTACTTTGGAGTTTTAATTGTTTTTATCATTTCACAAAAAAGCTTGTAAAAATGTTTTATACCAATAGAAATATGTTTATAAAAGTGTAATGCCATACCCAGTTTAAAGGACACAATGTTGCCACTAATTAACGTAATACTGTTATTGTAACTTATAGTTACACACCTCACAGATCGCCAGAGTAGTGCTAAAAGAGTTTAATAGCCTGCCAAAATATGTTGAAAATTGAACCTTTAGCCAACCTCATGTCAGAGTGACTTGCTAACTATTTAGAATTTAGTAGTTAATGGACCTGACTTATCTGAATTTATTTTTTTGTTTGGACCAATAATATTTCCTCTGCTTTAAACAGTCTCTGATGAAAGCCGAGAGTAGCGTTCCTCAAATGGATGTGATAAGCATAGGCAAAGGCCCTGTTCAGATTATTGACCCAGTTACAGTGCTCTAGTCTACTACTATCCGCACACCCAAGCTGCCTCTTCAAAGAGACCCTGATCCAGACCGATATGTGACATTTAAACAGAAACATGTGATTAAGAAGCTACACAGTAGGTTGTATCTTGCCAAGAAGTAAGAGATTTTCTTTTGTCTGCACATTTTTCTTGAACGATTGTAATACAACTTTTTAATCCATTTACTCCCTGTTATTATAAACATTTTTCATGTTATCCCTTTATTACCATTATCTGTTACGTCTTTGCTTTTTATACAATGTTAAACAAGCATTTGTACGCTTATATATTTTTTCTTGTTACTGTCCATTTTATACAAATCTTTGGCTTTCAATGATGCATGATTTATTCACCAATATTTTGGTTTATATGAGTTTTATACAGTGTTATTTTATAATAAAAACAAGTAAAAAAAAACATTTTGTGTGATACAACCCATCTTGTGATCAAGAGGTGTGTTCTTTTCCTATTCCACATTTAATAAAGCAGCCATTAGAAGTGTTTGTCATGTAAATTATGTTAGTATTCTATATTTCTTCAGGTTCTTTGTAGCCATATGAATCGAGGAATATGAAACATAGGTTATGTTTTGAAAATAATAAAAATCTACAAAGTAAGTAAAGTTTCCTAACTAATGGAGTAAAAGTAGGTCTGAGATGTAGTGGAGTAGAAGTAAAACTACTGAAAACTGTCAATCTTCAGTAAAGTAAATGTAGCTCAAATTAAGTACAGTACATAAATAAATGTACAGATGTAATTATTTACACCACTGGCAAAATTATATTATGTCCAAATATTTGAATATTACAGTAGGAAAAAAAAGGAATAGCGGAAGAGGCGGGGCATAAACTCATTGTGGGACGGACGCTCGCTCTGCGTTCATTCAACATGGCGGCGGGACCAATTTCTGAGCGAAATCAAGGTAATATTTAACAAATAACTGTCTTTGTGGAATTTCTTGTTTTGCCTCACATTGTTTTGTTTGCAGACCACACGCTCGTTAAGTCCTTTTTACCGACTTTACAGACAGCGTGCCTAGTTTTACTGAGAGAGAGAGCCTTGATAGTAGCTGTGTGATAAGCCATGGAGTAACGTTTCACATGGAGCTCGCCTGTTCCTGGTTATTTAGCTTACAACTTAATAATACTTATATAGCGATTTACTATACATAATTACTATTAATTGTTAGTGTCGTTAATATTCTTGTAAACTGTGACTTATTATGTTTTGTTTAAATAATGAAGAGTCGTACTGTAGGCCTTCTTTGTATGAATGAACTCTGTGTAATAGCATGCTATTGCTAAGCTATTAAAGCTAACATCAGCTTGAGTTTTGAAAGCACCAGCATGAAACTGCCGGCTAGTTTTGTTTTTGTTACTTGCTGTGTTACATATATATTCCCATCAACCCCCAAGAGTGTATGGCTGCAGGGGTCTCTCAACCCCTGCCTGGCTGGCAGCCATAACTGTAAATGTGTTGTTTCATTTTTGCTCCACAACAGACGCCACAGTGTACGTGGGTGGTTTAGATGAGAAAGTGTCAGAGCCACTACTATGGGAACTTTTCCTGCAAGCTGGCCCAGTGGTCAACACACACATGCCCAAAGACAGAGTTACTGGTCAACATCAGGGTGAGTATTATTGGTTATTGTTCTTTTAGTCTGGGGATTGGGTTTAAGATTACCATTGCAGTACAGTATACAGTATATTGATGTATACTGAAATCCAATTCAATTCAATTCAAAGGAGCTTTATTGGCATGAGAAAACATACCGGTGGTACGTTTACATTGCCAAAGCAAGTATCACAAATACAATAAAAACATTTGGAAATGGGGAACATATATACAGTTGGAGGGGGCAGAGCTATGTCGCATTGTGACATTTTATATACAGGGTACAAATAGCAGCATTATTTTCCTAAAAATGCATTTAAAAGTATCAGCTCTGTTTCATACTGTATGTGCAGTAGGTCTAGATGTCAATCCATGGTTTGTAGTCCTTAGGGTGATTGTGTTTCTAGCCTTCTTTTGTCGCAACAGTCCACACATCTTGCTGCTGTGTTCGCGCATTGTTGTATTTCTCCCAGTAGGTATGGGAGTTTTTCATCATTGGTCGAGTTTTCAAATTCACTTTGGGTGTGTGTAATCTGTGGGAAGTATGTGTCTGATGTCTTGGTATAGTGGGCAGGTGGTTAGAAAGTGTAGCTCTGTTTCTAACACATTTTGTGTGCAGTGGGTGGGCGCATAGCCTATCTTCCCTAGGGAGAGGGGTCTGTCTGTGTCTGCCTTTCTCTATTGCAAGGCTGTGTTCGCTGAGTCTGTACCTACCTAGTCAAGGCTTTCCTAAGTTTTGGGTCTTTTACTGTGCTCAGATATTCTGCTAATGTATATTCTCTTTTTAGAGCTAGATAGCTTTCCATTTTGCTTTGGTTTTGGGTTGTCTCTTTCCAGTATGTTAGGTAGCTTTCTTTTTGTTTTCTTATTATCTGGTTTGGTCCTGAGTGTTTTCCGTTTGGTAGTATTTTGGTAGAAATCAGTGGTATTTTGGTAGAAATCAGTGGTATTTTGGTAGAAATCAGTGGTTCCAACTCCAAACCCTCTTGGGGGGGCAGGGGGTTTGGAGGTAGCAGCGCCAAAATCACTACTTGTTTTCATCCACTGTCTCTGCCTGTATGTTCTCCATTTGTTATCAATCCAACTAGCAGATCTACAAGCTCACAGTCACAACATGTTGTGACATGCTCATGAGATTGTAGGCTGGCTATTTTCACTATTCATTCTACGAGAACTCGAGAAGTAACTTTTCTGGAAATAAAAAAAATAAAAAAGTTTGCATGCGTGGGTGCACTTTGTTTTTTGACAGATGTAAGATGTTTGATCGCCTTGGATCAAATCTTGGGAGGGTTAACAACAAAGTATAACTGCCACAAACACATGGAAGGAAAGCGCAACATTACAGTGGAACTGTAATGGCTTGTAATAGTGTATCTTGACTCCTGTGCTGCAGTGTTACTGTGAAATATAACTTTCTAAGTAATCCTGTATCTCTTGTGGTAAAATAACACTTTTGACCAAATAACCATTTTCTCTCCTAGGCTATGGATTTGTGGAGTTCCTCAGTGAAGAGGATGCTGACTATGCCATAAAAATTATGAACATGATCAAACTGTATGGCAAACCCATTCGAGTCAATAAGGCTTCTGCGCACAACAAAAACCTGGATGTGGGAGCTAACATCTTCATCGGTAATCTGGATCCAGAGATTGACGAGAAGCTGCTCTACGATACATTCAGTGCCTTCGGCGTAATCCTTCAGACACCGAAAATCATGCGTGACCCAGACACTGGTAACTCAAAGGGGTACGCCTTCATCAATTTTGCCAGTTTTGATGCATCAGATGCGGCCATTGAGGCTATGAATGGCCAGTACCTCTGCAACAGGCCCATCACGGTGTCTTACGCGTTCAAGAAAGATTCTAAAGGCGAAAGGCATGGCTCAGCGGCTGAGCGCCTCCTGGCAGCCCAGAACCCGCTCTCCCAGGCTGACAGACCCCACCAGCTGTTTGCAGATGCACCACCACCACCTAGTGCACCAACACCAATCCTTACCACACTGGGAGCAGGGATGCCCATGCCAGGTAGGGCCAAACCATTGTGCTTAAGCTGGCTTAGGGGTGGGCGATATTTTCCCAAGCTGTATCCCGATACACGATTTTATCACAATTCTTTTTCACGTTGGTTTTTATGGTTATTTTTCAAGTTACTTGAAACTAGAGTCTGGGTTCCTTTTGTGTGGTCTAAATTGAACTTTACAAGACAAGTAAGTAACTCTGACACTAGTATACAAATGAAACCAAATGGATTTGTATACTGTCAGAGTTAAGTGGAGACCTTGACATTTTAAAGTTTGAGAACTACTGATTTAGACCAAAATGTAGGTTTAAATTGAATTCTGCAATGAATCTCTGTATTAACGATTAAACAGGATTTTTTACAAGGCTCCCTCAATTGTATCACAATTATACAATATCTCTGAAAAGGCATATCATGGAGACATTGTATCGTCTCAACGATAATTATCACCATATCGCCCACCCCTAAGCTGGCTATTGAGTTTGTTTGCAATATCTCTGTTGTACATTTCCTCTCAATTTTCTCTTCTAAATTCTTCATTTTAACTTCAAACATTGTGTAGGTTTGTTGTTAGTTGTTGAGCAGTGCTCCTGGAAGGAGCAAAGCTCCAACATCTGGCTTTGTCCTTTTGTCCAAAGTTGTACGCCCAGGGTCACATTGGCCAAGCTTTGAGCCCATCAGGCCTACATCTTTGCACAAAGCGCCCAAAGTTTGTTCTACGCCCAGGGTCACTTCGGCCAAGTTTCACAGGACACGAAGCTTGGCCTACATCTCATTTAAAACCATTTATTGCAATAAATGCTGTGCATTCTCTTCTGCACTTGGCGATGCTTCCCAATAAATCTTGGCGAGTATATGAGGGAGCTTGGGGCACTAAAACCCCCACATGATAAACATACAATATATGATATAATTGCATAAACCACAGCAACTCTGAGATGCTGTAATAGCAGGAGATGTTTGGGGTGTGGGAGAGAGTTTGCCGAGACAATGGCAGCACAAATGGCCTGACCTATATCACAAGAGGAGTGTGAGCTGTCAGTTTATGATTGTATGAGGAGTTGCTTATTATGCACTGTAGTAGTGCAGTGGGAATGAAACGCTAATGGGTGCTTGACTTCTGCATCTGCCTGAACTAAGATGATGCTTCAGTTATTATGTCCTGCATAAAGCTTGAAACCCAACATGATTTGGGAACTGACAAATACAACTTGTTTATCCGATTACATTTGAAGGAAACGCTAGCACACCACGCACATTGACAACTGTTTGAATCCACGTTGTTATTATTGCACACATTGCTTAGCTGAAACTGCCTAAACATCAACTTCTCATAAAAAGAGAGGAGCGATCTAAGCACTCCAAAATAAAAACAGGAGAGGACAGGCGTAAAATCAAGGAACTTTATTCATTACAAAAAGGTTAAAAAGCCAACATGTTTCGACCCACTGGTCTTCATCAGGCTAGGGCATATACCGTTGTTCCCTATTGAGCTTGACACATTTCCCGGGGCAAGCTGCCCAGATCACACATGTCAAAAGTGTCTTCTTTATTTTTTCACTCTCAAAAAGCGCCTGCAATGTAGTGCATTTGAAACTACATTGCTGTGCACATCATGGGGTGATCACTGCTTGCCTCCTGTGCATTGTTTTATTTTTGTTTATTTTCTGTTTATTTTGTTGCTGAGTGAGGTCAGCAGACAAAGTGACGTGAGTGAGATGAAAATATAAACCTGTGTGAAATGTGCCAATCTCAACAGGAAACAACAGTACATATGTACTGTATGCCTTGATGAAGACCAGTGGGTCAAAACATGTTGACTTTTTAACGTTTTTGGTTTTTGCCCGTCCTCTCCTCTTTTTTGAGTGCTCGGATTGCTCCTCTTTTTCAAGTTTTGGTCCCACTGATCCTAGAAGTGTTTTAACTCAACCTGTATCTCCAATGAACACCTAGTTATTCCCTCTTTTAGCTGATCAACTTAGGGGGGTAACGTGGATTCCACATCGGGTCGTAAATGACCGTGTTGTCACACACTACATGCCAATACGATTAAATCACTGTCCAAAACGGCGTGCATCGCCTGGTATAGACTAGTAGTTACTAACCACATATGATATAACAGAAGAGCATGAAATGTTCTTTCATAAATGCATGTGCATCATATTGGCTTACAGTGTGCTCTAATAAACAGCCCAAATTGAGAAGTACTGTAACACGGTTTACCCTCTCCCCCAGGCATGCCGCCACCTGGAGCCTTTCCTCCTGTACCTCCCCCAGGATCGATGCCCCCAGGGATGCCGCCAGGGATGACCATGCCCCCAAACCCAGGGGGACAGCAACCAAACGCTGCTGGTTCAGGGCCTCCACCTGGACCTCCTCCCTTCCCACCGGGCGGTATGCACCCAGGTAAGAACGCTCCCAATATCGGCTTTTACCTGATGTTCTTCTCCAGCACAGATCAGAGTCCCGACTCCTGCACAAAAGGGAAAATCGCGCTCTTTCGAACGACCATCATTTCGACCGGAGGGTTAGCGACTCACTCCACGGAGGTTAGGGTGAGGGTTAGTCGGGTGTCGAAAAGATGACATGTAGTAACAGCGACACGCTCCCTGCACAAAGACTCTTCAATTTGACACATTGATTTTGGGATTAAATGTAAAATATTATTCCACCTTGGTTTCCCCAATTTAGTAAGTCGTTTAAATTTAACCCTTCAAGCACACAATGCAATATTTTGCTTTGTGCTGTGTAAAATGCTGTATGGGGTGGGAATGTGTACTTTTATTTTTGTTGTTGTTGTTGTATTTTCTACACCTTTATCTGCCATTTTTGCTTAATATAAAGAAGTGCCACTATAGGCTACCCAACCACACAGGATTGGATTGAACAGCCATTGTGAAATGATAACTCTCAGTGCCTGTCACACAAAGCAAGTTCTGGAGTCCGTCATTGTTTGTATCCCACAGGAATGCCTCCGATGGGCATGCCACCTCATGGGCATGGACCTCCTGGAATGGTACCGCCCCCTGCTCCGCCAGGTCCTAACCAGCACCAGCACCGGGCACCACCACCGCCTGGCATGCCCCCACACGGTCACCCGCAGATGGGCATGCCACCCAGAGGACCATATGGCCATGGTCCCCCGATGGGTAAGTACTGCTATACTCTCAGTGAATCTCAGATAGTTATTGTTTGTCAGGGTAAATGCAGAAAACATTCTATCAGGTTATAATAACATTAAATAGTTTGCTTAATATAGGGTTTATAGTCATGGCTAATGTGACTCATGATTGTGGTTAGGCCTTTCTATTGTTATTATTGTTGTGACCATAGGTCACAGTTTTACTATCAGAACCGTCACAGCTTGTCCGTGTACGTCCGTCCGGACGTGTACACATTTTTACGGTCTATGGGTTTCAACTCTGACATCATGCCCTGATGTCACTGTGATGTCAGGGGAACCACTCTAACAGAATGGGTTTGCCGCTCTGACATCAAACTCTGGCTTCACTGTGATATCACACTAATCCCTTTATGCCCATATATGGAGTTCCCTGATGTCATCAATATTAAGCCCATATCTAACAGGACTTCATATGGGAATGCCCATATATGGAGGCCACATCGGCCACATACCACACTAACAGAATCCATATATGGCCAAGACAGCCCATATCTGTGTGGCTGGTCTACAGACATGGATCTCCATGTATGGGCATAAAAGAGTATGATATCAGATGATGTATGACATCATAGGGCTTTCACATGACAAAAAACTGAGTAAGCATGTATTTGGGCTCTCACAGCATATCTCCATATACAGTACATGGATGGGTACCAGGGGTCTCCATATATGGGTAACTGGTCTGATATACGTCACTGGCCAGATGGCCAAGACATGGCGCAACCTCGCCCTGAACGTCTTACTAGTTATTTTAATGTACACAAAAAGCAATTTCCAATTATTAAACACAAAACTCTAAACCTTACTGAAAGTATAATGCTGTATATTACAATGCACTGGGACTGACAGATGCAGATATTTCCATATATAGGCACAAAAGGCACACAGATGAGATGGGTACAACGGGTACTATGACAAAGCCCCCAGAGTCATATTGGTCGGATGGGCGGTGCAACGTAGGTGTGAGGGCAGCATATCTGTGCGAACTCTACTCCACTTGCTTCAAATTCAGCGCAGTCAAAAACCATTTCATTTACTTATCAACAAAAAAGTGTTTCTTTTTGTAATTAGAAAATTGTCATCACTGTGTCAAAGCTGTGTTTGTGTCGTGTGTAGTATACTGGAGAAATGCCACTCTTCTATTATGAAACCATGCTTCAACCAAATGACTTGTTTATTGTTTGGCTTCTGTTTGCATGCTTCTTCTGAGGCTTGTTTGGGTATTTCATCCAATATAATGGCAAAAACAAATACTGCAAAGCTCTCTCCGGATGGCATCGTTTCACCTGAGGCTGTTAGGAAAGCAATCACAATCACATACTAATTGTCATTGTATCATTCCCTCCAGATAGTTTAAATATTAAAAAAGGTACTCAGTGTCAGTGATTGGACTTGATGAGTGTCATTAGCTGTATATATGACTCACTGGTACCTTTTCCCCTGAAGTCATTTATTATTGCAGTCTAGAGAGTCTTTAGCTGTGCTAAAATGTTGGTAAAACATACCTGAACAATAAAGATTGAAAAGTAATACCTATAAGTCATAAAAGTGCCTCCAGTCACCAAGCCTTCCTAAGTGTGTTACACACTGAGGAAGGTTTGACGCCAAAACGCGGCAGTGTGTGCTGTTATGTCTGTGCCTCCATGAATTGAAAGTACCAGAAGGACTTTGTTGGACTTGGTTTACAGGAACATTGATGCAATAACAGATTGATTATTGGTTACAGATGACATTCTTTATTTTAAAGTATAATCTATAAACTACTGGATAATTGGATATGGCAATGGATAAATACAAATAAAGAAAAGCTGAAATGGGTGACGCGTAGTAAGCTTGTAGATCTCTGCAATCTGTAGATTTTATGTATAAAATTATTAAATATCTATTTCTTTGTATACTTAAGTTATTTGATATATATCTGACCTGTGCACTTTTCGTTTACAAAGGAAAACAAAAATAAAAATGTTCCATTGTTCTATGGCAAGATTAGCTTTTTGGGGCTTTTATGCCTTTATTGATAGGACAGTAGACTGACAGGAAACTGGGGGAGAGACGGGGAGCGTCACGTGGCAAAGATCGTCCGGATCGGGAAACGAACCGGCGCTGCCGCCAGGCATCCTTGCCCATGTGGCAATGCCCAAACGGCACGTGCCCGGACCAGTAGGCCAGCGGGCGCCCCGGGCTTTTATGCCTTTATTGATAGGACAGTAGACTGACAGGAAATGGGGAGAGAGATGGGGAGTGACACGCAGCAAAGGTCGTTGGGATCCGGACTCGAACCCGCGACATGCTGACATGCATCAGAGTCTATGTGGTATGCGCCTGGACCGGTAGGGTATGACAATTAATCGCTAACTTAAATTGTGTAATTGTGACAGCCCTAATTGTGATTCTTTTTTTCTTGCATTCACTAGGTCATCCCATGCATCCGGGTATGAGAGGCCCACCTCCACCCATGCCTCCACCTGGCTATGCCAGTGGCCCTCCACGCCCCCCTCCATTTGGCTTCCAGAGAGGGCCCCCCATGCCACCGAGACCCCCTGGAGGTCCACCTCGTGTTCCCATGAGAGGACCAATGCCGCCATAGATTGAGAACTGCTGAGAGGGGCTCTCATACTCATCCCTTCTTTTTTTTTTTTTTTTTTTTTATGTTTCCAGAACTACTCTAAACAATAATTGTGAAAGTAATTTAACCGCCACGTTCTTTCTTCTGTTGCCAATGTACAGATGCTGGCCCTTTTGCAGAATAAAGATTTTAATACAACTTTTGGAGTTATTCTATATGGCATTTTGTTTTAAAATGCAGGTTTTGGTCATCGGTGGTATAGTCAACTTGGTATTAACAGACACGGTTTCATTTAGACTGTGTTAAACAGGCAGGAGTTATTAGACAGAAATAATCTATAAGTCAAATCTAATATTCAGCAGTTCCATACCTATAAAAACAGGAACAATACTAGCCCTTTTACATGCATCAGTGTTCTCCTTTGTATTTTCCTCTCAGTAATAACTTGTGCATCTTCATGCGTATTTTATGGTTGCTATAGTGAGACTGTGGTGGTGGTAAATGCTCACCAAGGGAGTAATGTCTCATAGCTGATGCGTCTCCTGGGCTTGCTGCCAATCCGGTGAGAAACATGCAACAACAAAATGTGAAAAGAGTTGGTCTTTGATCTACGGTGGTCCACGCAAACAAACAAAAAGCAATTGTTAGTATTATCCAACACACAAGCCCCATTTTCCTACTCTACTGTGAAAAGGGTCTATTGTATCTTCTAGCAATAACATCTGTGACTACTCCATAGTCACCATTTCAATGATTGAGTATGTCTTCAAACCAGCATATTTTCCAACTATGATTGTAAATTCTAAACTACTGCCACATGTTATAAACCTGCTATTAAAATGGGCTACAGAAATCTCTTCACAGTTGCACTCAGCAATGAGTTAGCATGAAGTGTGTTTAACACACAAGTAAACATTGTGAAGCCATGAATACATAAGGAGAGCAAGCAAGCCCAAAGGTAAACATTTAGGATGTTTACCGTCTGTACTGGACTGGACTGGCTCCATCTGGACATTTGTTTGCCAGTTAATTAAACTCATCAGTCACCAATTGCAATAACCATACTGCTTAACAATGTTCCACAACTGCTTGGGTTTATTAAACACGGTGAATGGATGATGGAACTAATTTATAACACAATTGTGTTTATTGATGATACACGCCATTAAAGTATAGCCTACATCAGGGCTCAGCAACCTTTTTTCGAAATGAAGTGCCATGTTCTTACTTTCCAGTTAGTAAGTGTGCCATGTCAAAATACATTTTGATGACCCCCATCAAAATGTGGACATATTTTTGATTGGCAGGACATTGTTATAACCATCATTAGACTAGAGTACAGAGCAATAAACCATCTATCTCCCCAACACCCTCCCAGTCAGTTCAGATTTTAATTAATGTAAAATTATGTGCAGGATGTAATTTGCTGCAAATTATGTGACTTAATTTAATTGACCACATTTAAAACAATATTTGATTTTAAATCCTCTCCTTCACACTTCTGCCAGTGTGCCAATGATCACCCTCCCCTGTGCCAACGTTGGCACCTGTGCCAAAGGTTGCCTACCCCTGGTCTACATAATCCTAATATACGATGGTCCCTTTATAGCCTAATTAAATAATACAGCATATATTCAAATCTTGAAATTAATAATTTATGGATAATAATCGTATAATTTCTACAGGTTTTGATGCTTGTATACGGCCAACATTACCCGTTAAGCTCAATGAAGCCCTGCGCAGGTAGTGCTAATGTTTCAAGTCACGTTTCTTTAGCAGGTCTGAATGCAGAATAGCTACGGAATCATTGACAGCCAGGCAAGTGGTTGGCATAGCAACAAGAGACATGCGCGTTTCCTCGACCAGGCATATTGATGCATAGACAACCTGACATTTATTTCTCTACAAACTAGACTATATGTTTTTCTACACAGAAAGAATATGACCGTACATGGTTGAACATTTTGCAAATATCTATAGGCTATTTTTATTTATTTTATTCTTTTTTGCCATTTTTGCCAATATTGCCTGCAAGAAAAATAACCCAAAGACGCTGTGTCTTTAGACTATTTATTATAGACTAAATGGTTTTAGAGCCATATAGGCTACAGTCAATCTTGTTATAATAAACCTAATAGGCTATAATAGCCTACAAGGATACACTTTGACCAAACGGCACGAAGATGGGATATGCGCCAATCCCCTTATAGCAACGTTTAATGTGTCTCTGCAGTGGTATAACGTAACTAAGTAGATTTACTCAAGTACGGTACTTAAATACAGCTTTGAGATATTTCTACTTTACTTTAGTATTTCCAATACTTTCCTACTTCTACTCTACTACATCTCAAACATTGTCTACTTTTACTCGACTATAATTATTTGAAAACATTAGTCACTAGTTAGGCTACTTTGCAGATTTTGATTAGTATTACAAAACATAATACATAAACACTTAAGCCCTATTTTGGCCATTTGAAATAGCCGATTAATCTCACAATGGGTAGCAATGCAACGCATTGTGAGCTTATCTTCTATTTTATAGACCTATATCGATTTTTACGATTTTGACATTTTGCGCTATAATAGTAACCTACTTTTACCTTTTGAACCTAGCCTAGGCCTACATTACACTTTTGTTCTTTAGTGGGCCCCTACATTTGAATTCGGGACTTTCACTTAACAGAGTATTTATACCTACATTGATTTCAGTATTGATACTTTTACTTGAGTAAAACGTGAGTACTTTTCCCACCACTATGGGCTCTGTGTGAGGGTTGCATAGGGGGGAGGGGGCTTCTCCTCTGATGCTCGCATCATTGCAAGTGAAGCCCAAATCTATGCTCCGTCGCGCGATGGTGTCGCGCGCCGAGAATATAGCAGACCTTCAAGCCCACGACGCATCGCTTCCGCCACCCACTGTGGGCTTGTATATCGGCTCGGCGACACCGTCGCGCAACGAAGTATGAACGGGGCTGCGATCGGCTGGCGTGGTGGACTCCTGTATCCTCAAACTGGAGACTGAACGATCAGCATCACTCGCTCCAGCAGCAACAGCTCTGCAGCACATCATCAGCACCATCACCACCACCACACCTCGCTTTACAACCCTAAAGACTAAAGAGGCATCATTTAACCTTTGATCAAGGTGAGACCCTGTTTTTTTTCTTTCCCCCACGACAAATTAATCCACGCGTTTCTTTTCCCCTCAGCTTAAATAATGTAACCTATGCGTAGGCTAATCATAGCCGATGGGCGTGTTCTCCAACAGCTGGCTTCATAAATGGCAATTCAGATATCTGGTTGATTAGCCTATAAATTGGGGCCGATATTCGAATGGGTCCAGCCAGGTCGTGACCGGATCCTCGCAGTGTGTAGGGATCAGTACAGGTGTTCAGGCATGAAGACACTAGGATTTTTTTGGGGGGGTAACATTTAAAGATGATTTAAGATTGGCTACTGACTGGTACACGACCCATTTCATCATCACCATCATCATCAAATCATCATCAGCATCATCATCACCATAGTCATCATCACCACATCAGCATCATCATTGAACACGCAGGTTGTTGCATTTTAGATCTGACTGGCTAGGCCTGGAGATTATTCAAAAATATTGTTAATGTATTCGCCCACCAGGGTGGGCATGGTCTGCGCATGAGAAATGTGAATGGAACGTAGCAACGGTCGATTTATATGTCCTATGGTTCTTGCACAGCCTGCCCTTGCGAGAAGAAGACACGTTTTGCTGTCCGCTCTTCAGCGGATTTACGAGCTGCGTGTGGTGCTGCGTTGGTCGATATTATCTTCAGGTGTCCAGATTGGCACATTCATCACGACACTCGCCGCTGATGGCAATCAAATGCCACTGACTGCGTTAATATGGCTGTCTCTGAAAGTAACGGTGGTGATGGCCATCTGCCTGCTTGACCTTGCGAGAGGAAACTCGCAGTGACGGTGTCATCTGAAAAGAAAATAGCGACGAAAAGAAAACCGTTGTCAAAACGAGAGGAGAGATCCTCCCTCGCAGTCTTCCCCCATCCATCATTATTTCCCCCTCACAGCTCACACTCGCACTCTAAAAGAAGGCACGTGCTGTAGCGCTGCATTGGTTGGCCACAGCCTGAGTGGGCTGTGTGATGATGATGAGGAGGAGGAGGCCAAATCACTGTGGAAGATCACAAATCAGTTGAAAATAGCCTACAACCATGAAAAACCTATGGCTCTAATCATCTCTCTTTTGCTTGTCGTTTCCATTTCTGTTTGGGCAAAGGTTTTTGTGGAAAGAATATGGCTTGTAGGCTACCTGTTGCATAATCCACACATAGGCCTATGTGTATGACCCAGAATAAACCTAATTGTTTTGAAACTGGAGACGGAGAGGGCATGAATGTTATTTGGTGGTGGTGGTTTCACTGCCTCTGTTGGTCCTTGGTCGACCATCCATGAAAACATTCCTGCTTTGTCTGAGTGATATGCATTTGGCACTATAGGCCTGTCATCTTAATGTTGTAACAGGGATCCATCCCAGAATGAAATTTCTCCAGGCACATGTGGGAAGTGCAGTGGAATTTTACATCCCACTCCCCTTTTAATTTACATTACCCCTTCAACCGTCTCGCATGGCATTTTAGTTTAACTGTTTTCTTTGGCTCTTCGCATATATTTATGTAATGCTAAATGTCCTTTCCAAAAACAGGGAAAAAATGCAGGAGAAAACTGTGAAAAATGCCCACAGTTGTGAAATAGAGTTTTATTTTATTCACTCATGAGCATCCCTGATTTAATTTTGTGTAATAACAGCTATTTACAGTTATGTGTTTTTCTTTCAGCCAAGAAGACAACTTCAGTGGGTCCGTGAATAATTTTGGGGGATATTCTGAACTGCAAAAAGCCATAGATTCAGGTGGCCTCTTGGACAATTCTGTGACCACGTTCACATCTGTCCGCACCTCTTCAAAATGGAGGACGGCTACCAAAACCGGACTGCTTTCATAAAAGGCGCCAAAGACATTGCCAAAGAGGTCAAGCGGCAAGCCTCCAAGAAGGTCGGCCGCAGCGTCGACAAAATGTCTGACGAGTACAGCAAGCGCTCCTACAGCCGCTTTGAGGAGGACGACGACGACGACTTCCCCGCGCAAGGCAACCAGGGCGGAGGAGACTACTATCGCGGCGACAGCCAGGCGGCCAACGACGACGAGGGCGGCCACAGTGACTCCACGGAGGGCCACGACGAGGACGACGAGATCTACGAGGGAGAGTACCAGGGCATCCCCAGGGCAGAGTCGGACAAGGACGGCCTGGCCGGAGGCCCCGGCTCTGTGAGGGACGGAGGGCAGCAGTTCAGGGACATGGGGGTCTCGGAGGCCGAGAGGAGGAAGGACCAGGAGGAGCTGGCCCAGCAGTACGAGACCATCCTGCAGGAGTGCGGTCACGGGAAGTTCCAGTGGACCCTGTACTTTGTGCTGGGGCTGGCTCTCATGGCGGACGGTGTGGAGATCTTTGTGGTCGGTTTTGTCCTGCCCAGTGCCGAGAGGGACATGTGTCTCTCTGAACCAAACAAGAGCATGCTGGGTAAGGGAAACTACAGGAAGCTTATTGTTATCGTTGATTCTTTTTCTTTTTTCTTCTTTTCTTTTGTTGCTAAGAAAGACAGTTACTACTAATGAAACCAAAGAAACCATTGTTTGTTTATACTAAACCAGGGGTCTTCAACAGGGGGTCCGGGACCCCTAGGCGGTCCTCAGAGTTTCTACAGGGGGGCCTCCAAATATTTGTCTGATATAAACGTTTTTTATATTAACCCCTTGAACCCTAACATCTATATTCTGAGAACTTTAGCCAAAAATGGCAGATCTACAAGCTCACCGCCTCGCAGCGCGAGGCGTTGTAGACGGCTATTTTCGGCAAAGAGGTTTGGTGTGGAGGGGAAAAAAGCACATTAAGTACGGAGTGAAAGGTCAAGTTTATTAAGTGTTGACGGTTCATGTGGTTAAATATCTGAAATCACAAATTGACATGAATCCAAAATACACTGATGATTGTGCTGTCAAACAATGAAACTATATGGAATCTCTGAAAAGGCTGTGGGGGTCCCTGCTTAATCTCTCTCTCAACTAAGGGGAAAACGTTGAAGACCCCTGTACTAAACCTCACCTAATATCCATATTCCCTAAGTCACAGACAGTGGTTCACAACGCAACATGTTCTGAGCTTGTAGAGCTGCTATTTTCTGTGAAGAGATTTGGGGTGGAGGGGGTAAAAGTAGCGGATCAAGTACAGAGCCCTGGGGGATGTTGGTGGTGAGGGCAGCACAGTATTGAATTTGAACATTTCACTAACATAGCCTATTTGTTGTTGTCCTTGCAGGTCTGATTGTATATTTTGGAATGATGGTCGGGGCATTCCTGTGGGGGGCCCTGGCGGACCGGATAGGTCGTCGCCAGTCTCTTCTCATCTCTCTCTCCATCAACAGTGTCTTCTCCTTCTTCTCGTCTTTTGTTCAGGGATATAGCACTTTTCTCTTCTGTCGTCTCCTCTCTGGTGTCGGGTGAGTTCATGGAAATGAATCGATCAATCTTCCATCGAGCATTGCTTGTTTTTTTTCATGCCCACAAGTTTAATAACTTTCATTGATAGAGATCCAGTGAATGGTCCATTGCCCATAATATTACAATCAATTCTCCTAACTGCCAAAAAAAAGCTAATAAGTGCTCATCCTGAGTTATTGTATAAGGAAGAACAATTACACAGCTAATGGTAAATGTCATACTGTTCCCATTTGTACTGAATGACGATTTCTACTGTTTTGCAGAAGGAAAAACAGTGCTGCTATATAATCTGTAGATTATGTAGTGCTGTTTTGCCTTTTGCTCTGGATCCCAACTGGCATACCTGTGGCCTGAAGTCATGTGGTTTTGTGGTTGTATCAGCCACAGTCCCACAGAGTTTCTATCCTCATGTTCATTGCTAGCCATGACTACACAGTAACCAGAGCATACAGAAAAGGAGAATAGTGTTATAATGCTCTCGTGACAAAGACCAAATATCTGGCCCAGCCAATGAATCAACAAGTGCAGTAAATTAAATGTTAGGGATTCTGTACTTTAGCCAAGCCATCTTAGGCTTGCTGCCACTAGCTGTGGTTAATGCTAGTAGTCACCATGCCAGAGTAGAACATTTCTGTTATTCAGTCATGAAGGAAAAAGTGATTCAAGTTCTAACATTTTTAACAGAGCTAAGGCTGTGAAGCATTTGATGCTCTGAGATGGTGTGACATCATGTATCTATAACATCCCAAAACAGGATTTTGTGATATCTCTGTCTGAAATACTGAGGGTGAGGAATTATCCATTACATCTGGCCAGCAACCACCAAAAATCACTAATGCACAATATGTACGAAATGTAGTTTTAATGCATAGATGAGTAGGTGCTAATTGGATTATGTCGCTGCGTACCGAAACCTGAACATAATGAAATGATCGACATTACAAAGTCACGTGTAGACAGCGCAACAATGCTGCCGCGCTGGGTAATTCTGCTTGTTGGATAAAGGTCAGGTTAATGAATTAACCTGATGAAGACCAAACTTGTGCTTGAAACGTTTGTATTTTTGCACCGTTGATAAAGTGCAGGATCTTTTGTGTAGTGCTCATTTAGTTTCTCATCTTTGCAGGATTGGTGGCTCCATTCCCATTGTGTTTTCCTACTATTCTGAATTCCTTGCCCAAGAGAAGCGTGGAGAGCACCTCAGCTGGCTGTGCATGTTCTGGATGATTGGTGGCATATATGCATCTGCGATGGCCTGGGCTATAATCCCTCACTATGGTAAATAAAACAACATAAGACAAAGTAGGGGTGGGCGATATGGTGATAATTATCATTGAGACGATACAATGTCTCCACGATATGCCTTTTCAGAGGTATCTTATTTATCGTGATACAATTGAGGGAGCCTTGTAAGAAATCCTGTTTAATCGTTAACTGCATTTTGGTCTAAATCAGTAGTTCTAAAAACTTTAAGAAGTCAAGGTCTCCACTTAACTCAGTCGGTGCCATATTTAAAGTGGGATGACCTCTTATATTGCCGGTTCGCCAACAAAGGGTTAAAAAAATAGTGTGCACGCTGGTGCACACATTCGTGCACAGATCATGCACTATGCATGTGCATGCTTTTCACAGCTTTCAAACAAAAAAATCCGCTTGGAAATCCGTTCAGGCATTCAGGAGAAAGGAGCCCTTATGTTTTCTTCAAATGTAAACAAACATGGCTGCCATGTTTGAAAGATGGGGTTGGTATGGGGGTTAAACATGCAATTTCGCGATCGCGATCATGCCTAGTACACTGTTGGAGGTCCAAAAACTTTTTTTTTCTATTTTTTTTTATTATTATTATTTTTTAAAAGACGTTCAGAAGACGTCTGGCAGGGAGGTCCATAGTGAAAAAGACGTTTTAAAGACGTTTTTATTATAGAAACGTCTTTTTTGGCAGGGTATGAGTTAATTCTGACAGTATACAAATGAAACCAAATGGACCCTTTGTATACTGTCAGAGTTACATACTTGTAAAGTTCAAATTAGACCTACCAAAAGGAACCCAGAGAGTCTAGTTTTTGTCAAGTAACTTGAAGAATAACCATAAAAACCAATGTGAAAAAGAATCGTGATAAAATTGTGTATCGTGATACAGCTTGGGAAAATATCGTGATATTGTATTTTTCCATATGTGAAAATGACAAATAGGCCTAGTATTTAGGCTATTACATGAATCATCAAATAACTACTGAAGTTAAACTGACCACTATTGTTGAGGCATAATATTACTTTCATGAGTAACAAAGTAATAAAACATAATATAATATCACTTTACTTTATTTTTATATTTAAACTTTTTCATGCATATAAATGACAATGCAGTGTGTCTATCATTCACTATTTATACTTTATTTAATCTTTCAAATATGACTAGGCTGACAGTCTACATGTTAGCATACACTTTTTTATTTGATATTATGCCCCTTCAGCCACTTTGAGTCATATTCACACAGGAAATTATTCTAGTATAGTTCATTGTTTGAGCTGAGATTAAATGAGATGGTCATAGAAAAAAGTGAGGCATGAGCTCACCCCTCCCTCCCTCCCTCCTCACAGGATGGAGTTTCCAGATGGGATCTGCCTACCAGTTCCACAGCTGGCGCGTGTTTGTGCTGGTGGCCGCGTTTCCCTCCGTTGCTGCTATCGCTGCTCTCACTGCCATGCCAGAAAGCCCGCGCTTCTATCTGGAGGTAAACATGACGTCTTACAATTTACTATTTCAATTAGGCCTAGAATTATTGACTGCTTTAACAATTGAAAAATAGCAGATATACAAGCTCGCAGCCCGGCACCGAGTGCCGCGCTGCGAGCTTGTAGATGTGCTATTTTTGAAAAAGTCGTGAAAATGTGTGCAAATCTTTGAATATATGTATTTTTAAAGCGAACGTTTGTAACTCAAAATTTTGCTTCTGGGGGTGGTCCCTGGAACTAAATATTTTGAGATTGGGGGTCCGCGGCCAAATACATGTCATTTTGGGGGTCCCTCACATGAAAAGGTTTGAGAACCACTGACATAGTAGTCTCTCAAGAACAGACTAACTGAGCTCCATTTAAGTGAAAAGGACCTTTTTCTTTGCCGATAGCTGGCCAGATTGCTGACATAGACACATAGGGTTTTTCAAAAAACCTTAGAAGGATTCAAAAGACACTCATAGAATCGGGTCAAAATTCTAATTTTCACAATTTTTCAAAAATAGCAGATCTACAAGCTCGCATCGCGGCACCGATAGTTAAAGCATAAAATAATGATACACAATAATGTGTACCCGTTCTAAATGGGTTTAAGGCATTTAGCAAGCTCTCTTATCCAGAGCGACTTGCAATAAGCAAGGTCATCACATGCATCAAACGCAGAGAGAGACATTGTGGTATTACATGTGGTGTGTAAGAAATATGATTCCCTTTTCTTTGCATATCATGACATGTAGGCATTGACATCCCATGTGCGGTTTTAAAGCTGCAATCCATAAAACCCCTATCAGAGTCGGTACCGCGGTGAAGAGCTATCCACCGCGGTGTAGTCTTTTTGAGTCATAAAACTACAACGTTACATCATTCCTCGCCGTGAAGAGCTTTCCACCGCGAGTCCCGACACATCTCTCTGTTTTTACTTTTAGACAGATAGGCTCTTCACCCCATTCACTGATTGGTCGATCTAGACCAGTCAGTCACGGTGAATAGGACTCCACCGTGACGGACTATGATGGCCTTCACTTATTTTCTGACTTGAGGTGGAGAGCTTTCCACCTAAAATTTGGATAGCTCTTCACCTTGGACTCTTGATAGAGGCTTTAGTTAAATGTCGTCGCTGTCGGGTGGAAAGCATGCTTGTCCAAAACCGTTACTTTTCAGGAAATGGAAAAAAGTGTTACTTTTTTGTGACACTTGTAGTATGATGAATTAAGCATTAATTTATAAAAAGTTTAAATAAGCTACGAGTTTTCACAGCGATGACGCGTAGGAGACCAAACATCTGCCGCTCTTCCAAGACAGAATCTTTGCTTGGCCAGAGAAGATATTTAACTTATGAACCAACGCCAGGGTCAAAATGTCTCAATGGTATAGTAGGGAAATCTACAACCACTGCAGATGTACTAGCTACATTGTATTAGCACACTCTATAATAGATTGGTTAAAATAACGCTTTATTAATTCATATACTGTAGGTTCTGGATTGCAGCTTTAAACAAATCATTATAGCCGTGACATACTGTAATATGAAACATGATTGATACGATGATGCGATTTGGTTGTTTTGAAGTGTTGTTTATTCGCTCAAATTAGCAAAAAGTAACACGTTGAATTGTTTAAAAGTTATGTGCTCTGCTTAAGATACACATGATTTATTTCTGTCCTTTCCCAACAGAATGGTAAACACGATGAAGGCTGGATGGTTCTAAAGCAAGTTCACGATACCAACATGAGAGCAAAGGGACATGCAGACCGGGTGTTCACTGTAAGTAACATCAGTGTTTGTTTTACAAGTTGGGTAGAGGTGATGGCCTCTTGGTCTTGACATGATTATGGATGTCACATTGGCAAAGTAGCCAAACAACCTCTTAAATGCTGGGCAAATGTTGCATTGTAGAGAATGCAAAATTACATCACAGTTCCAGTCATTCATCATTAGAAAAAAATCCCTAAATTCCCCAGTCCTTACCTGTGTGTATCTGTCAGTATATATCATATATTATTATAGGCAATAAAACTCAAGGGGGAAAACATAAAAGATAGGATTTTCATTCATGCAAAGGTATATTTTAAAAAGGGTTACATGTGAACATCAATGTATTTTTTTTTAAATGACAAATTTTAAATAGCAATTTAAATGCAGCAGAGGCATACATTAATTTAATAACCATTCAGCTGCAGTACATGAGTCAAAATATCTTTAATACTTAATTGTTAAAATTCTTTTGGTTAAGAGATGTGAAAAATCATACTTGCCCTAGGCTAAAAGGAATGTCTGGTCCATTAAAGGTCACTACGATCAAGACTGTGAAGCAGATGGATGAGTTGGTTGACTCTGGCACAGACACTCCGGTTTGGCAGCGCTACAAGTTGAAGATTATGAGCCTCACCAGCCAGGTGAGAGAGGAAAACAAGTGTTTCACCATCAGCCAGATCTTAGTCAGATATTATCAGCTAACAATGAGTACACTAATTGCTCTGTGAGATTAGTTTGTTTTGTCTTAAATTTACAATATTTCTTTACTTTCCGTACAAACCACTGATATGTTGTGTCGGTGTTGCAAGGCAGGTGTGCGGTGTGTGTCGATAGCAGCAGGCTTGAGCCCCATGAAGTGCCCCCATGCGAGGCCAAACAAGTGGCTTCACCGAGCAGTGCAAAGCCTGCTGCTTCCGTCTCTCTGCCATTTGATTTGCATACCGACAGTAGTAAATAACATGTTCTCAGTTTAATGTACTTTGAATTTAAAAAAAAAGATAGTAGACACTCAATCCAGTGTCACTGTTTTTTCCTCTGAAATATGCAGTGACAACATTTTCTCTGGCGACTAGATTAGCACAAAACGTATCAACATCAGCTATCACAAAAGCATAAATACTGTTTGTTGCCATGTTATAGGTGCGGAGCAACTTCCTTGCATGTTTTAATCCAGA
The DNA here is from genome assembly GCF_963921795.1 of Nannobrachium achirus. Classification (NCBI taxonomy): domain Eukaryota; kingdom Metazoa; phylum Chordata; class Actinopteri; order Myctophiformes; family Myctophidae; genus Nannobrachium; species Nannobrachium achirus. The sequence continues at coordinate 33,794,665 of NC_137819.1, read as the reverse complement.
ATATAAGAGAACGACTTTCATGCTGATGGCCGTCTGGTTTACCATGTCTTTCAGGTAAGCTAAATTCTTAAACATTTGTAATTTGTTACCCTTGTTTGATGATGATGATGATGATGATAATGTTTTGCTAAATACTAGTATCACCTTGCCATGCTGTGATTTACAATCAACGTCTCTATAATTACAGCTATTATGGTCTGACGGTGTGGTTCCCGGACATGATCAAGTACATTCAGAAGCAGGAATATGCATCGCACACAAAGGTCTTCTCCAAAGAACGAGTGGAGCATATCACGTTTAACTTCACCTTAGAAAACCAAGTGCATCGTGAAGGACACTACTTCAATGATAAGTAAGTGCGTAGTTTGTTCCAGAGATGTTGAGGTCAGAATTAAAATCTGATTCAGATCCAGACTTCTTTCCCAAGTCAACCTTAATATACAGTAGATTCATGCCATGATAGCCTCAAAATCAAACAATATATTTTGTATACTATTTGTCAAAATGGGTCTTTAACAATTTCCTTAACCTTTTGTAACCTATATGTTGTTATACCTTTCAATCCGGGAGACACCTCTGTGTTTCATTAGTCGTTGCTATACATATAACAACATCATTTTAGTTTTCAGAAAACCTAGGTTAGGTTTTAGAAGACATTTTTAGAATCGGCCTCAGGTCTAAATGAGTTTAAATGAATATGTTCTTTGTTTTACTGGGGACCCCCTAGAACTCAAGGACTCCTAAAATGTTGAACTATACTGGCTTACATAGGGGCACAGGATATTATGTACATACATACAGTAAACTTAAACTAATATAGCAGAGATAGACTATTTACAGTTGTGTATTTTTCCTTTGTCCATAAGGTTCCTCAATCTCAAGATGAAATCCATGGTGTTTGAGGACTCCATTTTTGAGGAGTGCTACTTTGAGGACATCACCTCTACCAACACCTTCTTCAGAAACTGCACATTTATTGCAAGTCTGTTTTACAACACAGGTAAACAAAGTTTTACAGCACTATATTTGATCAAAATGAGAATCAGATTTTTTTGCATTCAAGACTTTAGTTGAGAAGTTGTTTTTTAAAGGAGCTATAGTCAACATTTTCTTGAAAAACGGATGCTAAAATAAAAATAATGTTTCAAAAGTATTTTATAAAAAAATAAGCTTCATATATGTGTTTCTATTCAAAAATGACCACAAAAAGCGTACAATAATGATAAAATAATCATTTTGGGCCGACACTTTGTTTACATCCTAGTCTAACACTATCAAAGAATAGACTAGAATGTAAACAAAGTGTCGTTCTGACAATGGCCAAAATGATTATTTTAATCATTATTTTACACTTTTTGTGGTCATTTTTGAATAGAAATGTATGAAGCTGTATGAAGCTTATTTGTTTATAAAATATTTTTGAAACATTAATTTTATTTTAGCATCCGTTTTTCAAGAAAAAGTTGACTATAGCTCCTTTGATGCTTCTATCTATAAGCACATCTGTTCAAGGGACTATTGGAGCTTACCCTCTTGGCTCTTGCATGTGCGTTTTTAGGATTCTTCCCCCTCCATATTCATTTTGACATCATCATCCGAGTGAGATCATGCACTTAATTAAGGGTTTGTCTCTACATGTGGGAAACACTACTATGCATCTACAGTAACACAGTAACTATAATTGTTTCATACCGTAGTAGGAGACCCATTGTCATGATGTCATTGGAAATTGTAATAATAATGATGTACGTTTAATTCTGTGATATGCTGGCAGAAACAGTTGAGAAAATACAGTGATGGTTATTGAGCAGTTTGTGGTAACTGCAAATGAGCATCATGAGCAAATTAGATAAAATTATCATATTTTGTGTCTATAACAGATTTTTAATTAAAGCCAGCTGATCCAAATTAACTATCGTTTAGTACAAATAGGCCATTTCATAATTTAAGCACAAGAGGCAAAGGTACACATTAAGCGTGTGGTATATTGATTTGTTTTTTCCCCGTAATATCCTTCTGCTGAGGATTCAGAGCAGCAGAACATTTTCCATATATCCTCCATCAATCAAAACCGGCCACTTGAAGCCTCTGTTCTTCCAACACCCCTGACACCAACCTCCGCACCATTTAAATTATTCCTGGGTTTTTGTCTTTGCCCTGTTTTTGCCTAGTTGATTTACAAGAATGTAAAGTGCGTTATAGATAAAATGCATTATTATTATTATTATTATTATGATCATTATCCCTCTCTTTCTCCTCTACTTAGATTTGTTCAAATACAGGTTTGTGGACTGTAAGCTGGTGAATAGCACCTTCCTCCACAACAAAGAGGGCTGCATGCTGGACTTCAGCGATGACAACAATGCCTACATGATATACTTTGTCAGCTTCCTCGGCACGTTGGCTGTGTTGCCAGGCAACATTGTGTCGGCTCTGCTGATGGACAAAATTGGCCGTTTGAGGATGTTGGGTATGTTGCAGATTTAAAACTCTATTAAAGGTGATACACCATGAATTTAAAAAGTATTTATGTCATATTGTTGTCCCAAAAACGTTTTTCAAAAGGTTTGAGGCTAAATTACCACTCCTGAATAGAGAGCCTCTCTCATTTTTGAATGGCTCTCAGAGCATTTCAGCTGCAGTACCACCTTTGGCCTGAACTGCGCCACCCCCCCCAAAATCCTTAAAAAAAAAAATGTTTTTGAAAAAAAAAGAAAAAAAAAATTTTTTTTTGAAAGTTTTTTTTATTATGATGACGTCACAATCGGCAGATGACGTCACAATTGGCAGCAAATCTGGATAGCCTGTTTTGAGAACCCGTGGGATACTTTTAACCTTCGCCTTCTCAAAACCAGAGAAAGACACAACGGTCAGAAATGGGACTTTGTGAGGATAGAAGGTGCTAGTGGGACCCCAAAAAAAGGTTTTAAAATAGGAAAAGTGAAATTTCATGGTGTATCACCTTTAAATTCGAGCAATTGCTGTAGGACAGCCGCATTATGTCTTGAATTATAGCTCAGTTTTTTTTTAATTGTCTTTGTTTTGCCCTGTCCTCTTCCCACTTAACAGCGGGCTCCAGTGTCATATCTTGCGTCAGCTGCTTCTTCCTGATGTTTGGCAGTAATGAGTCAGGAATGATCGCCCTCTTGTGTCTCTTTGGTGGTATCAGCATTGCCTCATGGAATGCCCTAGACGTGCTCACCGTGGAGCTCTACCCCTCAGATAAAAGGTAACAAAGGTGGCCAGTCTGGCCACCTTCAGATCAATGTGATTTTGTCTGCACTATAACACTTAAGTACCCTACTAAGAGAATGATGAGGATGTTATGTCCTTCAATAGGTACTTATTTTATTTCAATTTAGGAAGACAATATGACGTTTCGCCTCCATGCCTTCAATGGTGTAATGAGCAATACAGGAGAGCTGTGTCAGTAATAAGGGGACTTGTGTGAAACACTTAAAGCGGTCCGGGAGGAGACAATCTGTATATGCCTAGCCCAGAATAAACACTCAGCACTGTGCAATTTAGAATACAAAAATAATAAAAAAGTATATGGGAATTCCTCTTGATGTACTATGTTTTCCCCTGTTTTCTTTTCATCCAGGTGCACAGCATTTGGCTTCCTTAACGCTCTGTGCAAGCTGGCTGCTGTCCTGGGCATAAGTATTTTCCAGTCCTTTGTTGGCATCACTAAGGCTGTGCCCATCTTGTTTGCTGCCGGTGCCCTTGCTGCAGGTAGTTTCCTTGCAACGAAGTTGCCTGAAACACAAGGTCAAGTGTTGCAGTAAAGGTGAATAACCTCCAGAGGGCAGTACCTACCTACCGCTGGACACAGCATATCACTAGAGAGAGAACATCCCCAAGCCTGGTTAACTCCAAAAGAACAGACAGCCTCCTCCATTGTAAGCCCAGAATCCTATGAAATGGATTGTGTCATTCTTATACTGATACCACTCATGGTGTTTAATTGGAGAACATACAGAGATAGAAAGAAGTATTCACATTATGACAACAACAGATTTGACCGTTCTAGTGCAACTTTGTGGTATCCAGAATGTTGGCACGCAATACGTTTGATGTTTCACAAACGTGTCATGTACATATCCTGGCCCCAAGAAAAACTGCACCATGGTTTGCAGTTAAGACTGGCATTGTTGGAAATAATGGTGTGAAATACACTGTTTTATTTATTTTTTGGTCATCTGTCCATTGGCTCATATGATTTACATCTAAAGTGAAGTAAAACGTAAATTAAAAGATTAGATACAAATATATAATGTAAGGTAACACTTTTGAATTGCCATTGTCGCGGCTTACAAAAGTTCAAATTTCAAGTTACCATGAATTAGCAACAATAGTACAATCTAGATAGAGAGCATCTAATAGAAATATGTACCTGTACCTGTTTTTTAATCTATCTTTCTATCTCTCCAAGATGAAAAGAAATCTCTCCAAGCCGATAACGTAGAAATACTTAAAGCAACTACTGTTTACACATTATAATTACCATAAGACATTCCAGCACACTCACCTCAGCCATAGAATTTTTAAGATTCAGACTTTCTTGTCCTGCATGTATCCAGTCTACCTTAGCCTCAACACATGGATAGAACACATATAGAGATGCATTTCAGAGGATTCCTCATTGTAAATGGGTATATTTTGATGAAGATTTTAGAGTGTTCAGTGTTCTAAATGTATCCTAGACTAATGTAATCTTTTTTTTTTTTTTTTATCCCCATGCTGATGTTAAACCACTAAAGCGTTGAAAGGTACTGTGGCCCAACAAGGTTTATGCCATTGTTAACAGTGGGTATAATTCTGGTATTTCTACAGAATGGGATTTTTGGACAAGTTATGAATGTGACACGCCATATATTATAACATGATGTTTGCTTGCATTATGGTAATGTAAGTGTATGTGGGTGTGTGCACGTGTAGATGAGGCAAGAGAATGTGGCTGGCAGTTGATTCTTTTAGCTCATCTTTTCATAAACGTTAATTGAGTTTTTGTTTATCCCTTTGACTTTATGTGAGTTGGGGGAGGGGCATTTATGGCTGGAGGTCAACCATTGAACAGAATCAAATTTAAAGTGAATTGGTTATATTTTATGTCTAAAATATAACAGAAAAGATTCCACATTGGCACTGGTGGACTGAAATCTTTATATGGTTGTACGCCAATACATTTGGTAATGGTATTACAAAGCTGTACCGCAGTGCCATCTTGTGTTCTGGAACAATCTCTACTGTAGTGTGAAATCCCAGCCCACTTGTGTGGCTTTGCATGCCGAGTCAAAAGAATTCACACACAAAAAAGATACATTTTCTATTGAAGACTGTTAAGACTGACATATGCAGTATTCTATCTATATGCTATACCAGATTATATTAAGCCATTACATAATGGTAACTTCTCAGATTAAGCACAAATAAAATAAAACTAGCATTTGCCATATTTAAACTAGCATTTGCCCTTATGGCAATAAAGACTTCTGCCACAGCACACCAAAGCTTACGCCTTAAGGTGAAAAAAGCTGATCTACAAGCTCACATCACATCACGATGTGTTGTGAGCTTGTAGATCGGCTATTTTTGGCACACGACACCGGCATGAAACTAAATATGAATTACCGGTAAGCTTTAGGTGCAATAGATATATTGCAGCACAATGATATGGCACAAACAGAGAAAATGTAGCTTATAAGACGTGTAATGCCATAAAAAAAATCGAGGGAAATAGCACATTTGAAACGGTATTATTTAGAAATGATTAGATGACAAGAATATCTGTTGGACAGACATATAAAATACGAAAACTAATTGGGAGCTTGGCACACAAACCAGAGTTGGTGTATTAGCTATACTTTATACCAGGGGTCTTCAACAGGGGGTCCGGGACCCCTAGGGGGTCCTCAGAATTACTACAGGGGTTCCTCCAAATCTTTGTTGTGATAGAAACCACTTGAACCCTAGCGTCCATATTCTGAGAACTACAAGTTCACGTTTTTTGGCAAAGAGGTTTGGTGTAGAGGGGGAAAAGAGCACACTAATACAGTGAAAGGTCAAGTTTATTAAGCATTGACGGTTCAAGTGGTTAAATATCTGAAACACAAATTGACATGAATCCAAAATACACCGACGATCGTGCTGTCAAACAATGAAACTACCGGTATATGGAATCTATGAAAAGGTGTGGGGGTCCCTGCTTCATCTCTCTCTCTCAAACAATGGGTCCTTGGCCTGAAAACATTGAAGACCCCTGCTTTATACATATCACTACATCAATATAATTTCTCCAAAGGTGCACAGTAAAGTCCTCAGTGATCATTTAAATCTGAGGGGGTAGAAATGGACCCAGATGGAGTCATGTCCGTTTGGGTTCATTTTCACACTTGCAGTTAAATTATCACTGAGGACTTGACTGTTAGTCGGAGGCCTTAAGGATATCTCGCGCTAATCAGTCTAAAAGCGCGAACTTTTGCACAGATGTAGCTCAGGGCATGCTCTAATGATTTAGCTAGGGCGCCCGAGTCGAGGGTCGCCACAGCGGCCAAATCAAGTTGGGCTCCCATTGACTTTCTATACAGGAGGAAAATACCCAGAAAAACATTTTTTTCTGAGGGGTCTAACTATGATGTCATCATGCTGAATCCATTGCAAGCATTTGTTTTGCACAAAAAACATTCCTTGGGCTAGAAATGGCCTCCGAAAACGATGCATGTATGGGTGAGCATTCATGTTAGTCGGAGGCCTTAGGGTTTTTTTTTCTCGTGCTAATCAGTCTAAAAGCGCCAAATTTTGCACAGATGTAGCCCAGGGCATGCTCTAATGATTTAGCTAGGGCACCCGAGTCGGCGACCTTCGGGGTCGCCACAGCTCCAGAAAACACCCAAAAAACTCTGAAAAGTGATGACTCATCACTTTTCATCACTAGACCATCGTTTTCTGAGGCCATTTGTAGCCCAAGGAATGTTTTTTGTGCAAAACAAATGCTTGCAATGGATTCAGCATCATTACAAACCCCTAGTTAGACCCCTCTCATCCAACTTAAATACCCAGAAAAAAGTGTTTTTCTGGGTATTTTCCTCCTGTATAGAAAGTCGATGGGAGCCCAACTTGATTTGGCTGCTGTGGCGACCCTGAAGGTCGCCGACTCGGGCGCCCTAGCTAAATCATTGGAGCATACCCTGGGCTACATCTGTGCAAAATTTCGCGCTTTTAGACTAATTGGCGCGAGATTACCATGTCATCTCCCTTAGGCCCCCGACTATGTGTGGATGTCACAGATGTGAAGTGACAATCAGTTAGTGAGTAAATGGGTGGTGAGACCAAGTTGTTTAACTGTCATATCAGAGTGTGATGTGTGCGTGTGTGTGTGTGTGTGTGTGTGTGTGTGTGTGTGTGTGTGTGTGTGTGTGTGTGTGTGTGTTTGTGTGTGTGTGTGTGGTGCATATGCAAGTGTGAGTGTCGAAGAAGTTATAGGATGTCTGTCATTCATGTAGTTCTAGGTTATTCATGCTAGCAAGGGCTATAACTGCATTTTGGGGTTGAACTTTCTCCCATTTTGCACCTACAAGCCTTGTGCTTGCTGGCATGAGAGACAGCCATGCTGTTGATTTGGGCTAATTCAGAAGCATGCATACAGTAACTAGAGGACTTGGTCTATCTGACCTCTTACATGTGTACGTCTACTGTAGGTGTAATTGTGTGCATGCGTGCGAGCGTACAGTATGAGTGCGTGGTCGTTAGGTGTGAGAGAACAAGACATTTCTGGGACACATTGTCTAGATCTAAGCTCTCTATTGCTGTTTCTATTGGAATGTCTTGTTTGTGTGTGCGTGTGTGTTTTCTCTCTCCATATTATAGGTCTAAATGAATTCATGTTTGAGGGATTGTTTGAACATTGTGTTCATGCGTGACTGTATAGGCCGATGTTGTAGCCTACAAACATTGCGATGTTGTACCAAAAGTGCGTGTCACATATTTTTCTACTTTTTTCCGTCGTGGTGTTTGTAATGAATGCAGCTCATTTTGGTGACCACAGGACATATTTATGACATGAAACAAAAACAGAAATATTTTGCAATATTCAGTGTTGACATCAATTCCCTCAAATATCAGACTTAGGTGCTTCTTTTACCATACTGTAAAGTCCCTTGTGAAATGGGCCGTCCTAACTATAGGCTATCTAGATATTGTTATAAAAATCATTCTAACACAAGTTAGGGCAAAGTGACACACCTGCCATGACGACAGTGTTGTACACTATGATTATAGTTGAGAGTGCTTATAATGGGCCCTTACAGGTCCATTTGGGTCCATTTGCACACTCGAAATGAACCATTTTACTGTGTATTCATTCTGTAGAGTCAAAAATACAACAACTAGCAAGCCTTCTGCAGCTGCTAATAGTGTAGGTCGCTGTGATTGTCAGTGCAGTACTGCGTTGACATGCACCCTGTTCCACTGTTCAGTAACATGGAAATTCTTTATCCTAGAGTGGCAACTCGCGCCCTTAATTCCCTAGTATGCAACCAGTCGTTAAGCATGTTTGTCTTGTATTGTCTGATCAGTTTGGGTGTCCTAGGCTGTATGCCAGGAGTGTTTTCTGTCTGCAGCAAGAACTACTCGTCTATCTAATTGTTGTAGTATGATGACACCGTAGATATGTTGCTTGCAGTGGTTGTTCTTGATCAAAGTGGGTAACTCTGGTGCAATTTCTTTTGGAAGTGGTGACTGTTCTCCTTGTGTACATTGGACCAGGTACACAGTAAAATCTGTTTGGAACAAAATGGATATGAAAGGGTCCATTTGGTTCCATTAGTTCTCGAGTAACGATTTTGCTGTGTACGTCTTTTTTTTTTTTACCTTTTCTTTTTAATATAATGCCTGATTTTCTAAGGGAGATTGCCTGTAAAAGTGTACAATATATCTCACCGACAAGGTAATGCCTAAGAAAGCCATTCCACAGGGGGGAGGGGGAACAAGAAACATGCATAATACATTTACAGAATTAGAAATTAACCTGTCCATATGAATCCATTTAACAGGGGACGGGGGCAATGTCAGCAATAAAGTGAACCCTTTCCCATCTATGGTTCTCAAGCAGCTGTGAGACAAATCATTTTGACTCTAAAAATTACTAAAGGAAAACAACCATGGCACATCGAGTAACCAAAATAGCACTCTCTGTCAATTGAAACCCTTACTTTTTATATTTTTAATGTTGCTATGTGCAGGATGTTTTGGTTTGTTATTCAAATACCACTGTATATCCTTTATGCAGGATTATGAAACTACTGATTTCACAGATTTTCTGGCACAGTTTTGGTCCAATCAAACTCTTACACAGCAAAGTCTTGATTGTTAGTTCTCTGAGAGTTCTACTGTATGAACAGTCAGGATTTTATTGTGCACAGGGCAGGTGAGCTGCATATGAGCAGTCACGTAGGACTGCCAACTTGATAAGAAGCAACGGAAAAACAAGTTTAGATTCTTAAAACACTCCAATGGGATCCTTGTTGCTGTCGGACAAAAACTTGTATCTCGTTAATGTCCTACTTCGTCACAGTATCACACAAAATCGATCTGCAAGCTCCACAACATGTTGCCATGCAAGCTTGTAGATTGGCTATTTTTTTATATTTTTGAAAGATGAAACTGAAAGTCAGTGTGTCTGTGGGTTTCATAAATACTGAACCAATGAAAAGTATTTACAAGACTTTGTGACTGTAATAAATAACTGGTTACTTTTTTCCCCATTTCCTGAAAGTAACAGTTTTGGGCATAAAAGGTTTCCATCCGACACTGACTTAGTGATAGACCCATAATAGCAACAACAACATTGCAGCAGTGGTATAAAGTAGCCAACATTTACTTAAGTAGGCCTACTGTACTTAAGTACAATTTTGAGGTAATTGTGCAGTATTTACTTTAGTTACTAGTTACTTTGTAGATTGATTATTATTACAAAACATTTCGGCCATTTGAAAATAGCCGATCTCTACTTTAAATACATTTTCATATCAATACTTTTGTACTTTTGAATTCTGAATTCCAGACCTTTAGTTGTAACAGAGTATTTCTGCAGTGCAGTATTGATACTTTTTCTCAAGTACTTTTTCCACCACTGCATTTTCATCCTCTCCCCTGGGTGACCACTTGTGCCTTGTTAATAGGGGTGTTGTCATACTGTAAGACGCTGCTCTTATCAAGATCAAAATTCAGCTTTTTTCTTAATTATAACAATAGTTATTAATCCAAATCGTGACTGTTAATTTATCGCTCAGAGTGTAAAAAGGAACTTTGCATTCCAGGCCCTGTCAGAGTTGGTTGGATCAACCCAAGCTAGAAAATCTCTCTTTCTATTTCGCACGCACGCGAGTGCGCGCACATGTACACACTCGCACACGCCACACACACGCATGCACACACGCACACGCACACACACACACGCACACACACACACACACACACACACACACACACACACACACACACACACACACACACACACACACGCACACAAACAATAAGGAGAAACTGGACCATAGCACTTTATGTTGGTGTTACTTTTACTTTGACTCTATCCTGTATATTACATGAGAGAAAATTCTACTCTAAATGTGACTTTCAATTTGAAATCAATGTACTGTGTGTGTGTGTGTGTGTGTGTGTGTGTGTAGAAGCTGTAGATGTTTGTATGTATGTGGATGTATTTGTGGAACAAAAACATCAAGGAAAACAAGTAAAAAAAGAAAAAAATCAATATGACACAAAACTATTGTATGTTGTCTTTGTGTTTTGTAAATGAACAAAAAAAAGGTTGGGTAATTTGTTTATTATTACCTCTGGATATTCCGAATATTTTAGTGATGCTGACAAGGTGCTGTATTTATTTTATGTGAGAGTTGTTGAATATGCTGGGTTTTTTGCACTTGTGTGCCCTTTATCTATCCAGTTAAATGAAGAAAATGTTACGGAAATAAAACCCTGAAGAAAGAGAGCTGGTGTCATGTGATTGATTTTTGTCCATTTGGGGTTCCTGTGGGTTCATGGGGATGGCATTTGCCACCCCCTAGGCCAGTGGTTCTCAACCTGTGGGTCGGATCCCCAAATTATTTTGGGGGGTCCCCAGGTGATAGCTTAATGTACAACATTGTTTCTCACTCAACAGTAAACAAACCAACACAGTTTTAAGTGTATAGAGGGTATATGCACATTTCTAAAGTGACAATTTAAGGACTTTTTAATACTTCTAAAATGACAAATTAAACCTTGGCCAAATTGTCAAATATTAGAGGCTGAAATTGTGAAAATAGACTATCTACATGCTGGCTCACAACGCCTCGCAACATGTGAGCATGTAATGTATGAAGGTTGAGAACCACAGCCCTAGGCTAGGTATCACATTTGACCTAAACAAAGGTCTTCACTGCTCCTACAGTTTTTGCCCTAAAATCACGAATATCACTACACAGCATGTCTACACTCATGTCATCAACATGGATCAGGAAGATTTAGGAAAAACAAATCTTTGCCCTATTTGTGGAGATAAGCCACCTACGGTCGCTTATCTCCCGATTAGGGAGTCTTACTGGTTCATATTTCCTCTGCTTGAATGTTTTTCGATCTTTTAGCATATAATGTGATTTTAGAGCAACACTTACAGACACTTGTTTTCTTTATGCAACCACATTCATGAATCACTTTAAAACGGGACTCCTTATTTAGGGCATGTCATTATATAAAATAGCAATCAATAGGCTAATTGTAGATAGGCTATTTTTTTATTGCTATTTATCTTGACAGTTGCCACCCTCTATTGTATGAAATGATGCCTGTCTTTGTGACATATAATGAATGTAGATCAACTTAGCTACTTGTAATTAAAAAAGTTAGAATCTTGATAAATGTGTTGCATGGAAAAGTGGTAATTCAACCTTTTGAATTTGATAGACATGAATCCTGTAGATAGGCGCTGCAGGCTACTGTACCTTGGCTCTATAATGAGATGTTTGATTATATTTAAATGGTTTATGAAATAATAATCTGTATTGTCCCTGAAGGGCTATTTGTCTTCACAAGTCTGTTAGAAAACATCATCACAAAGAAAAGGATGAGGCTGGCCCCCACTGCACACAGATAACCTTCCATTGAGGAACCTGAAACCTGATGGTGGATTCATTGTAAAGCCCAAAACATTTCAATATGTTAACAAGAAAAACACAAGCATGCTCTTTTGGGGGCAACAGTTGATTTGAGCTTGTAGATTGGCTATTTTCGGCGAGCGACACCGCAGTACGTCGAAGTATAACTCGGACGTAGGCATGATTAGTTCAGATCAGATGCAGGTGCGCAGGCACTAGGCAGCTGCTTCACCTCTATTAAAACAATCTCCATAACGGCCGCTGATAGTGGAGTTGTGCAACTGTTTGTCAGCTTGTTTTAAACCCCTTATTATAAGCAAACACCAGTGTGAGCCCTAGCAAGGTAATTAAAAAAAGTTGTCTTATTTAATTTTGTTGGTTTGTCTGTTGAACATTATGGACTGTTATCTAGAGCAGACAGAGGTTACCAAACTTGTTGTCTCAAGACCTAAAGGGGAAATGTGACTTTTGCCCTGCACCCAAACTAGTGAAAATATATGCAGTGTCTGAGCTTGTAGATCAGCTATTTTCACTATTCATTTGTTCTCTAATTTATGTAATTTCTTAGATTGTTTTTGTTTGCTTCTTGTGTTTGTATTTGTAAGTGTTTTGAAATAATTAAAAACAAAATCAAGGGACCGATAAAAATGTGTCCATGACCCACAAATGGGTCCCGACCCAGTATAGGTGATCTATTCTACCACAAATTATGATGATGGCACTTTAATTTTCCCAGTAACCTTGTAAGAACACTAGGCCCATTGGTGTGTGCTGCTTTAGTAGGCCTAGAAGTCTGGGGCTAAAGAGCAATGAAGAGTCTTGGATCATATTAGCTCAGCTTTTCAGCAGCTTGGTTAACTCAAAATCTTAATTTTCAGAGTCAAACATGTTTGGGAGCCTGCATCTCGCCCTTATGTGTGGATTTGCAGTGGCCTTCGACTACAAAGCAGGACTTGACCAACACTGGGAACTTTGGAAGAAGACTCACAATAAAGTATATTCTTATCAGGTAGGCCTAACTGGGTTATTCCTAGACAACTCTACATCTGAAATCGAAGTCTACTGTTGCATTATTAATTGCAATATGGTATTAATGTTTAAGACCCACAGTGGGAACAGAGTGATGCAACGTTTATATTCTGTCTTTTGATGGATCGATATGCACTCCTTCCAGCTTGAGGAGCTTGGTCGCAGACGTATCTGGGAAGAAAATCTGGAAATGATAAATGTCCACAACCTAGAAGCCTCCTTGGGCATACACACCTTTGAGCTGTCAATGAACCACCTTGGAGACTTGGTGAGTATTGCTTAGCATATTAAACTATAAACAGTCATCTTTGAATTAAGAAATGTGGTCTTAATGGCTACACGTCTAGGTGGTGAAATCAGAGGGTTTGCACTAATGGTAGGCAAATGGCACAGGACATGATCAATACTCAATGTTGGGAATTGTTTGTTTTTACTGGCAGACCTCAGACGAGCTGGACATGCTCACTGGAACCCGTGTGCCAGCTGACTTGGAGAGATGGCCGTCACCGTCACCTTTCAAGGTCAATGGTTCTGTTCCCCCTGAGCTTGACTGGAGAGAGTTAGGCTTTGTCACAGAGGTCAAAATGCAGGTAGGACACCTGGGTGTACTTATCACTGCAATTCTGACATCGCAGCACATAATATACTGTAAAGACTGATCTGTAGCCTCTGTAAAGTCAATTTAAAGCTACATCTGTACGTTTGCTCTGTCCTCTCCTGATGAGGAGTAATTGGAACTGTAAAGCCTTGGATTTTGGAGTTGTGTTGGCAGTGTGGTTACAAAACAAATTTAAGATGCAATATTTGGACTCCTTCAGTTATTTGTAAAATGTGACTTTTGCAGGGATCGTGTGGCTCTTGTTGGGCCTTCAGTGCAGTTGGTGCTCTGGAAGGTCAACTGAGGAAGACCACGGGCACCCTGATGTCACTCAGCCCTCAGAACTTGGTAGACTGCTCTGCAAAATACGGCAACCATGGGTGCCACGGTGGCTTTATGACCAACGCCTTTGAGTACGTCTTGAAAAATGAAGGCATCGAATCTGACGCAGCCTATCCATACACGGGCCAGGTGAGTTTGAGGTTGAGCATGGAAGCAATTGAAGTCTGTAGCAGGTCACTGACAGGCTGACCTGCAGAAAATGAGGTTTCAAGCAGTGCCATAAACTTTGGTGCAATTCCATCTCTTGATAGTACGGCCGCTGCAAGTATAGACCAGAGTATCGTGCTGCTAACTGCACTGGATACGCATTTTTACCTGAGGGTGATGAAGTCATACTGAAAGCAGGCCTGGCAGCCATTGGTCCCATCTCTGTTGCAATCGATGCTTCCCGGCCTAAATTTGTCTTCTACCGCCATGGTGAGCTTCATCAATTTATATTTTCATCAAACTGAGTCCTGCCACAGTGCAAGGCTATAAGAAATGAGTGTTAAACTCACAACTAGGCTTGTCATTAACAATATTTGCTTTGCATCTATACAAGATTTAGTTTATAGTATGTTTGTGAGCTCAGGAAACTGTCCTCATTTTCTATTAATACAGGATTTAAGATTTAACTTGACTAATGACTTGCATTGAACAGGTGTGTATAAAGATCACACATGTACGCATAAAGTTAACCATGGAGTGCTAGCAGTGGGGTATGGCACTGAAGATGGACAGGACTACTGGCTCATCAAGAACAGGTCAGTTTTGTCTGGGTTTAGTGTGACCATACTTATGCTTAAAGGGGCACTCCACCACTTTTCAACCTATGTTCATATAATTGGTCCTCACTCAAAAATAGCTTTTTTTTTTTTTTTTTTTTTTTTTCTCAGGAGGGCTGTGGGCAGGTCAGAAACCCATAGTCTTGTGACATCATCGATTGTCAATCCAGTTTATAGAAACTGCAGGCTTTCTATTCCTGAAAAGTTGCAATTTTAAAGTGGAAGCCATTGTTCTCGCGATAATACAAATCTAAATATTTTTTTCAAAAATATATATTTTTATTTTTTTGGAAAATGATGTCACAAGACTATGGATTCTGAACTTCCCACAGCTCTCCTAGGAGACTTGGACTGAGTAGGAAAAAAATGTGATATTTTATCATGAACATTAGTGAGGACCTATTATATGAAGACAGGTTGAAAAGTGGTGAACTACTCCTTTAAACAAAATGTTAATGGCAAAATTTCCAACATGATATAAGACGGTTGAATTGACTGCTTCATTTTTAAAATGTGCTTGAACTTTTTCTGTAGTTGGGGTACATTCTATGGAGCTGGTGGCTACGTCAAAATGGCAAGAAATGCAAATAACCAGTGTGGCGTCGCCCTCTACCCTTGTTACCCCATTATGTGATCAAATGGAGCAGCCTGGTTTCTGGATGTGTGTGTGACCAATGGGGAAGTGCCAGTGATTGGGGAAAGAATCTCATGCTTTATAAATTAAAATAAATGCTTTTATCCCAGTGATTGGGGAAAGAATCTCATGCTTTATGAATGCAAATAAATGCTTTGGATCTCAGTGATTGGGGGGAAAAAATACTCGACTGTTTAATTTCCCATCTACAAATGACCATCTGTAAGGACCAATGCCATTAACCAATGTTGTTAATGGCATCTTTGAACCATTATGTACTATGTGGTAACAGGGCCAGGCAAATTGTGGACTTGGGCCCTTGAGTAGATTCTTGGATGCCGGATCAGTGCAACCTCTAAGCCCTTTTAAACTGACCCTGTTGCCCCATTAGTGTTTCATATTGGTTTTGAATAATTGGAAACCCTAACCCCTGACTATAAATGTCTTCACAGGAAAGGAGAGACAAATTGGTGGGCAGGGCTTCAAGGCCACTGTTGCTAGTTTCTTTTTCTTTGGACGTGTATAACTGTTCTCTTGTATAGAACTGAGCTGCTCAAAGCAACCAGATGGATTGTCTGGCTCAGGACATGGCATGTACTACTGACTGAACATAATGATGGTTGATTTTGGGGTAGAATGCAAGGCCCCAGGGATGGCTGGCCCCATCAAAGATTCCTTAAGACTTTACTGTTAATGTTGCCAGTTGTGAGATGCGGCTCCAACACGGGCTCTTAAGTCTTGCTGTTCGTTAAAGTGGAAGACCCTTTGCCACCCGATTTGCTCCCCCTCAGTGTTCAGTTTGATAACTACATTTTGAATTGGTTGATTCTGAGGCATCAGCTTTGATACGTTTTTACACAAACATTCCATTTAGTTTTACGTGTCATGCAAATGCATTTGAATTTGGGGTTCTCAGCGCAGTGAGAGCCTGAAATGGTCTGAAAATGACCTTATCTCTATCCACCAATTATAATGTGTAGTTCGTAAAGTACTTTGACAGTAACTTTTCTTACCTCAAGGGTTTGCAAGTATTTTGCATCTCTTCTGCTGCAGCAATAGTTTACCTCATGGTCTTATGCAGAAGTTGCTGTGGTCAGGTCTATTGCATAAGGAATGTACAGTATGCTTCTGAATGGCCAAGCAGTGTTCAGCCACTGCTCCCATAAACATGACTTTATTGGATGTTTTTTTTTAAACATGCATTCATTCACCATGACTGGGAGCACAAACTAAGTTCTTTTTCAAAGAAGGAACCTATGAAACTATGACTTTCTGATGGTCTAATCATCCTTGCAACAAATGTGTACATTTGGTACGTTAATACCCTTGGTTTTCCTCTTATGTACTGTTTGTAACTTAGTTGACCTCAAATGTGATGGGTTGAGAGATGGAAAGAGGAAGCACAATCCTTTGACGTTTGTCGAGCAAGTTAACCGCCACAAACTAAAATGTGCCAGCTATTTTCATGTGGAACAAGCAAGTTGAGTGAGAAGAGCTGAGTACAGCACTGTGTGAGAGGTGGGTGCTACATGTTGGCAATGGGATGTATAGCAGTCGCTGTGGGTTGAGAAAGCTGCAGGTTTTCTTGACTTTTCCAGTAGTCAGACAAAAAGTTTGTTTTTTTGCTAAATTCAAATGTGTTAATCTGTTACTGTCTTCTAAACATATAAGGTATCTTAAACTTATGAGAACTGTTAACTGGGTGGGTGTTCCACTGCCAAGTTCAGTTGTTTGATAAACTTGGCTATAAATGCTGACCATTAAGTGTTATCTTTAAACTACACATATTGTTAACACTGATGTACTACTGTATACGCTTTACAAAAAGATGGCAAATTAACTGTTAAGAAGATAACATGAACACAGTACATGAACACACTATGAGCTCAAACAAAATGACAAACTGCAAACTTCCAGCACAAAGAATCAGAAAAGTCACAAAAGAAAATCACAAGTCACAATTGAAATTATGTTGTACTTGTTAGCAGGCCCCTGATAATTGCTGGGTGACAGACTCCCAACTTTACACCAAGGGGTAGACGGCACGGCTTGCAATGCCACATTGGTTCTTCTTGTTCCTGGCCATTCGGACGTAGCCTTTGATGCCCCATTTAGTCCCCCAGCTGGAAGCATTACACTCAGTGTTAATGTTTGTGATTATAAATACATGATTAGATTGATAATGAAAACATGCAACCTTAATGTTTAGCATTCTCCCTGAGTGAGAATAAAATGGTGTTAAAATTCGACTGGTTCTTTTAAGGGTCCTGCCTCTGTCTTTTGAGGCAGAGTACAGCCTAGGATTTGAGCAGGACCCTGTTGCCTATTCCAAAGTCTATACCAGGGGTTTTAACCCATTTAGGCCTGAGGCCGATTCGAAAAATGCCCTTTAATCATAGTTTTCTAAAAAACTTAAAATATTTAATAAAATAAAATGTGCTATATACTGTACATCACTGGTTCCCAAACACTGGGTCAGGACAAATTTGTGTGGGTCCCTTAATTTTTAGTTTCATTTTTTTGTATTATTTCAAAACATTTTCCTATAAAGATTTTCATGAATAAAAGAAAAATGCACTGATTGTGCAGTAATTTCATTAATAAATAAAATTAAAATGTCCGAAATTCCATAAATTAGAAAACAAATATTTAAGAAGTAGTGAAAGCGTTGCGTTGTGAACTTGGTAGATCTGCTGTTTTCATCTGCTGATTAAATCTAACCCCCTGTTGAAAACCCATGGTCTATAATCATAAAGGTCTTTTTCAGAAGAATTTGGGAATCTACCCCAAATCAAAAATCTATAGGACCTTCAAAAAGATGACTTCATATTCACCTGTTTTTCACGAGCCAGTAGTTTTGTCCTTTGTATTTACCGTAGCCCACCACTAGTACAGCATGATTTCTGTCCTTGGAGCGGCAGGCTCTTACATTATATACACCTGAAAGAACAACATGGTTCAAAATGCTAACAATGTCATACATTAGGAAAAAGTGAAAACGCAGTCTTCTAAACATCACGTGTATATGTACACACACTTAACTCCTGAGTTATCTCACTACTTTAAATCAAGGGTGCGAGCACGACTCCAACTCGTTTCAACAACACTGAACTTTCTTACCATGTAAGAAATAAATCTCTAAAAGAGAACACCAGCATTCACGGAACTGTCCTTAAGGCACCTTTAATTATATATTTACGTAGGCATGGTATGCTGCAGAGTGTTCTCTTTTAGAGATTCATTGTAAAGTAACTTCACTACAACAGATTTGTTGTGTTAAATCGGCAGCTACTGTAGCAGTATAGGTGTAGGTCAATGCTGGAGAATGAGATCAAGTGCCCATTCTGCTCTGAAGTCTGAACTTCACAATTTGTTGGGGGCTCCATCAATTACCTACATACAATTTTGTCTGGGTCTTTGTACTGTAGATGTGAAGTTAGACTTTTAACACAGGTCTTTTTCACTATAGTGTAGTGTCTCAAACAGTACAGATTAAAATTAAGTCCTGGTCTGCTCAAAAGGTGGTACAGTGGTATAACATTGCAAAATAAGGAAGGGACAGGCAATTCTTCTAAATGATTATGTACCAACACATGAGCACAAAGCTACATTACTATTGAGTGCTTACTGGTTGGCCCCCAACTTGGGGCCATGTTATGTGTGTAGTGTCTGAAACATACCTTCTTTGTAGAGCTGAAAAGACTTCAGTCTGGCGTTAATGCTCACAGCCACTGGCCCCACCTTTGCAACAGCAATCTTCAAAGCGCGTTCACTGCCTCTCTTAACAAACCGGTATCCCTTGCAGGATGCAGCCTTCCCCTTCTTGGAATAGTGACATTTCCCAGCCTTAAGCAAGTGACATCCAAACAAGAGTAATTAAAATCATGCTGTCTCCCTCCCTTTGACTCTTCAACATCTTTCCTCAAATACAGATGTGTTTTATTTTGTTAATCTGTTTCACATACACATACTTCAACTTTTTCTCATGTCCAATAAGCACCAGTGACCACACAAATGTAAGTAACACCCTCACATTTGGTTCCTTTAGCTTATTTTTGATTGTGTCAATCCCAAGGAATACAACCGATCTTTTAACCAATATATATTTCTGCTAAAGTCATTCACTGTATACTACAGCGTACATACGTACATGAAGAATTCTGACAATTCATTTGAGAGATGTCTTCAATCAATATTTTGGGTAGCTTGGCTATGCATCGCTTATGCTTAAGCTGAACAAAAGGTTTGTTTACAATAAAAAGTAAATTAACCTTGTTTTTGTAGGAGTAAAACGTATCTGAGTCGATGCCTCCATTGCGTCTAACGTATTTGAAGGCTTTGTACGGCCATCCACCTTTGCAGCCAAGGTTGTCCTTGCTGCAGTCGACCAGGTTTTGGGGACTTAAGGCGATGAGTTTCTTCATTTGGCCCTCAAGGGCCCCCACGGCGGCGAATGCCCAACATGACCCACACTTTTTCTTTGGATTTGTGTTTGTGTGCACAAAAGAGGAAGAGAGAAATAGAGATAATTAATAATGGTTAAAGTGGTTACACAGATGCTTTTCCTGGGATAACACAAATTTACTCAAATGTGGTGTACCTGGTTTCGGACTCGGCTGACCCTCCCATTTTTCCTCCAGTCCACTCTGCTAGGCAGTTGCCCTTCTTCCTTGAAGGTCACGTTGTCAAAATGAATATGCTGGTCGTCGTCGTCGTCCTCCATCATCAAACCATTCAGCTGTGTGTTGACCTCCTCTGTTGTCTTAATAGGCAAAACACAATGGGTCCATATACATGCAACATACAGTATGCAATATGTGTGATGCTTCCGTTCCTGTTTTACTTAAAGGGATATTTCACTTTCAAAAAAACTTTTGGTAATTTTATCATCTAATCAGGCTTTTATGAACACCTTGAACAGTTTTTAATTAGCTTGATTGAATATTGAGATATTTGATGTAAATGTTACCAGGCCCTCCAGGCCCAGGGCCTCTCCCCAGTCCCGACACACACCCATTGTAACTTCAAACTTCATTTTAACCATGATAGATTCATTAAAAACACCCATTATTTTTTCTAGTGACTCATAATACCCTCCTAATATGTGAGCAGGCCGTGTTTTTTTCGATAACATTTTTCATTTCTTTTTAATAATAATTTTTTTGTATTTCATTTTTTCCATTTTCCCAAATAATTATTACAAATAAATGAAAAAAGTTATCGAAAAAACACGGCCTGCTCACGTATTAGGAAGGTAAAATGAGTCCCCAGAAAAAATAATGGGTGTTTTTAATGAATCTATCATGGTTAAAATGGAGTTTGAAGTTACAATGGATTTGTATGTGGAGAGAGGCCCTACCACTGCTCCCTGTTGAAAGTGGAATATCCCTTTAATGAGTTATTTGGTCTTCTTTCTGTGCACTTAACTTCCATAGTTAAAAGTCTATTTTGTAATTAATCCACATGATATCATTAAAAAAGTAGTTCGCTCAAAACCTATTTTCTATCAATTACACACACCATGAAACCTTGATTCATGGAGATGTTTTTCTCGCAGGGTCTCCAGTGGGAGTCTCAATTGACCATTTAAGTCTCCTACCGGAGAAACTGTGTCAGTAGTTAATAGGCATCCAGCAGCTGATTAATAATTAATGAAAAATAACCATGAAACATGGGAGAATGGGAGCATGAATGTGTCCTTCAGGGGTGTTGCACCAAATTCTGGGCCCTGGGTACGAGGATTCACTCCGGCGCCCCTCCCCCTATGAATGTTCTTCATAGGGGGACACATTATTACTCATTATTTTGTGCTTTAAATTAAATATTGAAAAATAGCAGATATACAAGCTCACAGCGCGGCACCGAGTGCCGCGTTCAAAATTTTGAACATTTGTGCAAGTCTTTGAATAACCTATGTTCCTATGTCAGTGGTGCTCAAACCTTTTCATGTGAAGGACCCCCAAAATGATATGTATTTAGCCACGGACCCCCATCTCAAAATATTTAGTTCCAGGGATCCCCCAGAAGCAAAATTTGAGTTACAAATGTTCGCTTAAAAATATA
Organism: Nannobrachium achirus; assembly: GCF_963921795.1. Taxonomy (NCBI): domain Eukaryota; kingdom Metazoa; phylum Chordata; class Actinopteri; order Myctophiformes; family Myctophidae; genus Nannobrachium; species Nannobrachium achirus. The sequence continues at coordinate 33,773,083 of NC_137819.1, read as the reverse complement.
TATATTCAAAGATTTGTACAAATTTTCACGACCTTTTCAAAAATAGCAGATCTACAAGCTTGCAGCGCGGCACTCTGTGCTATAGCTAAAGTATAAAATAATGAAGGACCCTCCACCTTGGGCCCTGGTAACTCAGTTCCACTTTCCCCCCCTTGTGATGCCCCTGCTTGCTATTGTAGGTGAGGACTGAGGACAGACGTACCATGTCAGCCAGGTGGTTGAGTCCCATGGTGAAGGTGTGCAGTCCTGCTGAGGCCTCCTGGTTGTGTTTCACTATCAGCTTCAGGTTCTTCTCCCAAACCGTTCTCCTGTAGGCCATCTCATCCTGAAACAACAAGCACACATGACTGATTCAAGAGGTTTGATTTATCACTCACTCATACAGGTATGTGCAGTGAAATGTTGGTGATATGCTCCACAGACCGTGTTAAAAGTATGTTAAACAAAAATAGATATAAATAGTTATTTACAGGTTGAAGGCAGAGACAGAACTTTGTTCCACGTGTAGGCCTTGGTCGTTTTAGTAGATTACGAAAAGTACAGAATGTAAGATTTCAATGTCAATGTCTTACATTGACTTTGGCCTCCTCTACAAAACCAACATGGAGAGGAGGCCGTTTTCCGATGCAATCAGGATGTTGTTAGTAACTTTCACCGATGCTGTCTCAGTGCTATGGTGTGCTCTGAATCCTACTCTGGTGGAAGCACAGAGAGGCGTGTAAGACTGCAACTCTGCTTTCTGTTCCCAAATCTGGTTGGTTCATTGATTCCTTGATAAAATATGCTGGCACTACCTGGCAGTTTAGTTGTTCAGGGCTCAGGGTTAGCCTGAGGGGAAAAAACGTCTTGTCTCTCCCTTTAGTGACTTTGTGGCAATGCATCTTCCAGTGTATGATTTCATAGTTGAGTTTATTTTTTATTTTATATCAATCTCATTCGTTTTAATTCATGGTGGCCAGGATTCACTTGAGAGAAACCAAATGCGTGAAGTATTCAATATCTTACCTGATCCTGGTAAATCTTATGATGCTCCGTTTTCCAAGCTTCCCATTGTTCATTTAAGTCAGAGAACATCTGACCGAGAACAGGAACGGCCAAAAGCAGCACAGCAACCAAGATGCGCATGCTGATAAACAATAAAAATGACACTGGTGGTCACAATAATGATGTTACCCAGGCAGTTCTTTTGAAATCTATCATAAACCGATATATTTCAAAGATCTATAGACTATCCAAATGTCCTTAAAAATGATCAGTGATACCAATCAGAAAAAAACTAAAATAAATGTGGAGCCTGTCATGGATGATAGCAACCCCCAACAATACACTGCCGTGGCATTGATTGGGTTTTAAGGTGAGGTAACTTGATACAGTTGGTATACTGTTCCTGTTAAGTGATTATGTTCCTGTTAAGTAACAATATGTTGTGCTCCTTCCTTAAAGCAGTAGTTCACCCCAAAAATATCTTGTTTTCTATTAATTACACACCCCATGAAGCCTTGAATTTATGTTTTTTTGTCACATTCCTAATCCAATAATTCGATGACTGGGTGGATGCTCAATAGGAGACTCCGCCGGTCAAGGCTTCACATGGGATGTGTAAATCAGTGGTTCTCAACATGTGGGTCGGGACCCCTAGGGTGGTCCCCAAATTATTTACTGTACATGTATGTGACTAAACGTTGACTTGTACTGGAAACTTCATTATTCATGCCTGCCTGTTAAATATATTGCTGCAAATAAGAGAAATGGGTCTAAACATACCTTGCTGTAATCAAGTGAGGTCCCTAGTCCTGGAAAGAGAGCTCAAAGCTCACTTTTATCATGCTGCACCGCAAAATCGAGAGTGTTAATGTAACTCTAGGGTGTACAAATTGACCAATTAAGTCTAAGATTTAAATTAACACCCGAAATTTGTAGAACCTTTTCACACTTAAAAGGGGAAATCATATTAACTGCTTTCTTTGCGTTTCTCTGCCCATGGATGGTCATCACACCTTGACTGTGGTGTCCCTTAGTTCTGATCACTCTGTAGTGTGAACTGGCCACAGTAAAGACCGTTGCCTAATGTCAAAATATGCTCTGTGTCATACAAAGATGTCACGCGACGATAATTGCAGTTGATTTTCAGGCGGCTACGTGGCCTGAAAATCTAGTCCTGTATTGGGCTGATCAGAGCAATGGTCACCTAGTTAGGGCCATTTGAAATGTTAGACACTGCTGTAACACTGGTAGACCCCTGAACAGTGTTTATGTCAGGTTTGGTGCAGATTGGAGTAACACTGTGCCTGTAGCCCCAAGGGGACCCTAATTTGGCCCTGGTGTGACTACTGTCTTGGCAGACCCCTGAACAGTGTTTGTTCCAAGTTTGTACTGATTGGAGCAACATGGTGGCACCCAGGGGCCCCTGGGAGCCACACATGAACTCATTGTTCTGCAGGTCCGTTGGTCCGAGTAGGATGACCGTCGGCAGGTTAGCTACCTCACCAGCGTCGGCAGGTTAGCTACTCATCAGCGTCGGCAGGTTAGCATTTCACCAGGTTAGCATTCATCAGCGTTAGTTTTACTGAGGTTAAGGTTAGGGTTAAGGTTAGGTTTAGGTCGTCGGCATACTGGCCCGTCTGCATATTGGCGCGGACCCGGTGAGACTATAGAGGGTATGCGTGTGGCTTCATGATAATCATACCCGGAAGTTATGCAGGAACGCCTACTGAATGTCAAAAAACTACTTTCTGGCCTTGACAGCCGATACATCCAAACAGAAGAGTTGTATCTGATTGCATTAAACAACGTTAAACTCACTTTGCCACGCGATTTGCCTCTCAATTTACCATTCACTTTCTGCATGTGCATACCCTCTATTGTCATGGTAGAACCCTGAACAGTGTTTGTGGCAAGTTTGGTATGGATTGGAGCAATGGTGCACCTGTGACACCCAGGGGCCCCGCCCTGATAGGGCTATTGTGATAGCAGAGCAGACCCTTGACCAGTGTTTGTGCCAAGTTTGGTGCGGATCGGACGGTCGGCATCTTGTGACGTCCACCATCGTCCCACTGTCGGTTGATCATCTTGGCATTTGAATATAGGATATAGTGCCTTTATCCAAAATGTATCTTACAAACAGCATATTTATTGCGACCGTCAGGGAGCAGTTTACTATGAAAACCTCCACCGGCCGCCCGTCCGTCCGTCCGTCCGTCCGTCCGTCCGTCCGTCGGTCACACGTCACACGTCACGTCACACCTTTGCCCTGCTCATATCTCCGCATCAGTATGACATCACACCACATGTGTACACAAACCTTTGTGTATGTTGCTGTGGCAACAGTCTGTTGTTGCTGGTTTGTTAGTGTACGTTAGCAACGACCTTAGCAACCATGGTTTTACCCTAGCAACCAACTGTTTACCCTAGCAACCAACTGTTTACCATAGCAACCATGTTTTTTTACCCTAGCAACCAACTGTTTACCATAGCAACCAGATACGCAGAGCAGGGATCTCCATATATGGGCATAAACAGGTGACATCACACTGATGTCAGATACTCAGAGCAGGGATTTCTCCATAATATATGGGCATAAAAGGGATTCTGTTAGGGATCTCCATATATGGGCATAAAAGGGATTCTGTTAGGGATCTCCATATATGGGCATACAAGGGATTCTGTTAGGGATCTCCATATATGGGCATAAAGGGGATTCTGTTAGGGATCTCCATATATGGGCATAAAAGGGATTCTGTTAGGGATCTCCATATATGGGCATAAAAGGGATTCTGTTAGGGATCTCCATAATGGGCATAAAAGGGATTCTGTTAGGGATCTCCATATATGGGCATAAAAGGGATTCTGTTAGGGATCTCCATATATGGGCATAAAAGGGATTCTGTTAGTTGTTAGTGATCTCCATATATGGGCATAAAAGGGATGCTGTTAGGGATCTCCATATATGGGCATAAAGGCCCATTCCCACTGGGCCAGATAACAGATATCTGGAGATATTTCTCCAGATATTTTTCCATGCAAAGTGGATGGTAGATACAGATAAAAAAAAAAGTCTACCACAGATATTTGCCACAGATACTTTTATCTGTGGCAAATATTTTTTGTATCTGTATCTACCATCCACTTTACATGGAAAAATATCTGGAGAAATATCTCCAGATATCTGTTATCTGGCCCAGTGGGAATGGGCCTTAAAAGGGATTCTGTTAGGGATCTCCATATATGGGCATGAAAGGGATTCTGTTAGGGATCTCCATATATGGGCATAAAAGGGATGGTATCCCAGATGATGCCCTGTTAGGAGATCCACACTAACAGAATCCATATATGGTCCTACCGACAGCTGCTATAAGCCAACCCTGGCGATAAGGTCTGAGTCGAAGAAATGCTTCTTTCCTGGCAAGAATTGCCCCTTTATACTGTAGGGCTCGTTTGTGTATTGTATGACATCACGCCATCGGCTGAGGACTGTGTGATGTCATCATATCTCCATATATGGAGACATAAGTTGCTCATGCCCAAATATGGGCTGGTGAGGTCAGACTTAGTGTGATGCGTAGGTTATCTCCATATATGGAGATTCAACTTCAATGAGTAACCATGGCAAACTGTCAACTGCCCGTATGTCTTGATAATTGGTAAAACAAACTTTTGGCCTATTTGTGGAGATAAGCGACCAACGGTCGCTTATCTCCCGATTAGGGAGTCTTACTGGTATATGAATATTATATATTATGAATGCAACATCCAACAATTGTCCCCAAATTGTAATCGCAGGTTGAGGGGCCTCCATACAGCATACCTACTACTTTCACCACCAGGGACGTGCTTTTGGTGAAAACATCGAAAATAGCCGACCTCCAAGGTCACGACTCACGACACATTGTGAGCTTGGAGGTCGGCTATTGTCGATGCTTGATTTCTACACATTTATTGATTTCAACATACGATGCTGCTTAGGGTATGGCATGGAAAGAGGGCATTTGCATTTCTTTCACCATAGTAAAAAACTGCATTCATGTTCTGGACTTTTTACAGACGGGTAAAAGGGCAGGGGCTCAAGCCCCCTTCGATGTGTATGTGTGCACGTGCCTGTTCACCACAACTGTGAACAGTTGCACCATCTGATTCTGTCATAATATTTCCCTCGCAGCTTCCTTGTGTTAGAGGAGGGTACATCTTTCTCTAGTTTGACTTTCCCTCAGTTTTTTCTATTTAACTATTAATACTGAGGCACCAGCTCTTCACTGATACCTTTTTACAGGCAAAATGACATAGAATATGTATTCAGCTCTTAAGATTTCCAAATCATAGAGCCCAAATTGAAAATGACCTTATACTTATATCCACCAATTAAAAGGTTATTACAAGTTCAAATATATGTGGAATGAGAAATACTTATCAGTCTACAATATATTATACTCTAACTTAAAATACACGCAGCGTAATGAATATCTGAATAGCATCTTATAGTTTATATTGTATAACATAATCAAATCATATGTTCCATTGAATAATGACAAAAAGCATGCAGAAGGAGTTTTTAGTGGAACATTTGCTTCATTCACATGCAATTGGTTTAGCCTCACATTCCATGTTCTGTGCTGTTCTATGCTTTATATATTCAAACACAAAATACATTGAAACACCATCCTCGATGCTTTTTTGAGGGCACAAAGGTCAAATGCCAGGGCAGGAAAGCCAACAAATAAAACAAGATTTTAGTCCAATCTGTTGAATTTAAGGGCCTAATCTGCAGTGAAATAGATAAATGATCTATCTGATCCATGCTCAGCCCTGCACCATTCAAAGTCACTGGAACGTTTTGAGATGGGGCCACAGGCACAGTGTTGTTAAGATTTCAGAATCTCAACAAAAGACTGGTGTCTATTATGACAAGAAAGAGACACTGCATGGTGTCTACATGACAAAAAAGAGACACTGGTGTCTACTGGCTACATATTGAGAAGAAAGAGACAAAGGAGAAAATTGTCAGCTGGGGCATTAAGGCCACTGTGGCCTCAGGTCATGCCATTGGTGTGAGGGGCACAAGGTCAAACTGAGGGGCAACGGCGGCCATGACCTCCATGAAATTCCTGCCCTGCTGCAGTCAATCAAGTTTTGGGGACTTAGGGTAATTAGGATACCTGTGTGTCTTGTCTTCATTTGGCCCTCAAGGGCCCCCAGAGAATGAGGGACAAAACGGAGAAAGAGGGACATTTTGGAACCATTATGATAAATTCCACTTGGTACCATTTAGAGCAAGGTTTCTCAACCGGTGACCGGTGAAAAAGTTGTTGTTTAAAAAGATATCATCATCATTATCGCGAATGTGCTAAATACGTTAACGCGCTTGGTCTTAACTGTTCTGTATGGCTTGCTGGTTAAGCTCAAATGTGACCTGCTATTGAGAGATGGAAAGAGGAAGTGCAATCATTTTACTTTTGTCAAGCAAGTTAACACCCGCAAACGATAACACTGTGACAGCTATTTTCAAGTGAAGCAAACTCAACAGTTAAATGATAAGAGCTGAGTGCAGCACTGCGAGTGTAAGACGGGGTGCCGGGGAACTTGTGTGTGTGTGTGTGTGTGTGTGTGTGTGTGTGTGTGTGTGTGTGTGTGTGTGTGTGTGTGTGTGTGTGTGTGTGTGTGTGTGTGTGTGTGTGTGTGTGTGTGTGTGTGTGTGTGTGTGTGTGTGTGTGTCATGCGCGCGTGTCGCAGTGTAGCTATATAATATAAGATGCATTTTGTTTTCTTGAATTTACCACTAGGCACAGATGAGAAGGATACAGGAAGAATGGGCACCTCTATGTTGAATTGGCTATTGTTTAAAAAATGATAATAATAAAGAATTGCGAAAATAGTAATGTAATGTATACATAATTTGAACATTATTATCAGACTTAAATTTACCCTTCAACTTCTTGTTTATGCCCAAAGTCACTGGCTATATGTTTTGTAGCAATTTTTAGCGGACATATTGGACTTTAATTGTTGAATGTTCAAGCATGTTCTAATCGAGGTGCCCACTCTTACGGTTGCCAATGAAGAAGAGTCATGGAAGAATGTGCGGCTGGTATTGATAATGAAGCAAAGGAGAGGTGAAACAGTTTCAAATATTCGGAATCTTTGAACAACCTTTTTTTTTTTTACTGAATGTCGCACACAGAATAGAATAGACACAGTGCTCACTGAAAAAGAAGACTGTATACATATACAGCTTATACCTTTATACTATAACACCACTTCATCATTGCATAAGATAAACCTTTATATTGATCCTGGTGGTTAATTCAGAGATCCAATCAAAAGAGCACAGGTGCAGCATCTGTTTTTCTCTGGAGACTTCCTTCAGGGTAATTGTCTATGATGGAATAGTGGCAACAGCACAGATGGGACAACTGGTGGAGGCTTGAGGCACCTTCATCCATAATGTCCACCTGGTAACGTTGGAATTTAGTCATAAGATTAAAGATTTCTAGAATGGCTTCTTTCCCAGAGTTAATACATTGGTTTTATCCTATGCATTATGAATGAACATTTAATTTCCGCAACATGAAGAAAATGGTGTTATTTCAGACATAACATCCTTCCAAAAAGTGCTTGCACCAAATGATTCAAGACGTTTTATTTGTTACTGACTTATACAGGTATAAAGTAGCAAAACATTGGGACGTGCTACATCTAACAAAAAATAAAATAAAACATTAAGCAAGAAAATAAAATAGAATGACAATAATACAAAATATACAAGTATATAGGACTATACACAAATACTCAGGGACTGTGCACTAATGATTTTAAAGATGGGGTGCCATGATTTTTCCCCCCTCCTAAAACATGATGATCAGATATTATTATTTATTTTAAAAAAAAGTGTACAGAAAGTGTTAAAAATTGTTTTTTATGTGGCCACACCCACCAGTTCATTAAGTATGCATGGTTGTCAGGTGGGCCCAGTGGTGTCCCAGCTGAAGTTAGCTACACCCACAGTGTTGGGTGTATGGTAGAAGATGCTTATATATGATATCATTAACTCAGTGTTTTTCAGTTGGGCCTTTTGACTCAGAGGCTCTCATGAAGTAATCAAAAATACACAGATAAGGCACATTTGCACATTATAACTACACCTGGCGGTCTGTTAGAAGTCATTAGAATTTGTAATAAGTGCATAACTTAAGTTCAGGGAATGGGCCTGTCCAACCAGGTCCTGGACACCTAAGGCTTGATTTATGCTTTGTTATATGATGGTGAAAAATAGCAGATCTACAAGCTCACAACATGTATCAGTGCGACCTCGTCCCCAAGTTCTGCTTATGATGCTATGAATCATTGATTGCTCGCCTTTAAAATGTAACGTTTCAAATAATAAATAGTCAAAGAGTAGCACATTTATTTTAAACTGAGACCACAACATTGCAGTAAGTATGTGATGTAAATATGTTCAAATATGGCTAAATGCTTAAATTGTAAATAATGTACAAATGAGTCTTGCTTTCTATTCAATTCATTAGCTAGTCATGTTTTTATTCAATTTAACACTTACAACATAATCAGCAGGTCCAATTTTTTCAATGTTTTATCATTAGCCATAATGGTAAAATAAAAATGTTCCACCCTCTCTCATGTTGTACCTCCGTGTACCCCCATCGGAGGAACCTTGGGGTAGACGGCAAAGTTTGCAATTCCACAGAGATTGTTCTTGTTCCTGGCCATTCGAATGTAACCTTCTTCGCCCCATCCAGTCCCATAGCTGGAAGCATAACAACACTCAGTATACTTGATTATAAATACCTGGCTAGACTGACACTGAAAACATTCTAGATTCTATATTCATTTTCAGTTTATCTCCACTTTGGACGTTTCAGAACTGATACTAAAATTCCAAGCCTTTTTCAAAGGGGGCCACATTAGGGGGCAGACTACATCTCCTGACCATAACAACGTCACATACATATGCATTGCATTTAAACAATTTTATTTAACTATCATCATCAATATTTAATATTAATGGCCTTTTGTCAGGTGTGCGCTCTGAACAAAACACAAATAACTCAGCCTTATTTGTAGCCAGATATGCAAAGTAAAAAATACAATAAAATAGCCTTTCTTTGACCCCTTCATCATGAGACAGGGAACAAGGAATCCTAACAAATTATACTCTGGGAAAATATTCTTGTTTGTTGGTGCTTTATTGACGGTGCTTTATAATACAATTTAGGAATGAAGCCACACTTTGGATACCCCCGTTGTAAGGCTCTGGCTTCTATGTTAGATATTTTAATCTCTTTTGATCCATAACACATCCAAGGATGGAATATAAATGTTTTAGCATTAATATGATTCATTCACCTGTTTTTTACGATCCAGTAGTCTTTTTCTGTTTGGTTGTCTGTACCATAGCCCACCACTAGTACAGCATGATTTGCATGTGTAGAGCTGCAGTCTTTCACATCATATACACCTGAAAGATCAATATGGTTAAATATGCACCCGAAGGTCAACAAATTTGGTGTATATTAGGAAGAATGACACAGTGCCACTGTAATCTTCTAAACATCACGTGTCACACTTTGTCCCTGACAGTAAAATATTCTCACACGCACAAAATCTGATTTTGATTCTATTTACTGACTGCACACTGACTGGACCTATCTTATGTACGTGTCATTTTCGATGCATGGTGTCTCAAACGTACCTCCTTTGTAGTTGTGAAAAGATGTCAGGTTGCCATCGATGATTACAGCTACAGGCCCCACTGCTGCAACACTATGCATCAAAGTGTTCTCAATGCCACGTGGAAGGACCTGGTATCCATAGCAGTATGCAGCCCTTGCATACTGGGAATAGCGGCATTCCCCGTTCTTAGACAAATGACAAATCAAAAAGAGATTATTAACACTCACATTCTCTTCGGTTTACATTGTAATTACGTCATAGGCATCGGAAGAGGCAAATCATACTGTACAATGTACATATTCTTTAACATAAATAAGCAAATACATATTTTATTTTCAATGCATGGAATTTAGAAATGTTTGCTAACATTTGAATAACTTATAGTGCTACAACATTCAATCTCACAATGCGTCACATCACATTATGAGCTTGTAGATCGGCTATTCTTGAAATAAGGCTTAATTGATCATCTATTTTTGTAAGTTTTGGTCCTGGGGGAGAAAAAGCTTTAAAAAAAGGAGAGAGAGAAAAGAAATACTCAAGTAAAGTACAGATTTATTTTACTGAAGTACAGTACTCAAGTAAATGTACTTAGTTACTATTTACTATCCCCCACTGTATTAAAGTTTTCATTGTGTCAATTTTATATTCCAAAGGAATACAACCAATTTATCAGTCAATGTATTAGGCCTGCTGCAAAAGAAGAAGAAAAAAAAAAGACATTGAGTATACTGTTGTGTTGGTAGCCTATTATGAAGAATGCTGACAATTCATTTTCAATTTGTCTTTCTTTTTTTGTTGCAGCATAGCTACACTTTGCTTATGTTAAGCTCAACAGAATTGTTTCTAATACAATATACAGTATATATAGAAGATAACCTTTCTTTCATAGGGGTAGAATATTTCTGAGTCGACGCCTTTGTTCCGTATGATGTAGTTGAAGGCTATGTCGATATTTCCACCTTTGCAGCCAAGGTTTCCATCCTCGATGCTGCAGTCAATCAGGTTTTGTGGACTCAGGGGGATGAGGATACCTGTGTATCTCTTCATTTGGCCCTCAAGGGCCCCCAGAGCGGCGAATGCCCAACATGACGCACATTTTGTTCCCTTTGGAGTTCACACAAAACAGAGAAAGAGACACATTTTAGAACAATCATGCTTAAAGGAGTAGTTCACCCCAAAATAACTTATTTTCTATTGATTACTCACACCATGGAGACTTGAGTTCAATAATATTTTTTTCTAATTTCGAAGACACTAATTTGATTATAGTAAATTTACCCCCATTGATGCATTTGGTGTCTCTATGGCATTAGTAATCAATATAAAAAAAGTAATTTTGGGGGTGAACTACAGTATTCCTTTAATGCCACTAGGTACCATTTAGAGCAAAAAGTTTCTCAGTCGGTGGCTCAGGACCAAAATGTTGATCGCAGTGGAACTTGTTCGTTGACAAAATGAGATATTTCCCTACTTCAAGTGAAATGCTGCATTTGGGTTCTGGTGCAAAACCAGTGCAAAACCAATCCCTGTCAGTGTAATTATACACTGCAAAATATACACATTGAGTCAAATGAACTTGGAGGAGTTTCCAGTGTTGCTCAATGCTTATCCCCTTATCTCACACTGTGGTGTACCTGGTTTCGGACTGGGCCGACCCTGCCCCTCTTCGTCCAATTCATACGCGGAGGCGTTGGCCCTGTTAGCTCAAAGGTCACTTTGTCATAATGAATATGGCTGTCCATCTTCGCACCATTCAGCTGTGAGTTGATCTCCTCTGTTGTCTTGACAGACAAAAAGATTTTATATAAATAAATGCCATGTGTGAGCACATTTTAAACCTGATCTTTCACTGACCGAATGAGTTATTTGCTCTTTTCCCTATGCACTCTGGCACTTTCACATTTAAAGTATATAGTCGGGGATCCACATGCCCTAAAGCTCAAGGAATAGGGTTGAACCTGTGATGTTCTGCCGCACTTTTTATTTCTGTTTTATCTATTAGTTTGGTCATTAAGGTCCACAGAATGAGAGGCCTGCTCTGCCGGAAACATCGCGAAAAAAAGTTATGGCCGTTTGTATATTCACTGTCCCATTGACTCCACTACACAGGAAAGGAAATATATTATAAAAAATAAAAATTCTGCTTTAAGTAGCATCACTTTTCACAGTCATCACAGTGATGAGTCATCACTTTTGACACTTTTGTTGGTTTGTTTTCTAGCCCAAGGAATGTTTTTTGTGCAAAACAAATGCTTGCAATGGATTCAGAATCATGAAAACCCTCCATTTTGACCCCTCACGTGCTACTTAAAGCAGATTTTTTTCTTGTTTATAATATATTTCCTTTCCTGTGTAGTGGAGTCAATGGGACAGTGAATATACAAATGGCCATAACTTTTTTTCGCGATGTTTCCGGCAGAGCAGGCCTCTCATTCTGTGGACCTTAGTGACCAAACTAATAGATAAAACAGAAATAAAAAGTGCGGCAGAACATCACAGGTCCCCTCCCATTTTGAGGGACTGGATCCCCGACTAATATGTGTTTGCTTATATGATAACAATATCCATACGATTAACACAATTTGGATGAATCAAGTACAGTAGCAGAAATGTATTATCAAATTAATCTTGGAATTTGCGTTACTAAATATCTGTAATGTGGTGACACATTTCACTATTGCAATTTGGTGAAATTGCAGCAACACTTAAGTGGTGTAGGTACGGGCTGAGAGAGGACAGACGTACCATGTCAGCCAGGTGGTTGAGTCCCATGGTGAAGGTGTGCAGTCCTGCTGAGGCCTCCTGGTTGTGTTTCACTATCAGCTTCAGGTTCTTCTCCCAAACCGTTCTCCTGTAGGCCATCTCATCCTGAACCAAGCACACATTGATTAGTGTGTGTGTGTGTGTGTGTGTGTGTGTGTGTGTGTGTGTGTGTGTGTGTGTGTGTGTGTGTGTGTGTGTGTGTGTGTGTGTGTGTGTGTGTGTGTGTGTGTGTGTGTGTGTACATGTAAATTCTACTGAGAAATAGTCTAACTACCCAGGTCAATTTGTGTGTGTGTGCGCGCTCTCATTACGGCCATTTTGCTCATACAGTATGTCACACTCAGGGTGGAGGTAAAACACAGCAAAATGTAGTATAACTGGAGCCCTCAAAGAATACATGGTATGGTTACTGTATATATTTGATTGTATTTTATATAGCATGATTTGTTTTAATTCACATTGCCCAGGTTTCACCTGTGTGAGAGTGTTGTGATGTGAGAGAGAAAGCATTGTGTGAATGTGAAGTATTTAATATCATACCTGATCCTGGTAAATCTTCTGATGATTGGTTTTCCAAGCTTCCCATTGCTCATTTAAGTCAGAGAACAACTGACTGAGAACAGGAACGGTCAAAAGCAGCACAGCAACCAAGATGCGCATGCTGATAAACAATAAAACATGATACTGGTGGGGACAATAATGATTGGCAATGTTTTGAAATTCTTCATAAATGGTCTGCAAAGATCACAAACCAGCAAAATAACTCCTTCTACTCCCTTTCTACTTCTTATATCGGCAATTAGGTTACATTATAAGCAAAATAAATTATAAACATTAATACTTTACATAATAATCTTCTGTATTAACTGTATTATTAGTCAAGTATTCATAAATATAATGCTTTATAACAAAAATTATAATGCTTATAAAGCATTATGATGACAGCAAATCAAGTATCATAATAAAACTACAGTAATTCTCATACTGTAGTTGTAAAATATTTGAACAATTTGATAATTTATTATTATACGGTATATCCCTGTTCTTATAAATTATAGTGAGATTCACTATAATGTTCATTCAATGCTAGTTTGTGGAGGTGTAGGCATGTTTTGTATTGTTCTTGCATAGCATTAATACTATTTTCACTTTACTAGCAGTATGATTATTTACAAGTGCACACAATTAAGCAATATCTGTCTATAATCTATGTTCTTAACTCTCATCTACATGACTGAACTTTGAACTTTGATTTGGACCCTCCTCCCAGAGAACAACATCATTATTAATGCATCCCTGTTAAATATAATATTGCTGCAAGCAAGAGAAATACTCATACTCATCAAACATACCTTTCTGTGGGTTGTGGTGGTCCCTTGTTTTGGAAAGAGCACTCAAAGCTGCCTTTTATCATGCTGCACTGCAAAATCTTTGGTGTTAATTTGAACTCTTGAGAGTGTGGAAATGGATCCATTTTACAATAAATGAACACTCAGAATTTTACTATGTAGGAAATGTTCACACATACACGCCAGGGGAAGTATAGTTTCCTGATACCACTTGTGGTCTTCAGCAACTCTGTGAATTCACTGCTCTATCATGTCATGTGATGTGAATCTAACAAACATATTGTCCACAGTAACACAATGTCATTATACTCAGGTCTGTTTAGACTTCCTTTGTAATTCAAAAAAATATTATTGTAACAAAGCTGCTGTGATAATCCACTTTAACACAAGCAGTCTGTGTTGTGGAGCAGGCCTGCAATTTAATCAGAATTATCACTTTAGGTGCAAGGTCACTTGTCAATTTTCCCAAAGTCCTTGAATTATTGAACATCCTAGCAGGGCCAGGCACAGCGGCCCAAGAGCTCAGGGAGTCTCTAGTTGCTGTTATTTTGTTTGTAATCTTTGTAATGTTGCAAACTGTTGGACCAAACAGTGCCACATTTTAGAAGCCAAGAAAGTAGTGCACACATTTCAGTATTCTTTCAATATTTAATTTCATAAAATGATGAAGTCAGTAGTGGTCAGATCGGACTGAAATCTTTGCACAGTATGGCATCATATAATATGCCATAGATGACTGACATGTCATAGACTGGCCACATGATGCATGATACATTATGAATACCCTGTACACCAGGGTTCCACAATAGGCGGCCCGCGGGCCATTTGCGGCCCGTGGGGTCTACTGTCTGGCCCACACCAACCCCAGAAATAAAGAGCAGCAACAACACTAGTATATCATCGTTGTCGGGGGGGAAACCTCGTATCTCCAAATTTGTACGTTCTTTCGCAAATCATACAAGGCCGTCGCACAAAAGTAGTGAAAACAGCAGATCTACAAGCACACAACGCCTCGCACCGCGAGGCGTTGTGTGCTTGTAGATCTGCTGTTTTCACTAGTTTAAATCATTTTTAAAATGATAAATTCAAAACGAACGGTTTTGGACATACAAGATTTTCGCTGGAGTAGTGGGAACGCCACCGTCGCCACCTTTCAATGTTGTGGCCCTCGGCTTGGTACCCTAGACATAATTCGGCCCTTGGGGAAAACTAATTGGGGAACCCTGCTGTACACATACACACACCATGATGTGTGTACTGTGGAGACTGTGAGAGTGAGACGTCTCTCAGAAGGACAGCAGGCAGGCCTGCAGCAGTGGTGGAAAAACTACTCAAATGTTTTACTTAAAGGGATATTTCACTTAGAAAAATAAACTTTTGGTCATTTTATCATCTAATCAGACTTTTATTTACCTTGGACAGATTTTAATTTGCTTCATTCCGTTTTTTTTTTAGTTATTTGATATAAATGTTATCTGGTCCTCCCTCTTCAGGGCCCCTCCCTATAATAATTCTTTGGGAAAATGGAAAAAATTAAATACGATAATAAATTATTATTAATTATTAATTAATTAAAAATAAATGGTTATCAAAAAAGAATGGGTGTTTTTAATGAATCTATCATGGTAAAATGGAGTTTGAAGTCACAATGGGTGTGTATGGGTAGAGGCCCTGGGCCTGGAGGACCAGATAACATTTACATCAAATATCAAAAAACTGAATGAAGCAAATTAAAATCTGTCCAGGGTGTTCATAAAAGCCTGATAGGATGATAAAATGACCAAAAGTTTTTTTTAAAGTGAAATATCCCTTCAAGTAAAAGTATCAATACTGCAATATACAATACAGAAATACTCTGTTACAAGTAAAAGTCCAGAAGTAAAAAGTACTCTTTGTGCAGAATGTACCATTTGAGGTTTTCAAATGTATAAAAACTAGAATTTTGCGGCCCTTCGGGCCGCAAAACCCTAGAGTAGATGTTTGTTTTTCAGTGTATGTGTGCCGAGTGTGTGACTGCGTGTGTAGTGTGGCTGGAATGTTACACCCCATTTGGTGACCTATAGAATTTGTTACACCGCAAATGGTGACCTATAGAATCGAGTGGCACCCACGTCTGTAATGTAAACAGACGTTAATAAAGTATTGGTGAGGCGATGACTGTTTGATTTGCGTTGTAGATGATAACTATTTGAGGGGACTATTAACGCGAGTTGGCGGCCAATAGTGAAATACGGACGTTACCGCGATTGAAGTGAAAGAGAAGAGGTAGAAAGTTGTGAGCTAACTATTAGCTATTCGGCTAACTGGGGCTAACTGTTTCCGGGTCGACTTGAGGCTATTTTATACAGAGACAAAATATTACGGTAATAACTAATCCAACTGTATACAGAGGTTTGAAAACACATCTTGCAAAAGTGGCATGGGTGTTTGAATTTGTAAGCTATATTTAGTACATATGTAGTACATCTAGGCCAAGTGGTTTGATTTTAAATTAGCGGGTGATTGTTGACCCGGGAGTAGATGACTTACTCTGATGTAATTATAAAGATATTTGAAATTAGCGGATCTACAAGCTCACAATGTGTTGCATCGTGAGTTTGCGACGCATTGTGAGATTGTAGATCCGCTATTTTCAAATGGCCAACATGTATATAGGACTGAAGTGGTTAATGTCTGTTTTTGTAATAATAATCTAAACTAGACCTTACCCGTTCGAAGATATGTTCTCCAAAATATCTGCAGAGTGTGGTTTGTGGGGAAAGTTACTGTAACTGGTGCGTGCGTGAGAATATGTGGGAGCATCATAATGTAAGGAGCAGCTCATGGAGGAGTGTATATTTATGATGGATACAAATACTTTAACAGCAAATTTAGGTGAATAGAAGTATGGGGATGAATGCGCTTGCTCCACATAGTTTTTTCATACCCGTTGGAAGATGAGACACACATCAAACGCACCTGGTGAAAGCGAGAGAGAGAGAGAGAGAGAGAGAGAGAGAGAGAGAGAGAGAGAGCATGCACATTCCTAACTGTGAGAGAGAGGGGTGTGTGTGTGTGTGTGGGGCTACAGATCCCATGGCCTGGAGGAACGGACAGTAACCCTGGCAACAGACAGCAGAAAACGCTAATAAACAGCTTTAATTTGGGAGAAATGAAATTCGGGCTCCGTCACCGTCTGTATAATGCTAATGGCCAATACCATGTGAACTTCGGGATCGGTAGCTGAAGCGAGTGAATAGATAAACGTGGATAAGCGTGAGCGTTAGAGCGTGAGTTTGCTCGTTTAATAGATAGATCTACAAAATAACTAGTAACTAAAGTTTTCAAATACATGTAGTGGAGTAAAAGTAAAAGTATTGGAAATTGGAAATATTCAAGTAAAGTATAATACCTCAAAATTGTACTTAAGTACGGTACTTAAATAAATGTTCTTAGTTACTTTACACCACTGGCCTGCAGTATACTTTAATGTGGGTTAGAGCTGTGTCTCATGCTTCACAATAGCCTACTAGGAAAGGAGGAAAGGACCACAAATTGAGTTGCATAAAGTCTTGAAAAGTGTCCTTTGTTTCACAAATTTTAAATTTACAATACGTATATTAATAAATCATCAAGGGAGGAGAAAAGAATGGCCAACAATTGGTTGCTGTGTATGCGTTCTACTCTGTATGTTTTTCTCAGCTTTTCTAAGTAATGCAAGCAGCTTCTGGAAACTAAAGCTGACCACAATGTCAGGGTACATTGGGTAATTTTGGTCCCATCGCTTTGTCTCTTCTCAGTAAACAGAGGTGTTAAACCCACAGTTCTCCAGTAAAGCACACGCCTTTCACACATCCAACTGTGCTGTAAATGCAAACTTGTTGACCTTATTCTGGCATGTATTTAGAGAGTCACAAATGATTAAGGTGTTTAATTGATATGAAACAAAAATATAATTTGTGTTAACAAGTGTTTAACTGTTTATCATTTCACTTTATCTGTAGGACTTGAGGGGCTAAGTACTTCATCCAATATGGGCCCTTCGACTCTGTAGGGAGAAAAAGCAAGTTCAAAACAATCGCATTAAAAGCTGTCTGAACTGGAGAAAGGTCAGACATGAGGTCACAATGATGAGGTACCGTAAATCTGTGCAACATCTTGACAACTGTGACAGGGCCTTCTCGGGTCTCCGGTCTGGGCCCACCACTTCAGCCCTGCCTACGGAACTCGGCTGTTACCTTGTTCCCAGTGAGCAGGTTGGTGCCTTGCATGGTTTCCTCTGCCATCGCCATGAATGTGTGTGAATGGGTGAATGTAATGCACAGCGCATTGGATAAAGGCGCTATACAAATGCACCATTTACCATTTACCTGCAACAAGGCTGGCGTCCCAGTTTGCACACACACCAAAAGTTCAAATATGGAAATAAGAGTTTTCTGCCCGACAGCAACATCATATTCTATAACTTCCACATTAAAAATGCATGTAAATATAAGCGGTGCATTGTCAGAATGCATATAGACGTCCCTCAAATGTTTCTGTACCTCTATTCGTATACTGTATGTATATGTTGTTTTCTGCATATTACTGTATATTGTTTGTCTTTAAATGTCTTGATGAACTGAATACACAAAAACAAGCCCTGGGCTTATTGGCTTATAAATCCTTTATAGCATTCCTTTGTATAAATATGTGCCACCGCGCCTTTTCTTTTTGCAAACTGTTAATAACATATTCGATAATACAAGCAGATTAGATTCAACCCATTAAGACCTGATTTAAAAAAAATAGATGTTTCAGTCTGCAGAGTATTATTTTTGTGTCTCAGTGCACTTGCACGACAGCGTTGTGGTTACTTGTCAGAGAGGCATTTGGTAGGAAATGTGTGTCTGGTTTCTACTAAAGTCTTCTACTAAAGACTTCCTCTTGCAGTACTAAACCTACACATTATAGGGCACAAGTAGGCCACCTGCTATAGAAACCTTTAACCACTTAAACCAGGGGTGTGCAAAGTGCGGCCCGATGACACATTTTACACGGCCCGCAGCTTCCTCCCTAAATGGTTCTACAAACGGCCCTGCAGCACCGTCAAACAAGATGTTTATAGTATAAACAATGTTATTGTGTAATTTGTCAGTATTCATGGTTCCCTGCTATTTTGTTTTACCTTGTTACACATCTGGTTACATTTGGTATTGTGAGTTATTTGTATTTAATTCAGAGCACACACCTGACAAAAGATAAATAATGATAATGATAGCTAAAATATTGTAATTGCGATGCATATGTGACTTTGTTATGGTCCGACCGAAATTACATTTTGTCAGGAGATAGTCGGCCCTTGGATGTTTCAGTATTTTCTAATGTGGCCCTCTTTGAAAAAAGTTTGAACACCCCTGCTGTATTTAATCTATGCTGCTGTTTTATCTACTGTATGTGTATGCAACATTCAGTGTGGGCCCGGATGTTTATACACATGCTGCTGTAATGTATGGTGTTAAAAGTGGAATGAGAATACAGAGTAATGCATTTTTGAATAGTTTATATGTTGTATACAGTATCATAATCATTATGTTCAACTGATTTGAACAGGATCAGTGGCATTCCAGAATTCTATTGAACTAGCCCTTACCCGTTCAAAGATATGAGCTCCGAAATGATGTGCAGTGTGTGGGTTATGGGATGTGCACTGTGCACACAGTATATGAGGGATGGAAAGTAACTTTAACTGGTGCTTGCATGATAATATGTAGGAGCATCAATGTAAGAAATACCCGTTTCGTTTAATGGCTATAGAGATACCGATCTGCATGATTTTTGGACAACATCTGTAACAGGGCCAGATATATATTTGTGAACTGAATGTTGCACACAAGAGAGTTTACACAGTGCCTACTGAAAAAGAAGTCTGTGTGTACTGTACATACAGTGTGAACCCTCATACTGTACCACCACTTCATCATTGGATAAGATAAACCTTTATATTGATCCTGGTGGTTAATTCAGAGATCCAATCAAAAGAGCACAGGTGCAGCATCTGTTTTTCTCTGGAGACTTCCTTCAGGGTAATTGTCTATGATGGAATAGTGGCAACAGAACAGATGGGACAACCTGTGGATGGTTGAGGCACCTTCATCCAGTGTTTACACAAAAATTTGTATTTGTTACTGACTTATACAGGTACAAGGAGCAAAATGTTAGGACGTGCTACATATTAAGCAATACAATAAAATAGAATGACAATAATAAAAAGATAAAATATAGACAATTATAGAACTATATCCTAATACTCAGGGACACATGTGCAGTGCACCAATGCTTTCAAAGATTTTAGTAGAAGTCGTTAGAATTTGTAATAAGTGCATAATTTAAGTTCAAGGAATGGGCCCGTCCAACCAGGTCCTGGACACCTTTATTTTGTTGTATGATGGTGAACATTTTTGAGGAACATTTGAGGAACCTTTGGGTAGACGGCAACGTTTGCAATTCCGCAGAGATTGTTCTTGTTCCTGGCCATTCGAATGTAACCTCCTTCACCCCATCCAGTCCCATAGCTGCATGGAAGCATAACAACACTCAGTATACATGTATAAATACCTAATCTATCCTAAAGTTGACATGGCTTTATCTGTACAGGGTTTGGAATGCTGGAATCTAAATGTTTTAGCATTAAGATGACTCATTCACCTGTTTTTCACGAGCCAGTAGTCTTGTCCTGTACGATTGTCTGTACCATAGCCCACCACTAGTACAGCATGATTTGCTTTTGCTGTACTAGAGCTGCATTCTTCATCATCATATACATCTGAAAGATCAATATGGTTAAATATGCACCTGATGGTCAACAAAGGTGGTGTGTATTAGGAAGAATGACATAGTGCCACACTTTAATCTTCTAAACGTGCCAAGCTTTGTCCCTGACAGTAACTCACAACTACAAAATCTGATTCTGATTCTATTTGCTGAGTGCACACTGGCCTTAACTTGTGTACAGTCATGTTAGATGCATGGTGTCTCAAACGTACCTCCTTTGTAGTTGTGAAAAGATGCCAGGTTGGCATTGATCATTACAACTACTGGCCCCACTGCTGCAACACTATCCATCAAAGTGTTCTCGTTGCCAGGGGGAAGGGCCTGGTATCCATAGCAGTATGCAGCCCTTGCATAGTTGGAATAGCGGCATTCCCCGTTCTTAAATGACATCAAAAACAGATTACGTTGTGCTGTAATTATGTCATCTGTAACGGAACTTAGTGGCACATCATACTGTACATGTTCTTTAAAGTAAAGAAGCATAAACATATTTTCTTTTCAATACCTAAATGTTCCCAGACATTTTAAATATTTTCAGAAATGATAAAAAAATATTCAAAAATAGTGCTATTTGTCAATCGACAATCACACAACGCAAAGCAAAGCTTGTAGATCAGCTATTTTCACTATAATTGAAATAAGGCTTAATTGATTTGATTGAATTGGTCTTTGTACGTTTGGGTCCTTCCTAGAAATGTAGTTGAGTAGGCTTACGTTTATTGAAAGAACAGTATTCAAGTTAATGTACTTAGTTCCACCACTGTATTAAAGTAATAGCCTCAAGTTTGGTAGCATTTCCTGTAACTGCTTTTTCTTTTTGTAATTTCACATTCCAAAGGTATACAACCAATTTATAAATCAATTTATTAATGCTCAAAAATAACTTAAAGGAGTAGTTCACCCCCAAAATGCCTTTTTTTCTATTGATTATTCACGCCATGGAGATTTGAGTTCAATAATATTTTTAGTTTTTTGTCGCATTCCTAAGACAAAAATGTAATTATAATGAATTTATCCCCATTGATTCCGGATGGGGACCCAAATGTGTTCGGGTCCCCATCCGGAATGAATGGGGGTACATTTACTATAATCAAATTTTTGTCTTAAGAATGCGAGAAATACAAAAGAATATTATTAAGTCTCTATGGCGTCAGTAATCAATAGAAAATGTTTCATTTTGGGGTGAACTACTCCTTTACTCCTTTCAGTATACTGTGTTGGTACGAATTCTGGCAATTCATTTAAGAGTGTTTCTAATATAAAAAAATAATTTATAAATAGAAGATAACCTTTTTTTCATAGGGGTAGAATATTTCTGAGTCGACGCCTTTGTTGCGTATGATGTAGTTGAAGGCTCCAGAGATATATCCTCCTTTGCAGCCAAGGTTTCCATCCTCGATGCTGCAGTCAATCAGGTTTTGGGGACTCAGGGGTATGAGGATACCTGTGTATCTCTTCATTTGGCCCTCAAGAGCCCCCAGAGTGGCGAATGCCCAACATGAATTACACTTTCCCTTCGGATTTGTGTTTGTATACATAAAAGAGAGAAAGAGAGACATTTTAGTACTACTCAGGGGGGTCCCCAAATTATTTTGTTATACAAAAAAACAATATTATGTTTATGTATTATACAAAATTCCTCAACTCTTAATGCTCGTCAGGGTGGGGGTGGGGTCCCCAGTTAATATATGATTATTTTGGTGGTTGCGGCCTGAGAAGGTTGAAAACCACTGATTTAGAGCAAGGTTTCTGAGTCAGTAGCCCTGGACCAAAAATTTGATAGCAGTGGATCTTGTTTGTTGACAAAATTAGTTATTTCCTGACTTCAAGTGAAATGCAGAATTTGGGTCCCGATGCAAAACCATTTGAGAAGAGTCCTTATGCATATTGTTCATACAAATGAACTTGGAGGATTTTACAGTGTTGCTCAATCCCTTATCTCACGCTGTGGTGTACCTGGTTTCGGACTGGGCTGACCCTGCCCCTCTCCGTCCAATTCATATCCGGAGGCGTTGGCCCTGTTTGCTCAAAGGTCACGTTGTCAAAATTAATATGGTTGTCCATCTTCGCACCATTCAGCTGAGAGTTGATCTCCTCTGTTGTCTTGACAGACAAAAAGATTTTATATAAATAAATGCCATGTGTGAGAGCTCCATTTTAAACCTGATCTTGAATGAGTTATTTGCTCTCTTCCCTAATATGCACTCTGGCACTTTCACATTTAAAGTATATGTTGTGCTTAAAGGACAACTTCGTTTTTGTTATGAACACAGGTTCATATTTTAGATTGTAATTAGAGAAAAGAAAAGATGAGCAGCAAGAGCCGGCCCCGAGCAGTGGCTGTCTCTCAAGATGAGTGTTAAAATGTTTTCATTTAATGCTTTCTATAGTTTTAGCGATTTTAGTATTTTGATTTCAGTGGGTGGGGGCATGCATACAAGTGGCTATGTCTTTTTAGACACTATATGCCGGCAATGTCTTTGTTACTATTTACACCAGCCCCCATAAGTTACATCCGCCTGTGAAAGATTGCGGTGCATCTTGGGAATGGGCTTATTGTGTCACATGCCTGGGGGCATGCATGCAAATGGCTAATTATGTATGTAAATGTGTTAAAATCACTAAAACGATAGAAAGAAGTAAATGAAAACATTTTAACAATCATCTTTTATTTTCTCTAATAACTATCTAAAATATAAACCCTTGTTGTAAAAAAACAAAGTTGGCCTTTAAGTGTTAGCTATGATAAACAATATATGAACATATGTGAATGAAAACAATCCATACGATTGATACAATTTGGATGAATCAAGTAGCAGAAATTAGGGATCCTATTATTATCAAATTGAATGTGTCTTGCAATTTGTTGAAACTACAATAAGTGGGGTAGGGAGGGGCTGAGAGAGGACAGACGTACCATGTCAGCCAGGTGGTTGAGTCCCATGGTGAAGGTGTGCAGTCCTGCTGAGGCCTCCTGGTTGTGTTTCACTATCAGCTTCAGGTTCTTCTCCCAAACCGTTCTCCTGTAGGCCATCTCATCCTGAACCAAGCACACATTGATTAATGTGTATGTGTGTGTGTGTGTGTGTGTGTGTGTGTGTGTGTGTGTGTGTGTGCGCGCGCGCGCGCCCAGGTCAATTTCAAAACACTAAGAAACTTCTATGTATGAATTTCAAAGTATACTGGGGACATGAATAATACATTTTAAGAAGGAAGCAGAGCCGAGGGCCATATCGATCTGCAAATGTCATGATTTTTGGATTTCACTTGAAATGAGGACAACAGGCTATGCTGCACATGGTTGGTCTGTCTGCAAGATCGTTCTGCCCCTCATTTTGCCAAAAATGTCATGTGACTAGAAATAGTAGATATATAGTTTTAATGTTGGACACACATTTTCATTTTCATTTTCCCAACAAAGTGAATTTTTCAGATAGGAGGTTTTGCGTTTTGGCCACGAAATCTGCTCGTGTGCCAAGATTTACAGAGTCCCCATAGTGGACTTTGGACATTGTCTGGTGTATGATGTTTTACAATAATGCTCTCATTATGGCCATTTTTCTCTTACTGTACATACAGTATGTCAAACTCAGGGTGGAGGTAAAACCCCATGAAATGTAGTATAACGGGAGCCCTCAAAGATGACATGGTATGGTTACTGTATATATTTGATTGTATTTTATATAGCATGATTTGTTTTAATTCACATGCAGGTTTCACCTGTGTGAGAGTGTTGTGATGTGAGAGAGAAAGCATTGTGTGAATGTAAAGTATTTAATATCATACCTGATCCTGGTAAATCTTCTGATGCTTGGTTTTCCAATTTTCCCATTGTTCATTTAAGTCAGAGAACAACTGACCGAGAACAGGAACGGTCAAAAGCAGCACAGCAACCAAGATGTGCATACTGAAACAATAAAAATGGCACTGGTGGGCAGTCTGGGCACAATAATGATTGGCAATGTTCTTTATAAACGGTCTACAAAGATCACAAACCAGCAAAATAACGCCTTCTAATCCCACTCTACGCCGGCCCTAATATCGGCATTTAGGTTAAATCATAGGCTAAATAAATTATAAACATTATATTTAATACTTTATATTATAAGCCTCTGTATTAACTGTATTATTAGTCATAAGCATTCATAATGCTTTATAACTAAAATAAAAACTCATTATAAAGACCACAAATCAAGTATCATAATAAAACGACAGTAATTCTCATACAGTAGTTGTAAAAGATTTTAACAATTTCATAATTAATATTATACGGTACATCACTGCTATAAATTATAGTGAGATTCACTATAATGGTCTTTTTTCACTTTACTAGCAGTATGATTATTTACAAGTGCATATAATTAAGCAATATATGTCTATAATCTTATTCTTATCTTATCTTATCTCTCATCTACATGACTAAACTTTGAACTTTGATTTGGACCCTCCTCCCAGAGAACAACATCATTATTAATGTATCCCTGTTAAATATAATATTGCTGCAAGCAAGAGAAATACTCTAAACATACCTTTCTGTGGTCAAGTGGGTTGTTTTGGAAAGAGCTCTCAAAGCTACCTTTTATCATGCTGCACTGCAAAATCTTTGGTGTTAATTTAAACTCTTGAGAGTGTGGAAATTGATCCATTTTACAGTCAATAAATGAACACTCAGAATTTTACTATAGGAAATGTTCACTCGTACAAGCCAGGGGAAGTATTGTTTCCTGATACCACGCTCTTTCTTTGTGGTCTTCTGCAATTCTGCAATTTCTTTGTGGTCTTCTGCTCTATCATGTCACGTGAATCTAACTTCAAACATACTGTGCAGTGTGCACAGTAACAAATGTCATTATATTCGGGTCTGTTTGGACTTCCTTTGTAATTCAAAGAAAACCAAAAAAGCATTTTTGTAACCAAGCTGCTGTGATAATCCACTTTAACACAATCAACTCATAAGTCATAAATTGTCTGTGTTGTGGAGCAGGCCTACAATTTAATCATTTTAGGTGCACGGACACTTGGCCTTTGGAGTTGTCAATTTTCCAAAGTCCTTGAATTATTGAACATCCTGCCAGGCCCAGGGGCCCAAGAGCTCAGGGAGTCTCTAGTTGCTGTTATTGTGTTTGTAATCTTTGTAATCTTGCAAACTGTTGGACCAATCAGTGCCACATTTCGGAAGCCAAGCCAATGTAGTGCCACACATACAGTATGTCTCATATCTCATATGTATATACAGTATTTTATCAATATTTAATGTCATAATTGTATGATGATGAAGTCAGTAGTGGTTGGATCGGAATGAAACCTTGCCCAATATGGTATCATATGTTAAATATGCCATAGATGACTGATATGTCATATGACATGTCATAGACTGGTAATATGATGGCCAAGATCCACATGGGTAGCCTGGCGTTGCTCTCATACTCGCGACTCGCGAGCAGAATTTTCATTTCCATGGGGTGGGTTAAAAAAATTATCAAAAACCTGCTCCTTGACAAGATAATTCCTCCATAGCCTGGGATCGCTTCACATTTCAGGCTTTGATCCGGTCGGGAGCGGAAACCACTGTGCGTCATGTTGTAGTCCTCAAAGACTACAATTTGGCCAGAAAGATCAAACCGGATTCAGTTTTAACCCAAAATAATTCCCCTGCACTCAAGGACATACTTTTTGGGCCTACCTAATAATCCCCTTGATGCGGCGTAGTTTTGCTTTTGGAAAATTAGTTTGGTATATTCTTCGTTTAGTCCAACTCATAGCGACTGGCAAGACTACACTAGGCTACTCGAGCATTTTAATAGGGATTGGGGAAACAAACGGGGGGAACCAAAACAAAGCGACGCCTAGGTCAAATGATGTATAGTGTGGTCATGCTTCACAATACTACTATAGAGGAAAGGACCACAAATTGAGTTAGAGCTGCATGCAAAGTCTTGAAAAGTGTCCTTTGTTTCACATATTAAAGTTTACAATATATTAATAAATATGAATAAATAATCAAGGGAGGAGGAAATAATGGCCAACAGTTGGTTGATGTGTACGCGTTCTACTCTGTATGTTTTTCTCAGCTTTTCTAAGTAATGCAAGCAGCTTCTGGAAACTAAGCTGACCACAATGGCAGAGGGTACAGTACATAGGGTTATTTTGGTCCCATCGCTTTGTCTCTTCTCAGAAACACAGAGGTGTTAAAACCATGCACGGTTCTCCAGTAAAGCACATGCTTTTCACACATGCAAGGCGTGTCGACATGTTTCATGTTCCAACTGTAAATGCAAGCGTGTTGATCTTATTCTGGCATGTATTTAGAGAGACACAAATGATTATGGTGCTAACAACATAATTATGTTAATAATTTGCTTTGGTTACATCATATATTTTTTACTTTGCATTTCTTATCGCATAGTCAAAGGGCTTTGTCTTTCATGTCAATAACAGACCCAATAGTCCTACTCAGAAGCCTAAGGAAGAGCCTAAACTATAGGGCTGGGCAATATATCGATATTATAAAGATATTGTGATATGAGACTAGATATAACTTGAGGAAGACCGACCAGGTCGAAATGCGTCCGTTGTTCTCTGTCCAGAGAGGTAAATGTGAAAAGGATTTCCTTGTGTGCTGGCGACCTCGTCTTTGTCTTATGTACAAGAGTGTCTGGTACAGTATTTGGCACTCAAAAAACATTTGTAGAGACTCCGAGCACTTGTCATCTTTAACAAGTGAACACCCACAATTTCCTTCAAGTGGAGCAATGACATGAGTTGAGAGAGATGAGATGAGTGCAGCACTATGAGTGAGAGTACCCAGTTTGTTTGCCAGCAGGATGGTTGAATACTTTTGCAAGGAAATGTATTTTACTGAATGCATATCATAACAAATGTCATTGCATGCTGTTCATATAGCGTCTTTATTATAAGCGTCTTTATTTTAAATATCTTTAATGTTTCCTAAACTTGCTGATGTATAAACCTAGTCATGTACCTTAAACATAATAGGGGAACTGTGAAAACTTTGGTTGGGTGTTCCATTGCCAAGTTCAGTTTTATAAACTTGCTGCTGTCAGTTTAGGGTAACATTGAACAAATATTAAACTAATGGGTTAATATAATACCATTAATGCTTTGATAGTACAAATATTTTGTACTTGCAAGCAGTTTCCCTGATTGCTGTAGGCTACATGAATATAAACCCTGTATTCTATAGACAATCTGGGTGACAGTCCCCCAACTTCACACTATGGGGTAGTCGGCATAGTTCGCAATGCCGCAGCGGTTCTTGTTCCTGGCCATTCGCATGTATCCTCTTTCACCCCATTCAGACCCCCAGCTGGAAGCAGAACACACAGTTTGAATGTTTGTTATTATAAATACCTGATTAGATTTACAGTGAATAAAAACATTTGGTTTCTCTCTACTGACTGATGGTTAAGACTATAGTTTCAGAACTAATATTACAATTCCACTGTTCAGGCTCCAGCCTCTGTCTTATCTTAATACTCTCTTTTGAGCCAGAGCACAAGGATATGAGCAGGACCTATCTATCGTCTATTCCAAAATCTAGACTAAAGGTGTCTTGGCTCAAGTTGGCTGTATACTAGGCTTTGGCATGCTGGAATCTAACCAGAATGGGGGGGGGAAACAATTAACCAAAAGATACATCTACTGTATATGAGGAGCTTGAAAATGCTTTTCACTAAGATGACTTATTCACCTGTTTTTCAAGAGCCAGTAGTCTTGTCGTTGTCCTCCTCGGTATGTTGTACCATAGCCTACCAATAGTACACAATGAGTGGCGTGGTAAGTGGAGCGGCAGGCTTTGTCATCGTATACTTCTGAACCTGAAAGATCAATATGGTTGAAAATGCACCTCATGCTTTGCAAAACAAGGAAACAACAAGGTGAAAACACTGTGCAACATTATCTCATCTATGCTAAACAAGTTTATACAGCACACTTTGCCCCTGAGAATAAATATCTTCTCATTTCAATAACTTGTGATCTGCAGCCACTGTATTAGCAGCATTAATCGATTTATTTTGTTTTGTTGTTTGCTGTTATTATTCTTTGCTGTTTTGCTGCATTGTCTGAAGGCAGCCAAACAAAAATATGTTTTACTCTTATGTACCTGTACAAAAGATTTAACAATAAAGTACAACCTTGAACCTTTGAACCAATTAATGGCAATAGTAATAATTTGGTAATACATTGTATTTATATGTAATTATTTTATTCTCATTTGATCATCCATGGCAACATGTGGCTCACTCCAGATGGGTGGCTAAGAAAAGCTTAGCTAATTATTAATATGTGCAAACTAAAGGATTTATTAACCTGAATTGTTCCTAATTTAGACCGGTATATTCAAAAGGCATAGTTAACTGTTAATAAGCGCATAATAAAGGATTTCTTAAAGCTCCTCTGACACGCCCCGAAATTATCATAGTATTATTATACAGTAGGTCATGTGGTCTCTCTGAAAACAGTCTGAAACTGCACACAACCTATGTATGACTAGTTCGGCTAGTTCGCGAAAATGTATTTTATATATAAATCTGTGTATATAAAAATTATATTTCCACACAAATCTGGTTGTTATATCAACATTGTTCATGTGGAAATGTCTGTTCATGCTTATTTATTGAAATGGCAAAAACTCTAAAATGAGTCCCCCTCAGGGTCTCCATGCGAGAGGGCAGGCTCTCCTTGCCTAGCAGCCCTCTAGACCAGCGCAGGGGGAGGAGACAGCCTCTTCCTGGCCGGGAGAAATGCTGATTGCACAGCATTTCTGAAACTATTCATTTCGTCAATATATATACAGTACCGGTATATCCTCCTTCAAATCAATTACTTATCTCAACATCGTTCATAAGAATTTTTTTTTAGTCTTATATATTGAAACTATAACACTATGGTGCTGGCCAATAGCGTTAGAATGAGTTCTCCTGTGCGAGCCGGAAGTTAGAGGGGGGCTGCGGGTGATGGGAAGAGAATGTACAGTAAAGCCCATATCAGAGTCGGGGGCTATCCACCGCGGTGTAGTGCCGTGTAGTCTTTTTGAGTCATAAAACTACAACGTTAACGCTCAAAAAGACTACACGGCACTACACCGCGGTGGATAGCCTTCCACCGCGGACCCGACTCTGATACGGGCTTTAGTACATTAAATTAATTTGATTGGCTCATTGCGATTGCCTACAATTACATCATCAAAATATTAGAAAATAAAAGAACAGTTTTTTTATGTTTTTAAAATGTCAGCGGCCGTTTAAGCTTAATTGTTCCCACTTTGGACTAGCCAGGTAGTTTTCAGAAGCTGGCACATCAATTTACTGTTGGGTCATTTTACCATAGCTTTGTATGATTGGTTTGACTGCAATCAATTAAATGACCCAATGAAATCAAATTAAGCTATATAGGAAAATGAATCAGAACATAAAACAGGTATGCCAATCAATCAAAATAAATTAAAAAAGTCTGAGTATTCCTTTTAGGGACTTTATACTGAAAAAACGCAGCATGAAATGCAGGCAAGGTGTTTTTTTGTTAATTTTTAACTATACAGTATATATAAGGTACACTGCCAGTAGTACCTCAATTTCTTTTCACATATTTTTGTGTTGCATTATAAATCTATCATGCACCAACAACTGGGCAAATGGTGCAGATTACTATTTGCTGAGCGCTGCTCACTGGTTGGCCTTGTAGTTACTTGTGTAAAGTTGTGTGAGATGCATAGTGTCTCAAACATACCATTGTAATACTGCCAGCTGGTCAGGTTGGTAAAAAAGCACACAGATACTGGCCCCACTTTTGCAACAGCATCCTTCAAATCATGCTCCCTGCCAGATTTAATGCTCCTGTATCCATTGCAGTATGCAGCCTTTCCCCTCCTGGAATAGCGACATCCATTCCCATCCTTAGGCAAGTGAAAAAAAAAAAAAAAAAAAAAAAAAAAAAATAGTGTTAGTGTACTTATATGATTAAGAGTGAAGATGTCTTTTATAGCAGGGCTATGCTTTGCTTATCTTAAGCTTAACAGAATGGTTAATTTACAATAAAAATACAGAAGACAACCTTGGCTTCGTATGGGTAAAAGCTCTCTGAGTCGATGCCTCCGTTGCGTTTGATGTAGTTGAAGGCTTTGTACGGCCATCCACCCCTGCAGCCGTGGTTCTCCTTATTGCAGTCAACCAGGTTTTGGGGACTTAGGCGTATGAGTTTTCCTGTTTTTCTCTTCGTTTGTCCCTCAAGGGCCCCCACAGCAGCGAATGCCCAACATGACCCACAATGGTAACCCTTTGGATTTCATGGATGTTTGGGTACACAAAAGAGGTGAAGAAAGAGAGCCATTTCAGAATCATTCATGCCAAATTTTACAAGTTACACTTTCAAGCAAATCGCAATTCTCAACCAATGTACTGGGACCAAAGATTGAATCACAGTGGTTCTTTACATGGTTGCAGACAAAGTGAGTTATGTTGTGTTATTCAATAGCTTAGGTTTGGCCCTGACTTAATGGGAAATGTATGTCCTGGTGCAAAACCAGTTGAGCATCACTGCCTCAGTGTGCAGTCACTTCTCTGCAAAATGCACATGTTTGTTTGCAGGCCATGATCACATGTACACACAAGTATCTTTTAAACATATTTTTGTCCTTCGTTTAAAATAAATCTCATCTACACGAGTCACAACAGATAAAAAACTGCTGCCTACTCCATACTTATAATGTGAGAAACAACTGTTCATGTCTGTCCACACGGCAACGCGAATGCAGCGTTTAAAGAAAATCTTCACCGTGCCAGAGTTTTCAAAAAACAAATACAGTGTTTGCATGTGGACAAACTCCCCAAACGCCGTAAATACCCTTGTACATGTGGACATGGACTAACTCAATTGCTTATTTCATCTCTCACTATGGTGTACCTGCATTCGGACTGGGGTGACCCATCCTTTCTCCCTCCAGTCCACTCTCCGAGGCAGTGGTCCTGGTGAGCCACTGATGTGCTTGAATGTCACATTTTCAAAATGAATAGGATCTTCCTCCATGACACAATTCAGCTGTGTGTTGAACTCCTCTGTTGTCTTGATAGACAAAAATTGACCATACATTAATTATAATGCAATATGTCTCTGTTTTAGACCTGATCTAGTCCTTTTCTGGTCCCAATAATGAGCTAAGAATGTGCTGTTCTTTCTGTGCATTCTGGCACTTCCAGAACATATTTTATTGTCATCTACACTAAAGCCATGGAAACAAAGTAAATACAACAAACTAATACTGTATGGAAATCAAGAGTGTGAAGTATCTGGCAATAAGACTCAACACATTGTCAGAAGAATGGAATGTATCAATACAGTGTGCTGTTGCTGTTGTGGGCATGAGGACAGACATACCATGTCAGCCAGGTGGTTGAGTCCCATGGTGAAGGTGTGCAGTCCTACGGAGGCCTCCTGGTTGTGTTTCACTATCAGCTTCAGGTTCTTCTCCCAAACCGTTCTCCTGTAGGCCATCTCATCCTGAACCAACAAGCAAACATAACTGGTGTCACTGTTTTGAAAAAAAGAATTGTGTCTAGCTAAATGGCATTTCCCCATTCAAACTAATGGGCTTTTTCATTCATTTTGCTCAGGTTTCACTTGTGTAAGAGTGTGCATCTTAGAGAGAGACAATTCATGCAAATGTAAAGTAGGTAAAGTATTTAATATATTACCTGATCCCGGTAAGTGTTCTGATACTTGGTTTTCCAATTTTCCCATTGTTCATTTAAATCAGAGAACATCTGACCGAGAACAGGAACGGTCAAAAGCAGCACAGCAACCAAGATGCGCATGCTGAAACAATACAGATGACACTGGTGGTCACAATAATGGTTGTATACAGTATGATTTAGCTTTTACCTCAACAAATATTAAAAATCCTCAAACTGAAATATTTAATGAATTACAAATAATATTGACCCTCCACATTTCCCTGCAAATTATCACTGATATCAATCAGAAAACACTTTACACTGCCGTGATTCTAAAGTCTAAGAAATTAACGTAAGGACCCTACTGTATGTCATGGATGTCAGCAACCACAGTACAACACCACTGATATAGCAACACATGTTTTTCAGAAAACTCTTTAGAAGACATTTTTAGAATCACGACCTTAATGGATTGAGACAAAACAAAGCAAGTCAATTATGATTTTTGCAAAATATACTATTCAGCAAAACCAAGGATTCATGTTTTAGTCATCGCTGCTGAGCCTATAACACATCTATTCAATCTGTTCTATTCAACAACTATTGAACATTTGATACCAAGTTCCGGTTTAATAACAGCATATTGTCCAACCTCTTGTTTTCTGTCTCAGTAAATATTTTCTATGCTCTTACTCACATCTACACTGTACTGTAGGCCTATATCTATGTGACTAAACTTTGACTTGTACTGGAACTTCGCTCCCAGTCAGAGTATAAGAAAAAATTGTCAAAACGTACCTTGTTGAGATAAGTGGGCCCCTTGGGTCCCTTGTCCTGGAAAGAGAACTCAAAACTGACTTTTATCATCCTACACCGCAAAATCTGGAGTGCTAATTTAACACTTAGAGTGTGAAAGTGGACCAATTTGTATTCTCTCAGAGTGAAATTAGCACTAACATTTTACTATAGAAGATTACACTTACCAGGGCCATTAATTAGTCCTGCCCCTTTGTGGTCTGTCATGTGAACACTATTTCAAACATGCTGTGTATCATATTGTCATCATACTCTGTGTGTCCATTCTTTCCTTATACACATTGACATTGTTCTTTATATTTGGTGAGATTATTTAAATAGCCTATGTTGTGGAGCAGGCCTGCATGGAATGTCAGAATTTTAGGGGCATGGCCACTTGGCCTTTGGAATAATCCATTTTGTTGAGGGCACAAAGGCCAAAGGCCAGGGCAGGAAGGCCATGAAATGACACAATGAATAATACATATTGTAACTGTCAGCTAAATACATAAATGCACTGTTTATTTCTTATTGTTATGACCAATATTTTTATAAACCCCAGAAAAGCACGGTTTGATTAAATATAGATACTGTATAAGATATACAATACAATACAATACAATACAATACAATACAATACAATACAATACTACAATACAAACACAAACAAGCCCATTCATGAGTATCACAATGAGTATCAAAGCCATGTCAATATTTATTTTAAAATTGGCACTTATGTACATTTTCAATTAAAAACTTAGTGCTAGTTCTGTTAGCTTACCCCCCCCCCCCCCCCCCCGCCACACACACACACACACACACACACACACACACACACACACACACACACACACACACACACACACACACACACACACACACACACACACACACACCCACAGGATTCTTAATAGGACTTGTTGTTAAAGATCCCTAAATATTGGGGATCTTTAACAACCAGTCCTATAAACATAAAGATAGGTATTTCTATTTCTAATATGGTCTATATCATCATCTTCATCAACATTACTGCTAATTTAAAGTATTGCAATACTCTCTCTCTGTGTGTGTGTGTGTGTGTGTGTGTGTGTGTGTGTGTGTGTGTGTGTGTGTGTGTGTGTGTGTGTGTGTGTGTGTGTGTGTGTGTGTGTGTGTGTGTGTGTGCTTGCATGCGTGGAAAGAGGAAGCGCAATCATTTTAGTTTTGTCAGTTAACACCCGTAAACGATAACAATGTGACAGCCATTTTCAGTTGGAGAAAACTCAGCAAGTTTAATGAGAAGAGTCGAATGCAGTACTACGAGTGAGAGACGACCGGGTGACGTGTGTGTGTGTGTGTGTGTGTGTGTGTGTGTGTGTGTGTGTGTGTGTGTGTGTGTGTGTGTGTGTGTGTGTGTTTCTGACATACTGTTGGCCACATTGGAGAAAACATCACTGTATATATGTAGAGCTGTATACAAAGTCTTGAAAAATTTCACATACTGTATTTAAGTTTACAATATATTAATAAATCATCAAGGGGGAGAAGAGAATGGTCAACAGTTGGTTACTGTGTACGGTGTACGCGTTCTACCCTGTATGTTTTTCTCAGCTTTTCTAAGTAATGCAAACAGCTTCTGGAAACTAAGCTGACCACAATGTCAGGGTACATAGGGTAGGTTTGGTCCCATCGCTTATCTCTTTTAAGTATACAGAAGTGTTAAAACCACAGTTCTCCAGTAAAGCACACGCCTTTCACACATCCATCATGTCAACATGTTATTGACCTTACTGACATTTATATTAAGAGTCACAAATGCCATAGATCAGGAGTTTTCAAACTGATTGTGAACCAGGGACTACCACCCTGAACATGCAGGTACCACTGTTGTGTTGGGTGGGAATATGTAGGCTAAGATTAGTTAAAGGTGGGTTTGGTGTGGCTATTGAAGATAGCTCTAAACATGCTAGTGGTCCAGAGCTCAAAAATAGTTGAGAACCAACATTGTAACATTTATGAGTGAGCAAACGCAAGCCATTAAAAGGCCATGTTTCCTCATATTGTTGACACTTTCCCTTCTTGAGATTCTAACTACCTTTTCTGTGAAATTTCTTGACCTCAGGCTTTCCATTAACTGACTCATTTTAGGTCACCAGGTCATTTAGTGCCCTGCTTTGCAAGCACTGTGTCGGGACATTGTATTTATTATTGTGATGTTGCAAGTGTCGTCTTTTACTGCTATAACATAATCCTTATAGAAAATAAATAAATAAAAGAAACACACCGTGGCCCCTTTTCCTCCGGGGTTGAACCAGTTCAGTTCTTTTTTCCCGTCTAATATTGAACCAGTTCAGAGTGTTTCCACTGAAAATGAATTGGTTCAGAATCACAATAAGATATGGTCACAATATTGATACCAAAGTATTTTGTCTAAAATATTGTGATATTTGATTTCGCACATTGCCCAGCCCTAGCCTTCACTTTGAAGCAGCAACCATGGAGAAACCATCATCATAATACGTTTTACATTTTTAAAGTGTTTAACTGTTCATCCATTTTATCTATAGTACTTTATGAGGGGCTGAGTACTCCATGCAATATGTTTCAAATATTTTTATTGTCAAGCACCGCATAAAGATATACATTTTTCAAATCAGACAATAAACATACACATACCAAAAAAAGAAAATACATTACAGTGAAAGGGAACAAATATTGTAAATGTACATTTCTCATAATTGTTTACAACCAAGGCTGCTTTGAGTAACCAAAAGTGTACATTCAAAACCAAATAAAGTAAAATCAACACCCCCCCCCCCTCCCCCTCCCTCTCTCCCTCCCATGAAGTGCTGCCCCCAGTTACACACGATACGGGTCATCCACAGGATTTAGCATACTTCAACCATTCAAAAAGGAGATCAAAGGCTTTTCGAAATCTTGCAGAGTATGAATCTAATTCTTTCCATATGGGCCCTTCAACAATGTACTCTGTAGGGAGAAAAAGCAAGCTCAAAACAATAGCATTAGAAGCTGTCTGAACTGGAGACTGGTCAGACATGAGGTTATCTCCTGATACATTGCCGTACATGAAAATAAATGCAGAATTATACAGACAATCAGGGTTAACAGTCATCCAACCTCACACTATGGGGTAGACTGCATGGTTGGCAATGCCACACATATTCTTGTTCCTGGCGATTCGCATGTAGCCGACCTCACCCCATCCAGTACCCCAGCTGGAAGCAGAACACTCAGTTTGAATGTTTGTCATTATCAATACCTCATAGACATAGACAAAAAAATACTGTGTTAACGTTCTCTCCACTGAATATGTTCAGACTAGTTCGAGGACATAATTTCACTGGTTCTTTTAAAGGCTCTGGCCTCTATAGATCTTTTTTAATCTCTGTTGCTCTAGAGCACAAATCTATATAAGGAGATGGTAAATGTTTTATCGTTAAGATGGTAAATTATTTCACCTGTTTTTCACAAGCCAGTAGTCTGTTCCGTTGGCTGTACCATAGCCCACCACTAGTACAGCATGAGTTCTGTCCTGGGGGTTGCAGTCTTCCTCATCATATACACCTACAATTGTTCAAAATGCAGCTGAGGGTTAATTAACAAAGATGGTGTGTATTAGCAAAATCAACACAGTGCCTCTAAAACCATCTAACATCACTTGTATTTACTCTACATGCTCTGACCTTGAGAATAAACATTGTGTCACATCAGCATGTTAAAGGTGTATTCAGTGATAATGAAAGTGGCCGGGGGTCATCTTTTCCCTTACTGGCCTTACAGCGTGGAAATCTTTAGTTTTTTATAGGTTTTTTACACCATTATAATGTTCTCGTTTTGATCTTTAGACCCTATCACTGAATATCGGTAGGCCTACGTCTCCAGCTTCAGGATATGTATGATACTGATTTCCTACGAGACTGTGGCATTTTATGAGTTCGGTAGTTTACAATAGGCATTTAGCAGACATTCTTAATTCAGAGCGACTGTGGTTCTCAAAACTTTTATTTTGACCATCACAACTAAACATCATAACATATCTACGGCCATACTCTACCCTGATTGGTCGAGGACTGGCTGGCCACCTCTGAAAACCGAATCTAGCTATGCTCGCAACACGGGCCATGGTGGAAGTCCTTATATGGTCAGCACACATTCTAGTGAGGAGAATGAATGGAAAATGTACCAATTATATTTTTATTTGAATGAAATACAATCACTGAATATACCTTTAAATCTGCAATGACCTTGTAGCAGTACCTGTAGCATTACCATTATGGCAATAGTAGAGACAAGTGTCCACTCTGTTCAAACACACACACACAGACAGACAGGGGCAAAACATACTTTGGCCAACCGGCCTGGCAGAGTTTTTTTTTTTTCTTTTTTCTGTTTACATTTACTACCAGATAGAGAACACCCATGTCCAGGGGTGTGGGTATGTTTGGCGCCATACTGCAAATGCAGCATGAAATGCAGGCATGTTTTGTTGACAGTTTTTTGTTCTTGTCCTCTTTCCTTCAGCAGCTCTATTAATTATTAATTATAATTTGTATTGTATATTGCATTATGAAGGAATACTGCGTTATGCAGCAAACAAATGGGCAATGAGCACAGCAGCTGCCTCTCACTGGTTGGCCCGCACTCATGGTAAACATTCATAGTGTCTCGAACGTACCTCCTTTGTAAAACTGAAAAGTCGCCGGCTGGTTATTAATGCCCACAGCGACTGGCCCCACCGTTGCAACAGCATATTTCAAAAGAATCTCATTGCCAGAAGGAAGGAACCGGTATCCAAAGCAATCTGCAGCCTTTCGACTCTTGTTATAGCTACAATTCCCAACCTTAGGCAAGTGAAATATCCAAACAAGATTAATTACTCTGTCTGACACTTTCCTCAGATTACATTGTAATTACATAATCACTATCAAAAGTGGCACATCATCATACTGTACATACATATATTTTCTTTTGGCTACACGCTTACGTTAAAGTCAACAAAATGTTTTGTTTACAATATAATGCAAAGAAGATATTGTAACCTTTTGTTCATAGGGGTAAAACCACTCCGAGTTGATGCCTCTGTTGAAGATGACGTAGTTGAAGGCTTTGTACATCAATCCACTTTTGCAGCCTTCGTTTCCATACTTGGTGCTGCAGTCAATCAGGTTTTGGGGGCTTAACGGGATGAGAATACTTGTTGGTCTCTTCATTTGGCCCTCAAGGGCCCCGACTGCGGCGAACGCCCAACAGGACCCACAGAATCCCTTTGGATTTGTGTTTGTTTGTGTAAACAAAATAGGAAGAGGGTCAGGGAGAGACATTTCAGAACCATCATCAGATTCCATCAGGTACCCGACCTAGAGCAGAGTTTCTCAACTAGTTTCGAGGGTGCAGAAATTGGACCATGCACCGTGGTGTAATGTTATGGCTTATTACCCGGCTTGGTTGAATGCTTGATTCTGATTGGTCGAGCGCTGAAATCAGCGGTGAATTATCGGCGTATAGCGACCGCTCCGCTCTATAATTCACCGCTGCCTAATCAGCGGCTCAGAGCAGCTGCTGTATTCAGGCTGCACTGCGTTGATTTAGTGCCGTATCCACAATGGCAGCCATGTAAACAAGCACACAGCGACATTTACAACTAAACATTGCTCTCAAGAATGTTTTTAAAAACATTTGAGGCGAGAAATAGACGACGCAGTAACAGAAAATGGATTCTATTTGATCAGCACCCGTGTAGCGCTGGGGGCGACGCACTTTCAGTGGTGTGTAAACAAGGAAATACTTTATTTTGTTTTGTTTTTAGTTTTTAGTCAAATTATTAATTGTATTTATTAGCCGGGTAATAAGTGCTATAACGTCTTGCTGCTTGGTCATTATGGCTTATATGGATGGACACTTCAGGCTGATAATTCACCTCGGCTAACGCCTCGGGGAATTATCAGCCTGTCGTGTCCATATAAGCCATAATGACCGCGCAGCAAGACGTTATCGCATACTTGTGTATTGAATCAAATGTTTTGTTTATGCTCCAGTGATTTTTACAGTATTCCATTTCCTCCACAAGCAGATGTTTGTATTTTGTTTGTTGTAGACATTTGGCTCACAGTGGTAGCGTGAGACGCGACCTGGCGTTTGCCAACGGGTCTGAGGCCCTAAGTTAGATGCAGAATAGATATTCCAAGACCCATGAATGAACATTTTTAACTCAACTTTTTGCTTCTGGGGGTCCCTGGAACAAAATATTTTGAGATGGGGGTCCGTGGCCAATCATCATTCATTTTAGGGGTCCTTGACATGACAAAGTTTGAGAACCACTGATATAGGAACATAATTTTTGTATTTATTATTTTTTTCAAAGGATTTAGAAGACATTTGTAGAATCGGCCTATAGGCCCTTGGCCCTATCAGTAGTTCTCAAACTTTGTCATGTCAAGGACCAACAAAATGATATGTATTTGGCCGCGGACCCCCATCTCAAAATATTTTTTTCCAGGGACCCCCAGAAGCAAAGATTATAGTTAAAAATGTTCACTCTAAATTTGGGGCTTGGAATATCTATTCTGCATCTAGCTTAGGGCTTAGGACCCGTTGACAAACTCCAGAGTCACAGGATGTAGATACATTAATGTGAGTTAACCCCATAACTCTGATGTGCAGGTGAAGAAGTTAAATACTGTCTCTGGAGTCAAATACTTTACAAGTGGATCTTGACAGAGTCGTAGACAAAAATTAGTAATGTTGTGTTATTCAATATTTTTGGTCCTCCCTTCAAGGGAAAATGCAACATTTGGGGAGGAAGGGCGATCTCCCAGTGTGGGGGGAGGACGCGTCTGCGGTCGTGGACACTCTGGGAGCTCGCCCCTGCTGGATTTGGGTCTCGGTACAAAACCAGTTGAGACTCACTGGCTCAGAGTGTATAGTCACTAATGCACTGCAAAATGTATACATACAACTCTCAGGATTTTACAGTGTAGCTCAATAGCGTATCTCATTATCTCACAACGTACCTGGTCTCTGACTGGGCTGACCCGGCCACTCTCCCTCCAGTCCACTTCCTGAGGCAATGATCCTGTTGAGCCACTGTCTTGCAGGAAGGTTGCGTTTTTTAAATCATTATGGTCTTCTGGCATCAAACAATTCATCTTTGTGTTGAACTCCTCTGTTGTCTTGATAGACGAAATAAAGGCGGTAAATACATCTATGTTATACTGTTTGTTGGATATCTGTCATTCTATTCATCCAGTTAATCGTATGTTTAACTTACAGTATGCGTGTGATAGCCATACAATGACGCAATGTGCAATGCATTTGTGAGGTCTATCTGAAAATGAAACCTATAGGTATATGAGAGTACCATGTCAGCCAGGTGGTTGAGTCCCATGGTGAAGGTGTGCAGTCCTGCTGAGGCCCCCTGGTTGTGTCTCACTATCAGCTTCAGGTTCTTCTCCCAAACCATTCTCCTGTAGGCCATCTCATCCTGAAACAAGCACACACAACTTTTCACTGTCACCTCACACTCGGGTGGATGTGAAATAGATGTGAAACGTTGAGTATAATTGGGTCCTTCAAAGATTGACATGGTATATTATATTTCATATAGGCCTAGGTTTGATTTGTTTTCATTCATGGAGCACAGGTGTCACCTTTGTAAGAGTATGCATGTGAGAGACAAAATGTAAAGTATTTAATTGAATATCTTACCTGATCCTGGAAATTCTTCTGATACTTGAATTTCCAATCTTCCCATTGTTCATTTAAGTCAGAGAACATCTGACTGAGAACAGGAACGGTCAAAAGCAGTACAGCTACCAAGATGTGCATACTGAAAATGACACAAATGACACTGGTGGTCACAATAATTATGGTGTCATATTATTGAATATGGTTTTGATTTTGCTCTGGCGATTTTGAGAAGTCCACCATAAACATGAACTACAAAGATTATAATGTAATGTAATTCATCAGTGATACCGTTACCAATCTGAAAACATAACACTGTCAATGCGAATCACAACTCTAAATGAAAGGATCCTATATCATGGATGACAGCAACTCCAAACAATACACAGCAACTCTTCAAATGATGGACCAGTTCAGTGTCCTTGTGGTTAGAGTGTCCACACTGAGACTGGCAGGTTGGGGTTCGAGTCATACCAAAGACCCAGTGCCTCCCTGCTTGGTACTCAGCACCAAGGGTTAGATTGGGGGTAAGTCTCTGCGACATACTAGCGTCATGTCCAGGGAGTGTGCTTGTAGCCTGGCGGGGCCCGACGTTATCTGTGTTCATTCCTTCCACAGTATAACGTCTGGCCTTTGGCCTATTGGCAGCTTGAAAAGTGGGCGGGAGTACTTGCCTTGACAGACAGACTCCTCTAACCAATCACCATCTCTCAGCCAGTCGGAAGAACGGCAAACAAACACGTCTTTTCGGCCGATAAACTCCACTAGCGCATCCTCCGTGTTGCTTTTTAATTGTTGTAATTGATTCCAACTCTGAAATAACTGCACTTATTGGTTGTTTTATGGTTAGAGCGTTAACTGTTACACTTTTTGCATCGCGAGGGCAGCCATTGTTGTTTTGAAAATGCTGCAGCCTGCAGCATGCATCTACGTCACCGTCTACACATGGACCAATCAGGGAAATCTTTTCACTTGTTGTCAGGAAGACTACGTTTGTTGTGCGGAAGCATAGTGCGGAAGCAGTCACTGATTGGCCCCGATCAGAGAATAATCGGTATACTCGCTGCCAATCAACGGAAGTCCAGACGTTATACTGTGGAAGGAATGAGTGAGTGAACGCAGATGACGTCGGGCCCCGCCAGGCTAGTGTGCTTGTACATCAAGCTGCCTCACACTACAGAAACGGGAGATAGGCTCCTGCCCTTTGGCCCTCATGGCTCTGCAAGGCTTACTTTACTTTACTCTCAAATGATTGTGTTCTTTTGTCCTAACATGTCCGAGTGTTGTTTGAAGAACTATTGATTTGATTGGCTGTGACGTGGTTAGGCTAAGACATGGCCTTGTCAATCCCCGGGCACGGTTGACCCGGAGTGGCGGAGCGGCCTTGCTGAGCCACCCGCTCTTCTGAAGAATAGAAACCAACGTTGGAAAGGAAATCAACAGCCTGCTGGTGATGCTATCTCTGCTCCTCGATGCTGTGTCAGCCACCACCACGACTTCCTTTTGAGACAATAACTTGCTACTTGACAATCTTTTCGGTTTTCTTTGGTCACATGACCGGTTGCTTTTTTTTTATTTTATTTTTTTACCATAATGCAAGTAAAACCATATTAGGATTGGCAGCCGAAATGTTTCAACTCTTGGGGAAGTAATACCATATTTGGTTTGTCAGATGTAATCAACATGGTATACCGTAAATACGGCTGTTTCGGGGGGTTTGGTAGAGAAGCTTGAGTAAGGCGTCACTTTTTTGTTCCCTTTAGTCGGGCGATGGACATAGCCTTCTGCTGAGCTTTTCCCTTTTTTGGGGTTTTCTTGGGGCCTATCCTTTTAGTTGACCTTCTACTAGTGAACTGTACTGTCATGTACCTTTTCCTATGCAAACTTCAAATACATTCTTCAATCAATCAATCAAGCTTTCTATGATTTGTTCCTCTTGTTGACCAGACTGCAACGAAGTTGCGGGGAGCGACATTTAATTTAGCTGTATTTGGGTAGAATCTTGGCATGGCCATAATCAAACATATAATTTTCCGAATGTCTGTCTGTCTGTCTGAGTGAGTGAGTGTCTGTCTGAGTGAGTGTCTGTCTGTCACAGCGTTTCTCCTCAGTGGCTGGAGCAATTGATCTGAAATCGCATCACCATTAGCATATGAACACACCTGACATAACTGTGAAGCCCGTTTGTCACTTTCACAAATCATATGCTGTACAGTATATTAGCATTTTTATGGTGTATCTATATCTATTCTGCATCTAGCATGAGGCAACATGTTTAACCAGCTCTGTGTGTGTGTGTGTGTGTGTGTGTGTGTGTGTGTGTGTGTGTGTGTGTGTGTGTGTTTGTGTGTGTGTGTGTGTGTGTGTGTGTGTGTGTGTGTGTGTGTGTGTGTGTGTGTGTGTGTGTGTGTGTGTGTGTGTGTGTGTGTGTGTGTGTGTGTCACAGTGTGTGTGTGTGTGTGTGTGTGTGTGTGTGTGTGTGTGTGTGTGTGTGTGTGTGTGTGTGTGCAGGCGGGTGGGCGGGCGGGCTGTCTGGCCCTGTTACAGATGTTGTCCAAAAATCATGCAGATCGGTACACAGTATCTATAGCCATTAAACGAAACAGGTATTTCTTACATTGATGCTCCTACATATTATCATGCAAGCACAAGTTAAAGTTACTTTCCATCCCTCATATACTGTGTGCACAGTGCACATCCCATAACCCACACACTGCACATCATTTCGGAGCTCATATCTTTGAACGGGTAAGGGCTAGTTTAGTTAAATAAACAGAATTCTGTCAGCTTCTTGCATTACTGATTGCTCTGTCACTTTATCATAGGTAGCCTATTGCATGGTAATGACTAATATTTTCCAGATTTAACATTTGACAAGTGTTAAATAAAATCTTGTTCATGCACCTCATGGTACCATTGCACCACAAAGGCCTTAAAAGCAAGGCTTCAGACTCAGACATCCCAAAACAAACTGGTCATGCTACTACTTGGCCTCACACCTACAACTCATCTAACCCCTGCTCATTATGTTAGGGTGGGATGGCTCAGGGTAGAGGACAGAGTACAGAGTACAGAAAACGTGCAATGGGCCTGGACCTGTCAAACTACATCAAAAACGTTCACAAGCACAACACCAGGAAGCTCCACAAATCACATTCAACGCAGAATTGGCTCAAACAAGGGGTTCAATTCACTCTAGGCTACTGCTATTCCACCAAAATGTGGAATCCCTCCCAACAGTCATAAAAGAACGTCTCTAAAAGAACGCTTACAGGTGGCTGCAATTTGTAACTGGCCCCTGTAAAAAGTCCAAGATTATCACCAGAAATGCGTATGCCCCCCACCCCCAACTGTTTACTGTATATATTTGTATTTTTTATTACTACTCGTTTGTTTGATGTTTTTGCATATTTTGTACTGTATATTATTGTATGTCTTTAAATGTTTTGATGAAACCACAATGGAAACGAGCCATAGTGCTTTCTAACATTTTGGTTAAAGATTAGCCATTCCAGGGATTATTTATTCCAATTTTAGCCAAATCAAAGCAATAAACAATTAAATTTGCTATTCTGTAAACTGCAAAGCAAGGACTGGGGACTCATTTGTACACTTTCATAGTTAAATTAACACTACAAACTTTGCTATGTTGGAAATAGTCACACAATTTCACGCAATGTGAATGATTACTGATAGGCTGCAAAAAGCTTTCTTTGCATTTCTCTGGTGCTCTGTGATTTCATTGGTCATGTGAATGTCATTTCCAACATATAGTAAAGTGCACAGTGACCAAACATTTTGAGGGCAATACATGGCAAAAGCCAGAGCAGCAAGGTCATGAAATAAAACAACAATTTATTTGTCTTATTGTATGTTCATCTTAAGTAAAAGTATATTCTGGTCCCTTCTTAAAAATATGTAGTTCAGCATGATGTTTTATCTACACTGTAGATCTACACTGTA
Organism: Nannobrachium achirus; assembly: GCF_963921795.1. Classification (NCBI taxonomy): domain Eukaryota; kingdom Metazoa; phylum Chordata; class Actinopteri; order Myctophiformes; family Myctophidae; genus Nannobrachium; species Nannobrachium achirus. The sequence goes on along the minus strand of NC_137819.1, from coordinate 33,728,364 downwards.
CAGTATATCTCTTTGACTAAACTTTCACTTGTGCTAGAACTTCCCTGACAACAGCATCATTGATTGCCCCTTCGTTAATTAAATATACAGTATTGCTGCAAATGGGATGAGGTTTGTCTACCCTACATACCTTGCTGTGATCAAGTGGGTTGTGGTCTCTTGTCCTGGCAAGACAGTTTGAAGGTATTACCACATCTAAGTGTTTGTTTGTTCTGTTTTTTTTTCTCTTCTTTTTTTCATTTTCAGGAAATGAAACACAAAAGTGGTGTGTCATTTGCACACAGTCTTTACAAGGAGTGTCATCAGTAATCAGTAACATCATTGTGGCGCTATGACAGGGCGCTTCACATTTTGACCCTTGAATCGAAGGTCGTACATACAAACTTTTTTCCCCTGGATTCCTTGGATCATGACGCAATTAGTAGCCCAAAACGTATAACTTTCTGTCTCTGATGCCACAATAAGATTTGCATCGGCAGCTACAAGTGTGCAGCTATACTCTTCTATTATTTAGCAACTGTTAAATAGGCCACGCCCATTTCCACCTGACAAACCTTTCTGCCATTTTGAGTTTTCTTCAAAACACTTCTTGTCCTGAAGTGTCTTTGCAAGTTCTCTTTCTTCACCATACATTGTTTTTGCTGCTGAACAGTCATTTCAGATTTGACATGATAAAATAATTACTTATATCGTCCTTGTCGGGCAGAAACCCTGTATCTCCATACTTGTATCTTCCTCCTGGTGGCGCTATAACAAGCCTTGGCGCTGAAAATGATGTCAAGATTAAGATGATGATGTTTCAAATAGAAAAAAGAGAGACAACTGTTATACGTTTCTTTGTCTTACTTATAATGTTATCTGTGTAATGTGTTTCCTGTTTAGTAACCTGAACATGTCTGTTTTCTAATACCATAAAAGCATTTATTTTAAGGAAGTGGCAAGTGGTCAAAATAACAAATAATGTATTATTCTGTTATTCATCACAAATGATTTATGACGAATTTCAACAGACATTTATATAGCCTACTGTAGGCAGACTGGCAGAGGTGCAGATTTAAGATATAATAATTACAAAAAAGAAATCCCTAGAGCTGCTGTATATAAATATGTTGGCCAACATAATTTCTGAATTCTTTGTGTGAATTGTGTGAACAAAATGTGACAGATTACACCCCCTCCTGGGAAAAAGTGAGTAGCACATGTATTTGCTCAATCTTTATTCATTTAATCAAACTCCTAGTTTTAAGTAAAACTGCACTACTTCTGGTACCGTAGTATAGTCTTTTTCTGTGGTATCAAATGTACACTAATAGCCTATGCCTATTACCTTACGCAACACCTATTCAGAACACAGCACTATCTCAATCTAATTGGTTGAATGCTCTGTGCATTAGTTTTCACAACTGGCTCTCACTATGCTTTTTGTTGTTGAGCATCTTGATGTTGTGGGAAACAGGTAGAGACACTTGTCTCCATAGACTTTGCATTGAAACTCGATGCTCAGTCATAATGTGCCAGCGTCTGCTGGTGTGAATTCAGCAACGTTTGTGGGCACCTAAGGGCAGAGGGCACTTTTCGAGGCGCACCCTATAGAGGCCTCTTAACATGTGATTCCAATTTGGGGACAATTAGATGTTCATGATATATTGTGCTGACAATATATTCAAATCGCCCTGAAAAACCACTTACAGGCAGCAGCCGTCCGCAACTGGGAATAAATACAAACCTAGCCCAGCCCAGCCCTACCCTCCCCCCTTCTTTGTATATACTTTCTGTTTGCTTTACTGTTTCTTGTTCTTTCTTTTTTTTTTCTGACTATATCTACTGCATAGTACTGTGTTCTATTCGTCTGTCATTCAATGTTATATGAGATACTTTAATGGTTTCCTGTGAAAATAAGCTTAGTCTTTTCTAGGATCGCCTTTTAGTAGACCTTGTACCAGTGAACTGTACCGTCATGAAACTGTACCTTTTCCTATGCAAACTTCTAATAAAGTCTTCAATCAAAACACCATATATGGGCATTGGTAGTGACATCACACTACATCACGAACAATCTTTATAAGGCTCTTTTTTCAATTTCTTGGTTTGTTCATTTTACACATACAGTGTAAGATGATTTTCACATACGGGTAGGTATTGTCATTGGGGTATACCTATTAGCGGGGATTTGCCCGCCACTGAACGCCCCTCTCAAGTATTGTGTGTAACCAGACAACAGTAACAGATGCACCGGAGAGGTGTTGGTGCAGGGGCTATTGCCAAAAAGCAACTAGCAGAGGCCAAGTATAAGGAAAGAGGAAGTGTTCTTGCCGAGGATCAGATTGTTCAGATGTCTAAACAGCTGGAAACCTTCAAGTCTCACCTGGAGGAATTTGCCAGCAAGCACAAACAAGAGATCCGCAAGAACTCACAGTTTCGGGTCCAATTTCAGGAAATGTGTGCCACCATCGGTGTCGACCCACTTGCCTCTGGCAAAGGCTTTTGGTCAGAGATGCTTGGCGTCGGGGACTTCTACTATGAGCTGGGTGTGCAGATCATTGAAGTGTGCCTCGCCCTGAAACACAGAACCGGAGGCCTCATTACACTGAGCGAACTCCATCACATGGTTCTTAAGGGCAGGGGGAAATATGTTCAGGACGTCAGCCAAGACGACTTGGTGAGAGCCATAAAGAAGCTGAAGGTCTTGGGCAACAGCTTTGAGATGATCCCCGTCGGAGGCTCGTATCTGGTGCAGTCCGTCCCAGCAGAGCTCAATATGGACCACACCGTAGCTCTACAGCTGGCTGAGGGGAAGGGCTACGTTACAGTGAGTGAGATCACAAACAATCTGAAGTGGGAGAGAGAGCGGGCTTGTCACGTCCTGGGACACCTGCTGAAAGAGGGCTTGGCTTGGCTGGATTCTCAGGCTGACGGAGAACCACAGTACTGGCTGCCTGCTCTCTTCTCTGAACTGACGTCCCATGATGTCACACCAGAAGAGACTTAAGAGTCTTTGGACTGTATGGGAAGATTAGTTGGAGGGAGATTAATGTTGCGGGCAGAATGAGCATTTTTATATCCTTTTTTAAAACACATTAACCCTTTTCCACAGTCGCTGCCTGCACTATTAGTGACTTCCTCTCACTGGCTATCGGTGCCATGGAATTGGTCCGACATCCCCTTATCTGACACTGGTGAATTCTAACCCTAACCCTAACCAATGTATGACTAATGAGATGTCAGATTATGGGCAGTCACCCTATCCTTTAAGCCATGGGGAGTCAACAATGCCTTCCCATACTCTGAACTATTGATGTGTTGCACTGACTGGTTCCCTAATTATAATAATTAGAAAGAATGCAATTGGAAATTGAAAGGGTGGTTTTGGTTGACTCTAATGGGGAGCCAATCATAGAGGGGGAAAAGGATGACATCATGATATCAAAGGTATCGTGATGTCTGATTGGCTGAAGATAGGCTATTGGTGCTCCTTACATTTTGCCTAGCAGAGCGCGCAAGTAGGTTGATGAGTACTGTCTGTACAGCAGGGGTCTTCAATGTTTTCAGGCCAAGGACCCCTTAGTCCTTGAAGCAGATGAAGCAGGGACCCCCACTACCTTATCATAGATTCCATATAGTTTCATCGTTTGACAGAACAGTCATGTATAGATATTTAACCACTTGAACTGTCAATAATTAATAAAATTGACCTTTCACTCGGTACTTAGTCTGCTCTTTTTCCCCTCTACACCAAACCTCTTTGCCAAAAATAGCAGATCTACAAGCTCACAACGCTTCACAGCGCGTGGCGTTGTGAGCTTGTAGATCTGCTATCTTTGGCTAAAGTTATGACACTAGGGTTCAAGTGCATGCATATAAACTAGACCAGGTCAACCTGGTTGTGCCAGACCCCCTGTCTGTCATCATCATTTATGACATCATGCCTTTTGTAGGCATGTCATCATCATGTCATCATCATATATACCCTTTATATAGAAAAGGGACAGACCGACATTTGCTTATGTAGGCCTACCCATTTCATGGGTCTGGCAAAAAGGAGAAACAAGTTTCTATCACTCAAAGATTTGGAGGACCCCCTGTGGGTCCCGGACCCCCGTTGAAGACTCTGTACTTGCTGCACAGTATGTGGGTATGTGGCTGACAGTACAAAGGTTGGGCCTTTAGCCAATGAGGGAGCAGTGTTCTCAGTAACGTCACCACCAACCAACAGGTTGGTGATACTGTACATATCAGGTCACTTACCCACATACAGACAGCACTCATGACCCTACTTGTGCGCTCTGCTGGTCGTACTTGTCGCTTTCTTCGGAACGTGATGTGAATTACCAGCCACATTCGGCTATGAGTGCACAAGGCACAATTTGGCACTTCGACAGAGTGCAGTCTAGTTTCTTCTGGTGCTCCTACATTGTATAAAGTGGCAGCACAGGTGCCACCAAGTAAAAAGAGTACATTTTGAGCCCTAACTTTTATCAAACAAAAGAATAGAATAACGGAAATAATGAAGTTGCAGCCCTAATATGGTCGACTCATTGTGACGTCATCAGGATGATAAGACACACTCGTCACGACAAGTTTAAAAGGGGTCTATGCATTAAACCTTGTGAGTTTCCTCAAAAGGTCAGTAAGTAATATATCTCTCAGCAATATCCAGATCCATCTAATTAAGCCACCCCTTTGGAATTTGGAAAGGTCATCAACCTTGACAGCGTGACCTGCGGTTCAACCAGAAGTGTTGCTCAGGCTCACTATGCGGTGCAGAAAACTACAGCACTATAAGCTGTCCTCTTTACTCCTCTCGCTCCTGGCCTACTTGGCCATCGCCGGGGCAAAGGCGGTGTACGAACCAGGCCCACCTGATGAGGACGGTGGCCTGAATGGCCCTTACACCACGTACCGTTATATCATCGATGAGGCAGACAAATGTCCTGACGGAAAGGAAGCACCGTTCCTGGTGCAGCTGATAACCGTCAAGGCTGATCAGATCGACCGCCGAGAGGCCATAAGACGGTCTTGGGCCAATGAAAGCCTAGAGCTCCTCCCCCCGAGCAGGCAGCCAGTGGTCCGGCTGTTCCTGCTAGGGGGTGTGAAGACGGCCGAGCAGCAGGATGCCCTGGAGTCAGAGAGCATGAGACACCACGATATTATTCAGCAGGACTTCCAGGACAGCTATTACAATCTCACCTTGAAGACACTGATGGGCCTGAATTGGGTGACCATGCGTTGCCCGCGGGCCAGCTTCGTCCTGAAGACCGATGGAGACGTGTTCATTAACACCAAGTACCTCGTCGACAAGCTGCTCAGACTGAAGCCCGGGGTGGAGAACTTCATCACGGGCAACATCCACAGGGGCAGCGGGCCGTTCCGAGACATGACCAACAAGTGGTACGTGTCCGAAGAAGAGTACCCCGGCCACACGTACCCCACCTTTCTCTCCGGGGGCGCTTACGTGTTGTCTGGAGACCTGGCGGCGAAGATCTACAACGCCTCTCTGAGTGTTCCCAGCTTCAGATTCGAGGATGTGCATGTTGGCATGCGCCTGGCCGAGCTGGGGGTGGAGCCCACTCCGGCCCTGCCAAACGAGTTCAACATGTACCGAGTGCCTTGGTCGTACTACAGGTACAGTCACCTGGTCGCCTCCCACGGGGTGTCTCCCAACGACATGCTGGACGTCTGGACCCGACCGACTGCAGCAGGACCCAGTGGGACCAGCGGGACCTGTGTAGACTCTGTGGTGTGATCAGTCAAGCAGGGCATTCATTTACGAAAAAATACAAAAAAAGTAAAAACGTGGAGATGAGAGGTTTGGAGTTTCTGTCTGACAGCAACGACTGTTACGGCCACTAACCTTGGTTCGAACACTGTAGCCATAGGACAAAAGTCAGGTCTCAAAATGCATAGAAATGTACCGGTATTTTACATTTACATCACAAGTTAAATGTTTCTTTATTCTTGTACACAACAAGACTAATACCAGGACGGTAGAAAACAAAATAAAAATGGACCAAAACTGAGACCTAACTAAATCCTAACAAAACAAAACAAAAGGATGGGCCAGCCAAAAGTGGGGAGTCTGGTGAGCCAGTCACTATGTGACCGTCGTCCCACCAGACTCCCATAAACTACCAAAACAAAATAATAATACTAAACTAACCAGAAAAGAAAACACGCCAAATAGGGCTTGGGCGGTATGGATGTTTTTAGTTATCGCGGTAATAAGTCACTGTTTACTGACGGTATGGCAGTATGGCGGTATCTCCCAAAAAAAGGTTGTTTTGAATGAAAACTAAATTTAAATAGAAATGCACTCTGTCGAGGTGCCAACTTCCAAGTATGGCCTACAAGTACAAGTAGGCCATACATTTTGATGTCATTGTGACATCATATCATATCGACATATTAGGAATATGTGGCAAAAATATACGGCAGAACTCATTATATATTTCCCCCCAAAAGGTGAGGTGAGGTGAGGTGTTAATTGTCATGTGAAGCTCAACCAATACCCCAGCTAACACCACTCCCAGATGTTCCACACCTCATTGGCTAAGGGCTCTGCCTTTATACTGTCTGCGACGGAACTCAAATACAACCTTGCCACCTCATTGGCTAGTGGCTCTGCCTTTCTACTGTCTGCGGCAGAAAATGCCAACTGTCTGCGGCAGAAATATGCTGCGGGACTCACTCTATAAATAATGAGGATAACATAGTGTTCTCGCCTTCGGCGAGCCCACAAATATGACTTTTAAGACCTTTTCAATAACACCTACTTTCCAGGCAGCTTGAAGTTGTCAGGGTGGGGGGTCTCCAGTTCGCATAATTATGATTATTTTGGGAGGTCACTCACAGTCACAGACATGCAGGGCTTGAAAAGGTAACATAGGCTATGAGTCAATAGAACTCAATTTCCCAGCATACCCCGCGTCAGCTCCATGGAAACGGGGGATTGGCGTGCTAGCCTCAGACAGCCTTGCAGAGTCTGAAACCTCAGAGAACGCTAGTAGAGATCACACTCACAGCATAAACTACATCTCTGTGTTGACATTTAGTATTAGTAAATATATTCTGTTTGTAACGTGTTACCGGACAATCTGTTACTGTCGTGATGTTTCGCACACCCGACGCAAGAGCCAGGTAAGAAATACTCCATGCTGCACATCTGCAGCTGTCCTTAGCTAACTAGCTAACGAAGTAGCAGCATATAACAAAATATATGTTTTGCCTATGAGTCAGAATGTTATAGGTAGGATTTAAAGGAGATTTTCCATGCACTGCCTGGGCTCAAAGAAAACCGTTCGAAATGAACGGTTTTCTTTGAGTTATGAACTTCCATTGGTAGATAAGACAGAGATTGCATAGATAGATTATATAGTGATTTGTACATTGTGATTTGTACATTGTGATTAGCCATAAATTATAACTACCAGGAGAGGGTGCTAATATGCGGAGGTTATGTCTCTCCTGGAGTTATAAGCCAGAGTCATATGGCTCTCGCTGGTTGAGCCCCAACGTCCATACTACGCTCAAAACATGTACATATCAATAAGTTGCTCACCGATCCGTCGAAACAGCTTTATATCTACCGGACGGCACACTCGTTGGCATGTGTTAGTCCATATGTTTCTAATAAATTAATGTTTACTAAAACTTCTCCGAGACTCACGTTTCCTCGTCGCCTTCAGAACGCTTCAGAACTACAGAACGTTGGAATACTTCCGCATACAAAAACGTCATGTCCTAGTATGAGCGAATCGCAACGGCGATCAACGTCACGTGATATGTTCGGCCATTTTTACCTAAGCAGTTCAAAAACAAGAAAAGCGATGAGACTCGGTGAAGTTTTAGTAAACATTAATTTATTAGCAACATATGGACTAACACATGCCAACGAGTGTGCCGTCCGGTAGATATAAAGCTGTTTCGACGGATCGGTGAGCAACTTATTGATATGTACATGTTTTGATGAGCGTAGTATGGACGTTGGGGCTCAACCAGCGAGAGCCATATGACTCTGGCTTATAACTCCAGGAGAGACATAACCTCCGCATATTGATTGATTGATTGATTGAAGAATTTATTAGAAGTTTGCAATAGAAAAAAGTACAGTTTCATGACAGTACAAATCACTGGTACAAGGTCAACTAAAAGGAGATCCTAGAAAGCCGAGGCTTATTTCCACAGGAACCACACTTTAAGTATCTCATATAACATTGAAAGACAGACGGATAGAACATAGTACTTTATCTAGGATAATATCAGTTTCAAAAGCATAACATCAAATACAAAAGGCAGAATACAAAGAAAAGGGGGGGGGGGGGGGGGGCATGGGGGCTTAGTCTATTTACAAGTCACGGGTAGCTGCTGTCTGAAGGTGACTTTTCATACCAATTTTGAAGGAGGCTAGGGATTTGCTCTCCTTTAGGGCTTGTGGAAGGGCGTTCCACATGTTGATGGTATAGCAGGAGAACGAGTTAGCATATTACCATCCTCCTGGTAGTTATAATTTATGGCTACATTGTGATTTGCATGTTAAACCCGGGAGGAGTGGGCACTCCATAGGCATTCCAAAATGTAAACAAAATAAAGAAATTGGAAAATGGTCTGCAAATCTTTTGGGGATGATTTATGGGCCTCTATAGCTATTTCACATGGATATTCTGTTATCCGCCCTCATGGACATGGACTAAGTTAATTATCAGCAAGTTGAAAAGAAAACACAACAGCCTATAGCCTGTATTGACTGTGTTGCCTTTGCCTCTAGAGTTGGGTGATAGCTAGGTGATAGGTTAGCCCTAGAATGTCTCCAATGTTCGGTCGATTGACAATTTGAGTGTCAATCGACCGAACATTGGAGACATTCTTGGGCTAGGTGATATGTCTGCTTCAATTCAATATCACAATTATTTTAAACTTTAGACTCATGTGATTTAATTAATGATTATAATTTTTTAATAGTGAAAATACTTGATCAAGCTTGTAGATCGGCTAATTTAACAATTTTTGTAAAAAAAAACCTATAATAAAAAAATAAATTGCCCAACTATAATACTCTAGCATCCTCAGGCCTACCCTTGTCGCTCAATGTGCTCGCACTACCATGATTCCTCTTATATGCACCATGCAGCATTTTCTTTTCAGATTGAGAGAGCGTTGGTTAATAATGATCAAAAAGTCCAGACAAACATCTTCCTGCTTCATCATGTGCAAAGCAAAACACACAATTCCACCACAAATAAATCTGGTCTTCTGTCAGGTCTTAGGGTTACCCAAAGGCGCCTAAAGTGTCCAAGCACCCATAGGTGCTGGAAAAGGTCCTTGTGGGAAAAGTGTGGGCCGGTCTCTAGAATGTGTTCTAACGTTTCCCTGCCTCCTCTGACGCCAGGGACAGTCAGACCAGACAGATCCAGCAGAACGTCACCAATGTGGAGAAGCACTTTGGCGACATGTGCCAACTGTTCGCCGCCTACGTCCGCAAGACAGCCCGGCTGCGCGACAAGGCCGACCTGCTGGTCAGCGAAATCAACCTGTATGCTGACACCGAGACGCCCAACCTCAAGAGAGGCATGAAGCAGTTCGCCGAGCAGCTTGCCAAGATTCAAGACTACCGTCAAGCTGAGGTTGGCCTAGTAACTTTTAATATATTGGTGTCGGTGAGAGTCAACAAGTGGTAAATGGGTGAAGACCCCCATAACTCTGAGAGTGTACAAATGGAACCAAATTGACCCGTATGGGTTCCGTTTGCTTCCATTTTTACACTCACAGGCCCCTTTTCCACCTGGATTGAACCAGTTCCATTATTTTTTCCCGCCTAATCTTGAACCAGTTGAGTGTTTCCTCTGAAAATAAATTGATACCTAAAAGTTGGTTTGGAACTGGAACCAACAAATAGTTTTTCTTGCCCTGAATTCAAGTCCATAGACATTCTACTCGAAAATACCTGTTTGTTTACAGACATTCAAACATGCTGATTTGGTCTATATAGCGTACATAATGAATTGATTGACCAATCAGAATTGAGTATTCAACAAAGCTATGTAAAAAAAGAAAAACTAGAATTATAGAATATATTTTTGCAAACTATATGATGTGTAACCTATTACATTTTGATTATATATTAGTTGTAACTGTAACTGATTATGGTTGTATTGTTAGTGATGAAAACCTCGCTTGCAAAAGTCATTCATGAGAGTTGCGTAAACACAGGTGTTACTATTGATACTGCTAATTAAGGTTGTCAAACAGACAGGTTGCTGCTGTTGTGCATGTTCGCTCACTGGAAAGAATCTTCTCTACACTGAATGGAACAGAACCTTAATTAGTATAATTGGTAACACCTGTGTTTACTGTACTAGTTATGTAAGCATGGCTGCCATGACAAAAGGTCCACCAATAATGGATGGCGATTTATAGGTGAAAATTGCCTAAATTAAATCCATTTTCCAGGTGGAGAGACTTGAAGCCAAAGTGGTAGAGCCATTAAAAAGCTACGGAGCCGTTGTGAAAAGCAAAAGGGTAAGTTGTACAGTACTACAACACATAAACTCAAAGGAACAGACTTTACATTTCTATTTGAGATTATATTTCTATCTTTGCAAAATCCAATCCCAGTCAAATGCAGTCTTACTTGACCAATTAAACATTATTATTAGTGTGGTTGCTATCGGCTACAAAATATTGTCCCAGGTCCGATTTTTTTTGAGCGGTGCTAACCGCTCCTACCTATACGTGGCTGTGCGTGTGTCTGTAGCCTTTTCCTCAGCGTTTTGCCATAGTAAAATGTAGCATCATGTTTGTCTAGTGATGTCATATGTCGTATGTCTGTACCCTTTTTCCTCAGCGTTTTGCCATAGCAAAATGTGTGTGTGTGTGTGTGTGGCATACCCTGTACATCCTAGACTCAAATCCTAGTCTGAAGACGTTATGCAAGCACAACCACGCTCACTTCACATTGGGTTTGATTCTTTTCTTTTTTTTGGCAGCAAAGTGAACCTGCTTTTTGTTAACCTTTGCACCACAGAAAAGTGAAGCTTTTGGTCATGCTGCACACACTGCTGTCACTGTGGTCATGCTTCACATGACATCACAATATATAATATAAATGGTAAGGCGGAATTCAGTTCCCAGTGGATTCCTCGCGACTCGCATCAGTGCAACCACACTTGCAGTCTTGCAATTTCCCAGTTAGCATTATTGTATTGGTTGCCAAATGAATACACATCTCACAGTGCTTAGTGTCCACTAGAGGGCAGCATTGGCTTGTCTATCCCAAAACCTCAGCCTCTATTGTGGTCCCCTTGTCATATTGTCAAAAAAAAAGAAAGAGATAGATCGGCTAACTACATCCAGACTTGCGAGGCACACCGGTGCTCCCATCAACACCAAAGTAGGCAAAAACACTGTTCATGGGACTGCTAATCATACCAGGGGCCATGCTCTGATGATTACAATATAGGAGTGTGGCCTTTCAAATCTAGTTTTACAGTATTACAAAATTGCCTCAATCAACCACTATCGTTTTAGAGATCTTTTTTATTTTATTTATTTTTTGTTCCCATTTAGTTTTAGAATCAACAAGCTCTTCTGGGGTAGGGCATAGAGTTCCACGATGATCTGTTGATTAGAAGGGGTCCTGCGGGGCCTGGTCATACATGGCACTGTGTTGTCACCCTAACAGGCTGATCTGAAGACCACCCAGAGTGCCAGAGAGAGAGAGGCCAAGCAGATGGCTCAGCTGGAACGCACCCGACAGAGGAACCCCTCCGACAGGCAGATCATTGTATCCTTTACCGCAGTGATTCTCCACCTTTTGAATTACAAGGACCCTCAAGTTTGATATACGTTAGGTTAGGTCACGGACCACCTTTTTTTTATGTGTTTGTTCAAGCCTGAGTGTACGTCCATTTGGTTCCATTTGTACTCTCTCAGAGTTACAGACTCAGGAGTATACATTTGGACCCGTTGTGGGTTCCCACACCAGACATTGAGATAAATGTTACTTTAGCCTCTCATCTCGGGCCCCATATCATATATCATATCATCCCATCCCATCACATCCCTTTCCGTCTTAGATCAGCTGTAGGAGACCTGGGTTCGAATCGGAATAAATCGAATCTGTAAAGTATTATATCTTCTCCTTACAAAACAAGTCAGCTTAGAATCTGTGTCCTACTAGCGTTTAACTCAAGTCCACCCCCACCTGAAGGTCATAACTGTGTTGAGCATGTACAGTAATTATTATTATTGTTACCGTATAGGCCTAATCATTCTATGAGTTCCTTAACCTAGCCATCAGTCCCAGGTTGGTCCCTTCAGATCATCTGTACTGGTGATGTATATGATTTGTAAAACACTAATATCATTGCTCCATCATTATATATCTTATTCATAAAATCCAAATCCAGATAAAGAGTTTGGGCATAGTTTTGTGTCGAACTTGAGGGAGTAAGATTTGTTAGAGGTCATCTTTATCTTTCACAATACATACAATACATTTTCCAACACTTTAATACAGTTTAGTATCATTTACAGCACATTTTAGTAGTTAACCTATTAGTATAATGAGGCTATATGTACAGTATGCACGGTATGTGTGTCACTGTCTGCAATGACTCAGTACACTGTATCATTAAATCTCTACACATGGCCTTGAAATTTAATATATTACATCACTGACACTATATAGTTCAATTTGGTGGTCATACTGTACATACTGTCACTCCTGAAATATTCATCATATAGTAATGAGACTGATTGCATTTTCCATGCTCGTCTCAAGCATCTCACTTCCCTGCCTTACATTTGTAGATGCCTTCTATAATGATGTAAATGGACGTCAAAGTTTGGCATTTCTCAACTCAACTAGGTCCACCTTATACAGTAGGTTGTAGGGATGGTACGATATGAAAATTTCCTGTCACGATTATTGTGGCCAAAATAATTGCTATTTACAATATTATCACGATAATCAAAATATCCCCAAAATCCATTATCCTGGGACATTTTCCGAAATATTGCTGATGTACAAGCTCACGTTGTGACGTTGTGAGCTTGTAGATCGGCTATTTTTGAGATTTGGTACAAAGTGAAAAACAAGACTGTATCAAGTGGGCGGCATAGCTCAGGGGTAGAGAAACCGTTATTAGAGCGGGAAGGGTTCCCGAAAGGTTCCCAGTTCGAATCCGGGCTCCCCCTGAGTTAATGTCGAAGGGTCCTTGAGCAAGACTCTGAACCCCTAATTGCTCCCGGTGAGTAGGTTGGTGCCTTGCATGGTTTCCTCTGCCACCGGTGTATGAATGTGTGCGTGAATGGGTGAATGTAATGCACAATCTATGTAAAGCGCCTTGGATAAAAGCGCTATATAAATGCACCATTTACCATTTACCAAGTACATTATTTCCAGCTCGGCAAATAAAAGGTGAATTGATCCCAGTGCATGACGGAGGATAATTTCACGATAACTTAAAATCTCCACGATACGATTATTGTGAGTGTATTTTATCACGATAAACGATAACAACGATTATCGTCCCATCCCTAGTAGGTTGCCCTTGGTTTGAGTGTGTCTCTGTGGTCTGTCTGCATTACGTCGTTCCTTTCTCCCGGCAGGCTGAAACAGAGCTCCAGAGAGCCACCATGGACGCCACGCGCACCACCAGACGTCTGGAAGAGACTATCGACGAATTTGAGACGCAGAAGATCCGAGACATAAAGGTCACTCTCTCTCTCCCAACGTCGCCGGCTTCCACGTCTCCTCTTTCACTGAGTTCCTATCCTCTGCTTTTTTCCGTCTCTCTGCTCTTCCTTTGTTCGTATGAGTCAGCCGCTAATGAAGAAGAGCCAGGAAGAGGTTCTTTCAGGGCAGAGATAATGGCTCCGGTCCGTTCCTTTGTTGTGACGGTGAAGTTCAACCAGACAGTGAAGGCTTTATGGCTTTGTGATCCTTCCTGCCTTCAACCTCTTTTTACTTTCAGCCATCTGAATCTGTTCCTGTGCTGTCAAGTACAACGCACCTTAACCTTTTCATGTGTTGAATGGAATGGAAAAGGAAAGCTCAGCACTGTATGCTTGTGTAACCCACCCGTTTCCAACTCCCCAACCACTGTAGATATTTGCGGGTTAATCTTAGAGCCGAGCGATGAGTGATTTTGGGGTTTGGTTCGGTTTGCATGAGTCAAAATGATAACTTTCTGTTTTTATTATTTCACGTATCATTAGGCGAGGCAGGTTTATTTGTACAGCACATTTCAACAAGGAAAGTCAAAGTGCTTTACACAACATTTAGAGCATTAAGACCAAGTGCAAAAGAAACACATTATAAAAACATTTGAATACAATTAAAAAGTTAGAAAATAAGAATAAGCTAAAATCAATCCAATAAAAAATATGAGACTAAAGTTATAGTGTGGCACAAGAAATAAATCTAGAAGCTTGGTAAGAGGAAGTAGCAAGCAGAAAAGTCTTCAGTTTCACTTCAAAGATTATAATAGCAGACCAGTTCTTATCATCACTTAATCAGAGATGCCTCTTCCTCTTGTTTGTATTGAACCACAGATCATTGAGTCCACCTGCAAGGGATTGTGGTTATTATTTCTGCTGTAGATGTATTCTGCAGAGTGCCACTTTAAATGCACCAACTACAAACCAAACTTCATTGATTTCAACAAATAACTAAATGATTGTTTGTGGTAAATTTTATTCAGAACCCTCCCGCCATCTTGATTTTGTTTCATGTGTTCTATGCCAGTGTTTCTCAATCTTTTTTGGCTTGAGTACCCCCTTTTCCCCGATTTCTGAATCCAAGTACCCCCTTTACCTGACAAAAACATTTTGCTCATAAAATTGCAATTAAGCAATAAATAGTGGTAGGCTTATATGAACCCATGATAACCGCCCATTCTTGACATTTTCAAGGATATAAAATCACAAATAAGAAATGGAGTGGAAGAGTTTAAAGCACTAAGCAGATATATTTTTCAACACTGTGGCCAACACATTTCAGTCCAGTTTTAATGTCAATAACTTTAAAACTTTCAAGCACAACCCAGGTGCCTGGTACTATGTAATTTGGGGTAGCAACTATCGGGCTCTTCAAGTGTCTCGATTTTTTCCCCCCTCCTAAATCAATGTTTTATTTTTTTTATTATTCTTTATCTATGAATTATATCATCATGATTTTTACTGTCTTTTTGGGGGGGGCATTTTCGAGTACCCCTGCAGTACCTCCGCGTACCCCTAGGGGTACACATACCCCCATTTGAGAAACACTGTTCTATGCAAATTCTTTTTTTACACTAATAGTCTGGGGTCCTTCACATGAAAATAGTTTGAGAACCACTGCTCTACTCAAGACTCATAAAGGGCACGGTTCTGTGAGGCTACATTAGAAGAAATGAAGCCATGGCAATTAGATTGAGTACTGAAGTAGTGAAATGTCATCCCTGCCCTGCAGAAGATCTTTGGGGACTTTGTGACGGTGGAGATGTCCTTCCACGCCAAGGCCTTGGAGCTGTACACGGCCGCCTATCAGAACATCCAGAGTGTGGACGAGGAGGAGGACCTGGAGGTAAGAGGCTGCTTACTTGTCCGCTGACATGGACAGCATCATTTCAACTGATGTTTTAAATCAGGTGTTCTCAAACCTTTTTAGGCCAAAATAAACATATTTGAACGGGGGACCCCCACCCTGACAAGCTCTTGGAATTGTAGGTATTACATAGCCTGGTTCCAGCCCATAGACCCGCCCACTCTCAGAGTGGACTGTTTCTCTGGTCTGGAATTGTGTTCATAATAAGTGATTTCTGGAGCCAAAATTACGGCTCCTCCAATCAGCGCAGGGGGTGGGGGTGGGTTTAACAAATAACCAATCTGTGCCGTCAAAGTCCCTCCCCTCCAGAAATCGCTCAAACAGGCCACAATGTCAGACTCAAGCTTCAGCTGAGTCTGAAATCAGGCTAGGTATTACATTTAATGTGACTCTGTTCGACAGATAAATATTGTGAAAATAGCCGATCTACATGCTCGTTGTGAGAATGTTGATTGACTATTTTCACAATGTTTGCCTCTTGTATACTTAATATTTGACAGTTTGGCCAGTTTGGTATTAAAGGGATATTCCACTTTCAACAGGGAAACACCTTATGGGCTTTTCTCCCCACACACACCCATTGTAACTTCAAACTCCGTTTTAACTATGATAGATTCATTAAAAACGCCTATTATTTTTCTGGTGACTCATTTTACCCTCCTAATACATAAGCAGGCTGTGCTTTTTCCATAACTCTTTTCATTCATTTTTAATTGCGACCGTAAGGTCGCAGTTTAGTATCAAAACCTCCACCGGCCGTCCGTCACGTCCGTCACGTCCGTCACGTCACACGTCACACCTTTGCCCTGCTCATATCTGGGCTCGTTTGTGTATTGTATGACATCACGCCACATCATCGGCTGAGGACTGTGTGATGTCATCATATCTCCATATATGGAGACATAAGTTGCTCATGCCCAAATATGGGCTGGTGAGGTCAGACTTAGTGTGATGCGTAGGTTATCTCCATATATGGAGATTCAACTTCAATGAGTAACCATGGCAAATCACACCGTACACAAATGACCCTTATATAAGACCGGCATTATCTACCGACAGCTGCTATAAGCCAACCCTGGCGATAAGGTCTGAGTCGAAGAAATGCTTCTTTCCTGGCAAGAATTGCCCCTTTATACTGTAGGGCTCGTTTGTGTATTGTATGACATCACGCCACATCATCGGCTGAGGACTGTGTGATGTCATCATATCTCCATATATGGAGACATAAGTTGCTCATGCCCAAATATGGGCTGGTGAGGTCAGACTTAGTGTGATGCGTAGGTTATCTCCATATATGGAGATTCAACTTCAATGAGTAACCATGGCAAATCACACCGTACACAAATGACCCTTATATAAGACCGGCATTATCTACCGACAGCTGCTATAAGCCAACCCTGGCGATAAGGTCTGAGTCGAAGAAATGCTTCTTTCCTGGCAAGAATTGCCCCTTTATACTGTAGGGCTCGTTTGTGTATTGTATGACATCACGCCACATCATCGGCTGAGGACTGTGTGATGTCATCATATCTCCATATATGGATACATAAGTTGCTCATGCCCAAATATGGGCTGGTGAGGTCAGACTTAGTGTGATGCGTAGGTTATCTCCATATATGGAGATTCAACTTCAATGAGTAACCATGGCAAACTGTCAACTGCCCGTATGTCTTGATAATTGGTAAAACAAACTTTTGGCCTATTAGGGAGTCTTACTGGTAATTATTTGGGAAAATGGAAACAATGAAATACAAAAAAGAATTAGTAAAAATAATTATACAACAGGTAGTCGGGCTCTCAATGGAAAACAGGCTCTCTAACCGTGCATATAACGATCACTACTGCACTGTCTCTCATCAAGTAAAGAAATCAGCTGCATTGGCCACGAAAGACAGCAAGCGCTCCTCTCTCCCCACACTATGCTAGGCGGCACTCCAGCCCTGCCTACGGAATTCGCCTGTCGGCTCGTTCCTGCGGCAAGGCTGTCATGCAGGATAACCGTGTTAATGCACACCCTCTTGTGTAATATTGCTTAAATGAAAAAGGTTATCGAACAAACACGTCCTCCTCACGTATTAGGAGGGTAAAATGAGTCACCAGAAAAAATAATGGGTGTTTTAAAAACTGTTCAGGGTGTTCATAAAAGCCTGATTAGACGATAAAATTACCAAAAGTTTTTTTGAAAGTGAAATAGCCCTTTAAAACGGTCTTGAAAGTCTTTAAATTGTCACTTTATAAATGTGCAGATACACTTACTGTGTGTTGGTTTGTTTACCATTGAATGAGAAAATAAATTACATTAAGCTAATCATCTGGGGACCTCGCAAAATAATTTGGGGGCCCCAAGCATACATGTTCCTTGTAGCTTGGCCAGCTATGGAGTCTCGGGACAAACAGGTCGGCTCCCACAATTTTCAAATGTGACTGTACTTCGAAAAGCTATGAAAGAGAGAAAGGAAAGTTGGGAACTAAATTATTCGAAGCCTCTCTGGCTGCTTAGCAGAAATGGAAATTCAAAAAATATATTCAAAAATACATTTTCATGAACAGTGAACACAGTATCGTCATTCAAAGATAGTGGCTCTAGCATTCCTATCCTGGGGGCGAACATTCCGTGAAAAATAGCAGTTGTGCATTGTGACTTGTGAGCTTGTAGATTGGCTATTATCGACACAGATATTTAGTGTGACTTGTAAGCTTGTAGATTGGCTATTATCGACACAGATATTGAGTGTAGAGTGAACACAGGAGGGGGGCCTATTATAGAGCCCTGATGAACTTCAGTCAACTAATTTATTGTGCTTATGGTTGTAGTTAAACCCAGCCCAAGGCATCATGGTCACACATGCCCTCATTACTCTCACTGAGTCATTGCTTGTTCATGCGGTATGGTACCACCGCACCGACGCCCTTTCACCACTGTTGTCTTTGAAGTGGTTATGATTGTTGGATGGGGTTTGACTGCTAAACTAAAAGAGACTTACAGTTGATTAGCAGATTGACAGCAAAACAAAAAAAGGGTGAAGAAACTGTAGGCTGATTTTGTAGTTTCTCCAAAACTACAGCGGGGGAAAAACAGGGCAGGCACAGCGGTGATAATAACATTAAACCCATTTAGAACGGGTACACATTATTGTGTATCGTTATTTTATGCTTTAACTATTGAAAAATAGCAGATATACAAGCTCACAGCGCGGCTGCGAGCTTGTAGATCTGCTATTTTTGAAAAATCGTGAAAATTATATTTTGACCCGATTCTATAAGTCTTTTGAATCCTTCTAAGGTTTTTTGAAAAACCCTATGTTTCTATGTCAGCAATCTGGCTAGCCATCGTCAAAGAAAAGGTCCTTTTCACTGGAGCTCAGTTAGTCTGTTCTTGAGAGACTACTATGTCAGTGGTTCTCAAACTTTTTCATGTGAAGGACCCCCAAAATGTATTTGGCCACGGACCCTCATCTCAAATACTTAGTTCCAGGGACCACCCAGAAGCAAAAGTTACAAACGTTCGCTTTGAAAATACATATTCAAAGATTTGCACAAATATTCGCGACTTTTTCAAAAAATAGCAGATCTACAAGCTTGCAGCGCGGCACTCGGTGCCGCGCTGTGAGCTTGTATATCTGCTATTTTTCACTAGTCAAAGCATTCAATAATTCTAGGCCTAAATGGGTTAATAATGGTGGCGTTAGATTTAGGTTTGCTGCTGTCTATGCTTGCATATTGGCACACCCATGGCTCTGGACACGCCTAAATCTAACTTTGATTTGTCTTCTGCTGCATTGCTTACTACTGTAGCTCTTGTGTTTTCACCATCCTGTCGTTTTTAGCCTGAACCTGAAAACAAACTACAAAATCAGCCTAGGGTTTCATGCGCCTTTAATCAAGAGAACAAGTCTCCTCCCAGAGTTGGCCTGATGCCACCGCCCCCCCTCCCCCATCTCTCGCCACCCTTTGTATTGTTTCGTTTTCTTTTGCACTGAATCATCTCTCCCATTCATATCAAAGAGAAGTTATTCTCCCGGATGTGACTGGTTTCCCAGTTACTCATATCACAAAGCACGGGAGATTGAATCAGCCGAGCGACGCACGGCATGCAGATAAACCTGACTGAGAATCTGCAGAATGCATTTGAAATTATCCAGAAAAAATACATAGAAATATAAGAGGCATCTTTCTTTTTTTTTTTACTTAATTTGTATTCGCAGTTTGTCACATGTACAAAAATTCACATGGTCAACATCATTACAACAGTTTAAGTATCACATTTTAGTCCATATTAAATGTTCGTGGTGTAATTTTGTTGGGTTCCATATTCAGTCCATTTCTCACATTTCTCAAGGAACAGTTCTTCTTGTATCTTGTGTTTGTGTGTAAATCTCTCCATCACATACATTTCCTCCATAATGCACAGCCACTGCTCACAAGTTGGAGGGTCACTTCTATACCACCATCTTGTTATTGCTTTTTTGCTGGCTTGCAGCAGCACCTTGAGCAGACACATGTCATCTCCATGTGTGTTTTCCTGCGTCAAGTTTCCTAGATATAGTATTTCATATTTCAATATCTCCTTTATTTCTGACCACACATCATCCCAATACTTTCAACATTTTTTGGCAATTCCAATATCCAAAATAATAAGATGCATCTTAAAGTAAGTGTGTGTGTGTGTGTGTGTGTGTGTGTGTGTGTGTGTGTGTGTGTGTGTGTGTGTGTGTGTGTGTGTGTGTGTGTGTGTGTGTGTGTGTGTGTGTGTGTGTGTGTGTGTGTGTGTGTGTGTGTGTGTGTGTGTGTGTGTGTGCGTGCGTGCGTGCGTGCGGCAAGCGTCAATGTAGTTCCTCTACGATCACTTTCGGAATGAATGGGAAATTCTGCTCGTATATCATTTCTCCCTTTTTGTGGTTTCGCACATCCTTGACGTGTAAAACTAAATTTATTTTATACTGTATGTATGGGATTTTTCGATTTTGTAATATCTTGCATTGTATTCAATGTGCGCATGATCAGGATTTCCAGGATAATCTTACCAAACCTTTAATTATAAATAGTTATGACGACCTTTCTGTGGTCATTTGTTCTCATGTTTTTGTTACTTAGGCTTGTTGCTCTTGACCACAATGTTGAAATATAGACAGCAGGTTATTTAGACAGATGCTAGGTTCATTGTTTAGCTGGTATGCTATACAGCAGTTTCAATGTGCAGATTAATATTTTGATAGTAATTGTTTAGAGTACTAATGCATTTGGTCCATTTGGTTTCACTTTATGCTCTCAAGAGTTAAATTATTGTTAAAATATCTGCATGACTTCATTTACAAGAAGTCTACACAATTAGAGAAAGTAGAATAATTGTTATTTTGATCAATGTTTGCCCTGTTGCACCAACATAAATACAGCATGGGATTGTGACCAAAGATGCTACGCAAAGACAACAAAATATTCAAAGTTTTGGGTCTGAGGCTGAATTTCTTCAAACGGTGGTCCGTGGCTCAAATGCCGAATAAATAATGGACCTTGAAGTGAAAAGGGTTGAAAACCACTGCTGTAAAGCAGTGGTTCTCAACCTTTTCAGGCCGCGACCCCAAAATAATCATATTTTAACTGGGGACCCCCCCACCCTACAAGCACTAAGAGTTGAGGCAAAACATTTTGTATAACACGGTTCTCTTGTGAAAATAGCAGATCTACATGCTCACAACGCCTTGCGTTGTGAGCATGTAGATTGGCTATTTTCACAATCTCTGCCTCTAGCATTTGACAGTTTGGCCAATGTTTAATTTGTCATTTTTAGAGGTATTAAAAAGCCCTTAAATTGACACTTTAGAAACGTGTAGCTACCCTCTATACACTTAAACTTTATGTTAGTTTGTTTACTGTTGAGTGAGAAAACACCATTGCACATTAAGTTAATCATCTGGGGACCCCCCAAAATAATTTGGGGTCCCGACCCACAGGTTGAGAACCACTGCTGTAAAGTGCTGCAGTAAATGTGCTTGGTTACATGACTTCCCACCACTGAACACATGCTGATGTGTCCGTCAGGTGTTCAGGAGCCTGCTGCATCCCCCGGACCACCAGAGCCGCTTAGAAATAGTGCGAGCCAATTCCCAAACCGCCCTGGATAGGACAGGCTCCTCCCTGAGCAAGACTGGAACATTACAGGTAAGATGCAGCATATAACATAGACACCCTTTAATTTAGGCCTAGAATTATTGAATGCTTTAACCAGTGAAAAATAGCAGATATACAAGCTCACAGCGCGGCGCTGCGAGCTTGTAGATCTGCTATTTTTGAAAAAGTCATGAAAATGTGTGCAAATATTTGAATATGTGTATTTTCAAAGCGAACGTTTGTAACTCAAATTTTGCTTCTGGGGGGGTCCCTGCAAGTAAATGTTTTGAGATGGGTGACCGTGGCCAAATACATATCATTTTGGGGGTCCTTCACATGAAAAGGTTTGAGTACCACTGACATAGTAGTCTCTCAAGAACAGACTAACTGAGCTCCAGTTAAGTGAAAAGGACCTTTTCTTTGACGATTGCTGGCCAGATTGCTGACATAGAAACAGGATTCAAAAGACACTTATAGAATCGGGTCAAAATTCAAAATGTCACGATTTTTCAAAAATAGCAGATCTACAAGCTCGCAGCGCGGCACTCGGTGCCGCGCTGTGAGCTTGTATATCTGCTATTTTTCAATAGTTAAAGCATAAAATAATGATACACAATAATGTGTACCCGTTCTAACACTGTGCTTTCAAGAGTAACCATGTAATAAAAGCCCAGAAGGGATCTAATAACATCGTGGCTCCACTGTGACGCATGCATTCAAAGTTCCCAGTCGCCACTGCTGACAGTTTGGATTTCAGTCATTCGGCTTTCATAGAAGCCAGCGTTGTTACAGAAAATTGACCTCTCTGCAAAAGATTAAAGGGTATTTGCAATGGTCAACCAAAAGTAGAATATAGAGTGTTTGAAGAGTGAAGACAAATTGTGAAAATAGCAGATCTGCAAGCCATACCCAAAGAGTCCCTTCCTAGAAATATACTGCAATCAAAAGGACAATATTTCTGTTGTGGCGTGAAAGTCATGAGCTCGCAAAAAATGTATTAACTCATTGACTGCCAAGGCCCGAGTTTCCCGAGTTATTACAGTAGTCCCAGGCTGCCAGAGCCCGAGTTTCCCGAGTTGGAAGCCATTTTGAAAAAAAAAAAAAAAAAAAAATTCTTTTTTTTTTTTTTTCAAAATTTTTTTTTATAAAAAAATTTCTAAAAATGCCTCAAATGTATTAGGCATGATCGCAATTGTGAAATTGCATGTGTAGCCCCATAACAAACAAACACATCTTTCAAAATGTCAAAAATGGCTGTTTTGTCTGACTTTGAAGGCTTGTAACTCATGAATGCCTGAACGGATTTCCAAGCGGATTTTTTTGTTTGAAAGCTGTTAAAAAGTACTACACATATGATGCATATGTGGTGCATGGGCGTGCACGATCCGTGCACTAAAAATTGATCCGTGCACTAGAAATCTAGGATAGTGGCAGTCTGGTACTTGGGGGCCATCTTGAAATGGCATTCAATGAGTTAACTCATTGACTGACAGGATTCATTTTTTTTTTCACCAACCTTTGAAAAATCTCTGAATATTCTTTATTGCTCCAATCCGCCCACAGGAGCATTCAAAAGACACCCATGGGTATGCTAGAATCTGAAAATAACCTTTGTCCATACGCAACCATCCATTTGAAATATAGAGAGGCTTCTGCGTCAACCTTGCCACATACACACACATGTCAGGTGACGTCCAGGGAAACCAAGAAATAATTGGTGACCCATAGAATAACTCGTCATGCTCCTCCTGTGTACTCCTCTAAGTACAGTATTCATTACTGTCACTGGGTATCAGTCATACCGATGCAGGTGTGACACATCCCGGGTTCCCAACGAGGCAAACGTCCAATGCACAGGGTTCCCACGGTCATGAAATTCCTGGAAATATTTTGAAATTAGACAAATATTTTTCCAGTAGTGGAAAAGTTTTGGAATCTATCAAGGGTCTTGGAAGGTCTTGGAAAAAATATATATGCATTGTCTTTGGTTATTGATTTTGTTAATACCTCTGAAATGACAAATTAAACATTGGCCAAATTGCCAAATATTAGAGGCAGAAATTGTGAAAATAGCAGATCTACATGCTCACAATGCCTCACGTTGCGAGGCGTTGTGAGCATGTAGATCGGCTATTTTCACAATAGAACTGTGTAATACAAAATTCCTCAACTCTTAGTGCTCGTCATTGTCCCGGGGTCCCTAATTCAAATATGAGTATTTCGGGGGTCACAGCCTGAAAATGTTGAGAACCACTGGCATACACTACCTGTCTTTGGGCATTGCGCATAGGCGACTTGTTATTGAGTTGAATTATTGTTATATAGTCCTGGAAATTGGGTTTAATATTCTGGAAAGGTTTTGGAAATTAATTGGTAAAAATGTGTGGGAACCCTGAATGCAAAAACATTGTGTTTGTCACCCTAGCCTCAAAGGACGCCCAGGCACCAGAGACGAAGAGAGGAAGAGGAGGAAGATGACGAGGACGATGATGAGGACGACTCCGAAGATGAGGAAGACGATGATGAGGATGAGGTCACAGACAATGATAAATAGGCAAATCCTTTTTCCTTTCTTTTTGTCTTCTCCTCGGCGCTCTGAGAATATGCTCCGATTTCTGAGAACACAGAGTGCTCTGATATCAGACTCATTAACTATTAAGCATTTCTGTTTTGATCTTTTAAAATGAACTCAAATGAATGTGAATTCATCACACGTATAAACATGATTACTGTTTTGTTATACATGAATCTCTCAGCACCACTGCCTGAAAAACACACAAGTGTTGTTAGTAGGTGTAAACACAGAAGCACCCGGGAGGAAGTGGACTAAGAAATGGGTTCCCAGATATCTTATACTGTACATACTGTAGATGCATGTTGAATGAATACTGTCTAGACTTTATATATCCAGAAAAAAAAGATACAATCTTAACATTTTTCAGTGACTCCGTTGGTCATTGTTGTCACAAATGTTTAGATGCTAGTGTGGACTGTGGACAACCTGGCTTTTCCCTTGGACCTGTCAGTGTGTGCTTTGAGTGCTCCCAGAGCATACTGCGCTGAATTTGTGAACGACCTGGCCATGCTCCAGTGGTCTGAAATAGTATAACAAACGTATATTACGAACATAGTCATTATTCCCTGTGTATTCTAGTCCCTTTTGTAGACCACGGACAGCCACGTGTCTCCTCCGAAACATGTGACCGGTGCAACACGCTTAGGGCTGTCACAATTATGATATAATCGTCTAATCGCAATTATTTGACATAATCGCAATTATTTTGTGATAATCGTTATAATCGTTTACATGTTGAAAGATGTATATGTTCAAACATAAAAAAAATTAGTTGAAATAGCAGATCTACAAGCTCACAACGCGCCGCGATGCGACGCGTTGTGAGCTTGTAGATCGGCTATTTCCACTATTAATGTTCTTTTTAAAGTGCAAAGTTGTGAAATATGTCCTTCATTTCTTTGTATATTTAGGTTATGTGTCATATCTGCCATGTGCAACTTCAAAGCCTACAAGCCAAACAGGAATGTTATTGTCAACGACAGAAACACAATTAAATCGTTAATCGCAATTATTTGAGTGATAATTAATCGTCATGTAAAATGTCATAATCGTGACAGCCTTAAACACGCTATCCCTCCCAGTTCTGCTCCCTGTTGAACAGGGACCATCCTGGCACGCTGGGCAAGACCTAGCCTGTTGAGTGTCTAAACGGAAATACTGTATTTTGACGGAAGTACCAAGGACGTCAGTCTTTACGGAGCTGATTACATTCCCAGTGCATGAAACCTGTGTTGTGTTTGGTCTAAAAAGACAGTCTCCGGGGTAGTGCATCCACAGAAATGTTGCCTCATCAACATAATCGGCAATAGATCGCTACCAGGCTTTTATCCTCAGAGATGAGAAAAGGCTGGGAACGAGGCTAGCGACAGAGATCGTCCTACCCCCTCGTCTTCCCTCCCGCAAACACGGCCTATTGTGTTTGTTGGAGCACCCGGCACAGCAGAGAACTTGGTCTTCCCTTTTGTGTGCAGGAACTTTACCCATATTTTTTTTACTCGAGTGGTATACAAATAACATTTGAAAATGTGTCATATTTTTCAGTCGCAGTGTCATAGGTAATGTAGTGCACTGTAAAATCCTCAGTGTTAATGGTCCATTTGGTTTCATTTTTACACTCTGAGATTCAAAGATTCAATGGAGTAAATGTGTCACTTATTCAAGTGCAAGAAGTGAAATGCTGCATGTAACCTTTCAGCAGTGGTGCAGTATCTTTATTGATTCTGTAATTCACCACAAGAGACATTTCATTCTTTATGAGCGATATAGTATTAGCGTTACTGTCCTCTAAAACGTCAAGTATTGCATTTGCATTAGCTGTGTATTTTTGTATATTCCGTGCCAAAAGTGTACTATTTTTGGGGATGTTTGTATATGCCACAATGCCAATGGAATGCACCGGGTTGCACTATGTGAGCTGGTATTTATAGAATAAAGACATTCCATTTTGTTTAAGAGATGACAAACACACAGTATCCTTTTTCATGTTTTGCAAATACATGTCATGCTTTCGTAATAAGCACAGGCTGTACCCGTCGTCCCATTTCATAAAAATGTCAACCAGAAGACTTATCGCAGCTATTATATAGAGAGTTCCCTGTGTGAAAGGACCGGAGAGACGGCAGTTATGTGACGATGACAGTTGAAAGTGACTCATCTTTTCCTCGGCCGTACAGCAGAGCTTCAAAATGAGACCGGGGGATTTGCGCACCTGCCGTCGACTTATCTTTATGCATGTATGTTTGTGTGCTCGCTAATGTGTTTGTGTACATGTACAGACATGTATGTGGCATGTATAAATGATGTGTGTGCCTATAGACCTGCCTGCTTGAACATGTGCATTCACCCACCACATGTACACCCAGTGGTGGACAGAAACTGAAGTACATTTACTTGAGTGCAGTACTTAAGTACATTTATTCAGAACGGGTACACATTATTGTGTATCATTATTTTATGCTTTAACTATTGAAAAATAGCAGATATACAAGCTCACAGCGCTGCACAGAGTGCCGCGCTGCGAGCTTGTAGATCTGCTATTTTTTTTAAATCGTGAAAATTAGAATTTTGACCCGATTCTATAAGTGTCTTTTGAATCCTTCTAAGATTTTTTGAAAATCCTATGTTTCTGTGTCAGCAATCTGGCTAGCCATCGTCCAAAGAAAAGGTCCTTTTCACTTAACTAGAGTTCAGTTAGTCTGTTCTTGAGAGACTGCTACCGGTATGTCAGTGGTTCTCAAACGTTTTCATGTCAAGGACCCCCAAACTGATATTTATTTGGCCATGGACCCCCATCTCAAAATATTTAGTTCCAGGGACCACCCAGAAGCAAAATTTGAGTTACAAACGTTCGCTTTGAAAATACATATATTCAAAGATTTGCGCACATTTTTACGACTTTTTCAAAAATAGCAGATCTACATGCTCGCAGCGCGGCACTCGGTGGCGCGCTGTGAGCTTGTATATCTGCTATTTTTCACTGGTTAAAGCATTCAATAATTCTAGGCCTAAATGGAGTAAGTATCTTTACTTGAATATTTGTGTTTTTAGATATGCATGACTTTCACTCCAGTACATAATGTATGAAAGATAAACGTTGCGACCGAAGGTCGCAGTTTACCATGAGAAACGTCACAGCTTGTCTCCGTGTAGACGTGTGTGTACACATCTTTACAGTCTATATGGGTTGGTTCCCTTGACACATCACTGTGTCTATATCTATCAGGACATAGACACAGTGATGTTGAACGGTCCAGTATGGGAGACAGGTTTGCATAATTTTAAAAGCAAGTACCAATGTAACAGAAGTACATAAGTGACAGAGTAACCTTCGCTTGTAGTAATATCTGACCAGGAGTATCTATACTGGGGTTGAGTACTTTGTCCACCACTGACCACACCCAATATTGTGTTTGTGCGTGCGTGTGTCTGTGTGGTCTGTCACTGCTGTCCCAGTGGCACCATGTTGGCTGATAGTGGTGGCACCCGTGTCTTGTCTTTTGCATGAGTCATACGCAGGACGTTTACCATTCCACGGCTGCCTGTGTCAGGATGGCTGGCATGAGTCTCTCTGTAGTGTACGTGTGTTATCACAATCTGTCCTGCCATCAATCAGGAATTCACGCACAACAACACCGTCCGCCACACAGTAAAACCCTCAGGGCTCTATTATGATCCAGGTCTTATGCCTTATGCCTTAACTTCTTTGCCTTTTTTTACTATATAGACATATTTTTTTTAATATTTCAAATAGCTGATCTGCAAGCTCACAACGTGCAGATGTAGATCAGCATTTGAAGTATTTAAAAATGTTTTTCAAAATAGTAAAAATAAAAGCAACGAAGTTAAGGCATAAGGCATAAGACCTGGATCATAATAGAGCCCTCAGTGTGCATTTGCCCGTTTCATTACTGCCGGTAATTCAACTTCTTCCTTTGAACTCTTTTAGTAAATGAATGTGCTATTTCTTTGTACAAGAATATTGTGCAAAAGTAGAAAAAGTAGTCTCTACAATTTCACCTGTCGCAATTGTAAAGAATGTTGAAAAGAAAATGAAAGTGGTTTAAATTTGTGGGTTTTACAGTATAAATATTTAACCACTTAAACGTATTATCAAGACCTGGTGACTACTGGGTCCATTATTAACACTTTATTTAGAGTTCCTGTAAAGTTTTGTACATACAAGGTTTCTGCTCCACAGTGACAGTTTGTAACCAGAGAGTGTACAATCAGAAGGTCAACGGTTCAGCGATTGTCTCTCCCAATCTATGCATCAAAGTTAGTCAGCAAGTCACTTAACCCCTATTCTTGTCCCTATGTTTAATGTAGAGGGAAAACGGGAGGTGTACAAGTATTTTTTGGGACTCGGGTCAAAAAGGTATGCAGTTTTCAAGTGATTAAACCCTCACAGCACTCAGCATGACCATCTGAGCAGAGGCGAATGCAGAAAATGTATTTCCCCTCCCAGATCCACTTGGTTCACCCAGTTAATTTAACGAGGTGAAAAACCAAGGCACTCTTCCAAAAAAGCTTTACTGTAAGGCCAGTTCATCACTGAACAGGTTTAAATCAAGATGTGTTGGCCTCACATAGGCCTTCTGCAGAGGGAAAAGCCTCTGCAAGCCATGAAGAAGACATGTTGGCTTGACATTAAAGCTTTTCAACTTAATCTTATTTGACTCTGAAGTCCCCCCCAACCCTCCCCCTTTTTTCATGTTTTCACGAAAGGGTACCTTCCTACACAGTTTTTACCTTTCATAGGCTTTTAGAACGCGGCATACTAATTTAGCAAGACATTATGTTTGCAGCCTGCTGGCACACATCTGATTGGAGTGCAAAGGTGCTGCCCACGCCTCACGATACCACCGGTCACGACCTGTCCGTCCGTCCATCCATCCGTCTTTACCCCACTTCCTGTTTATCTTCGCCTAAAGCTCCCCGATGGGAATGATTTCCAACGCGCGCTCGAAGCGCCCCATTTCCACGCCTCTCGAAGAGCTCGCCGCCGTGACTGAGCCCCCGCGAGTCCAAACCCCTCGCCCACGACATTAAGTACAATCCCCCTCCTTGGCACGAGGAGATTAACAGGTGTGTAGGTGGTTTGTTATCGGCTTACTGCGCAACAGCAGTGCCTTAATACACATAAAGGTTAATGTGTATGCAAACACACACAGTCACACACGCTGACTTCCCAGCCTCTGGCCTTTTGTTTTGCTTTCTGTGAACCCGAATGGCCTGTGCTGGGGGATGAGTCATCGCTTATAAAAGTGTGTGTGTGTGTGTGTGTGTGTGTGTGTGTGAGTGAGTCACAGTGCATTGCCTATCATACAGTAGAGACACCCAAAGGCTACTCTCTCTGCTTATTAGCACACTGTAGTACAATGTGCTATTTTATCCATATCCAACTCGGGAGAGTGCACAAATGAATAGGCAGAGAAGGAGTTTACCAAGCGGTATATTGGAGGTTTAGATGCAGAGCAGAGGAAGTGCAGGGTGGCTAGGAGAGGTGGGCTGGAAGGAAGAATGTAATGCACATGTGAGTCACGACCTATGGTCACGACAAGCCCAAAGTAGACAAATGGGGACAGGAGTGGAAAGATGAGCGTGAGTGTTTCTTCAGGTGGTGCTACAGTACTTGTCAACCAATCCAGTAGATGCAGAGCAGAGGAAGTGCAGGGTGGATGCTTTGTTAGGAGAGGTGGGCTGGAAGGAAGAATGAAATGCACATGTGAGTCACGACCTATGGTCACGACGAGCCCAAAGTAGACAAATGGGGTCAGGAGTGGAAAGATGAGCGTGAGTGTTTCTTCAGGTGGTGCTACAGTACTTGTCAACCAATCCAGTAGGTGTCCTTCCTGAGCCGACAACACGGTCTACGTGTATCATTGGAAGAGTAGGGGAGACCTAGCCTGGCGTAGCCAGACTATATACTAATGCAGCTTTTAACATGGGTGGATTGTTTAGCTGTGCCAGGCTAGGGGGAGACCACCTCCAAGGCTCCAAACACTGTAAATGCACTCTAGTTATATTGACACACTCTAGTCTACCATACATATCTCACATACAAATTACAATGAGTTCTGGGTTTCTGCATGTTCAAGCTGGTGTATCTATTTTGGGCATGCAATTATAAGGGACAGAATTTCAGATCCAAAGAATATAATTTCAAACCTTTAAAAGATACTGACCTACAAAGCCAAAGTGCAACAACTGTTTAATTTGTGTGCGTGTGTGCGTGCATGTGTGTGTGTGTGTGTGTGTGCGTGCGTGCGTGCGTGCGGTGATTGTTTATCCCCCAACAATCATGAAGGCCGATTTGACCTTTGAGATAAGTCAATGTGTCAAAACATTTAGTTACTGCACTTTATATAGTCTTAGAGTCTTATATAGTCTTAAACAGACCTGAGTTGCAGCTGAACATGGACCAGCTTGTTTCTGTCTGCGCCAAATCTCTTCTACAAGCTCTGCTTTTGAGCTTCCAAACCTGCTATGTTTGCCAAATGTTCCGCCCCAGAATTATAGGCATAGCATGCTGGGGTTCAAGTGGTTAAAGAATAATAATCAGAGTACCTCTTCCACCAAACAGAGGACAGGCCTTATCTGTGCCTGTGAGTCACTGAGTGTGACTCTCTTGCTCCATTCCCGTGTGTCACTCCTATCACATCAGGATCCAACAGCATGTCATCCGTGGCACTGCGCCGTATCGTTCCATACACATACCTTAAGCAGCCCTTAAGCCATATGCCACTGACCTTGTTCTGTCACTATCACACACCTATGTGCTATGAATCACAACATGCCGCTGCGGTTACTTTGTGGTTTACTATAGTTTCTCTCCCAGCGGAGAGCTGGGAAAGTCACCGCGACAGATCTACACAAATCCTCAGGGTTTATTTAAAAAGGTGCTGTAAGAAAGGGATATTTTTGGGGGGTTATAAATAGAATATGTGTTAAATAGCTCTATATTCTGACAGCAGTTGTTGCGTATAGTTATTGTTCAGTAACAGGGGTCTCCCATGTTTCTCCAGCTGTTTAGTAAACTGAAAATGCATTAAAAGTGATGACGCAAAGAAATGAGCAGATACATTTGAAACTGGAACACTATCAAATTGATACAGTAGCCTACTCTCGTGATTGAATTAAATTGGCAACCCACCTGAAAATATATTTTTCATTTATTTAAGAGTTGGAGAGACAAGGAGACCCTTGTTTCTGAACAAACACTATATCGATGATTACCATTGGAATATAGAGCTTTAACCTCTTCTCAATACATTTGGCTTTAACCAAGAAAAATATCTGTACAAATGCACCAGTTTCAGAGTTACAACTGAATAAATAAACACAACACAACACAAGATGCTGCAGATGCTGTAATAAATCCATTATTCAGCCCACTGTAGTCCCTATGGGTCTTTGGCTAAATGATTAAGTCATCCCTGGAATGATTACTGCTGAATTGAACTGAACTGTTTTGTACATCTGCCAACAAAAACCTAAAAACACTGTCTGGGGCAAAGCCAAGTTGTTTTTTAGGCTTAATAAAACACCCACAACAACAAGAACATACACACGTTTCATTCTATTGTGGCTTCAAACTATAATTCTGGTATGTGGTATGCGTAAATTAACTTGACAATTTAGGCATTTATCAGACATGCTTGTCCCGAGCATGGTAATCACATACAATACAGAGAACAGTGTACTGTAGTGTCAAGTAAACCAAGATCGCAAGTAAGCCAAGAACCTAGCATCAGTCTAAACTACCTACTGTCTGGTAGCCTAGCCGTAGGCTAGTTCTTGGCTAATATGATGTCCTAGATTCTACGCTCAATTAAGCCTTTGTTTGTTGTCTGTGCCTTGATCACATGATCTAAAATGTTGTAAGCAAGGGATAATCAATGGAGAGCGTGTCATTATTGAGAAATAAACCCTGACATGGTGGGGTCTAATCACCCTGAAGGGGTTTATTTCTCAATGACCCACTCCCCATTGATTATCCTGCTTATTACATGGCTACTGAATAAATAAATGAATAAATTGACCCACAAGTAGCAACAAAATGTCACTGCTTGGTAATGAAATGAAAGTATATTCCATTAATTTATGCCAGGTGCGTCCAGTGTAATGCGGTCGCCTCGAAGAACAACGGGAAGTGTATCAAAAACCTTCTTGAGAGCAATGTTTAGCTATAAATGATACCATGTTGGATATGGCACAAAATCAAGCAGCGCAGATTGATATGAGCCAGGTGCTCTGACTCTTTGATCAGACAGCGGTCTGTTATTGAGTTCAGCGGTCATTATTCAAAAATAACAGACAGCTGAATTCAGTGATTGACCAATCAGAATCAAGCATTCAACCAATGAAAAGTAATGAAAAGTACGCACTGCGTACATTTCATGCCCCACTTTTCCCCCAAAATTCAACCGCTCTGACAAACAGGAATCCCTGCTTGTCCAGGGGAGACATAGCGCTTTTGAGCTTCATGCAGCCTACTAGGCTACTTGTCAAGCCTTACACCAGGGACTAAATGTCTATGGAAGAGGTTGGGAGACCACCTCCAACCACTGCACATGTACTAGTTGTATGGCAGGGTTCCCCAATTTGTTTTCACCAAGGGCCGAATTATGTCTAGGGTACCAAGCCGAGGGCCACAACATTGCAGGGGGCGACGGTGGTGTTCCCACTACTCCAGCGACAGTTTTCGTCGTTGTCGGGTGAAAATGTTGTATGTCCAAAACCGTTCGTTTTGAATTTATCATATTAAAAATGATTTAAACTAGTGAAAACAGCCGATCTACAAGCATGTGTGCTTGTAGATCTGCTGTTTTCACTATTTTTGAGCGACGGCTTTGTATGATTTGCGAAAGAACGTACAAATTTGGAGATATGAGATTTCCACCCGACAACGACTATATACTAGAGTTGTTGCTGCTCTTATAACACCATTATTACTGGGGCCCGCGGGCCGCCTATTGGGGAACCCTGTTGTATGGTATTGGTATGTTAATACATGATGGTATTAACATACCATACAGATTGGTTAAAATTATTTATTATTCACTGAAATAAGTTCCGGATTGCAGCTTTAATTGAAAGGCTACTATACTGTTTGAGGTTACAGGGTTCCCTGCAAATGGACCTACTACTACTAGCTGCCAGTATCCAGGTTCTAAACTTCCACAGAGCGGCCACAAGAGGGCGGTGTTTCAAAGAATGTTTACCTCCACGGTGTGGATGGGGAAAAAAAACAGTTTTAAGTTGGAGGAGACGACATGGCCCTTCTTCTCACGCTCTGCCTCATCTGGTGTGAATTACCTCCCTGGAGAGAGAGAGAGACAGAGACAGACATAGCCTGAGTGATGAAATACAGAGAGGGAGAAAAAAAGAGTGTTAAAGAGTTCTATGAATGTATCAACAACACTTCAGCACCTGGCCACTGCGAAATCCACAAAGACTGCACTGACGTATTTGAAATTCAACTTTGATTAAATCACCTGCATTGCAGAGTGTCAGCGTTAGCAGATAGCAACCGATGTTGCCATGTATACTTGTTATAAGCGACTTGGGGCTTATTTTTCTGTAAAGTTGCTTGTAAATAGTTGCGGGTTGTGTTTTTTGGGGGGGCTTGTTTCTAAAGTGTAGTTGCTAATTTGGGCTTGTTTCCTAAACGTTGTTCATTGGTTCTTCAACATTTCCATGTCAAGGACCCCCAAATGGATATGCATTTGTCCACAGACCCCCGGCCCTATCTAAATATATTTTGTGTCTGGGCAGGGACCCCCGTACCAGATTTGTGTTGGTTAAAATGTTGAGAGATTTACCAAGATTTGTTTGAAAATAGCTCATCTAATAGCTTGTACAGCTTGTAGATGCAGCTAGGTTTAAAGTGCTCATGAGGCCTATTGTGGCCTCTTTTGGGCATCTTTTCATAGACCTGGTTGCTTATGTCTCTCGCAAAATCTGGCAACCCTGATAGCAACTTAATGTTTTGCCAGGGCCATGCAGGCTGCTTTGGATTGGATTGGAACGTGGCAACAGGGGTGTCGCACCAAATTCTGGGCCCTGGGTACAAGGATTCACTGCGGGGCCCCCATGAATGTTCTTCATAGGGGGAGGGGTTGAACCCATTTAGACTTGGAACGCATTATTACGCATTATTTTGCATGTTAACTACCAGATACAAGCTCACAGCGCGGCACCGAGTGCCATGCTGCAAGCCTGTAGATTTTTGAAAGATCTTTAAAAGTCTGAATATTTCAAGGTTTTTTGAAAAACCAGTCAGTGGTGCTCAAACTTTTTCATGTCAAGGACCCCCAAAGCGATGGCCACGGACTCCCATCTCAAAAAATGTAGTTCCAGGGACCCCCCCTAGAAGCAACATTTGAGTTACAAATGTTCGCTTAAAAAATATTCAAAGATTTGCACACATTTCCATGACTTTTCAAAAATAGCAGATCTACAAGCTTGCAGCGCGTCACTTGGTGCCACGCTGTGCGATGTGAGCTTGTATATCTGCTATTTTTCAATAGCTAAAGTATAAAATAATTAAGGCCCCTTGGGTCATAGTAACTCAGTCCCACTTTTCCCACCCTTGTGACGCCCCTGTGTGGCAGCAAAGAAGCAGCTGGGTGAAGGTTATTTCAAAAACTCACCCATTGATTCACTCCCTATCCGATTAGGCTTAGATCATATCAGTTTTTTGGGTGTTAAAGATGTTATTGTGACCGAAGGTCGGGGTTTACTATGAGAAACGGCACATCATGTCCATGCACGCTTTTTTACAGTCTATGGGTTTGCCACTCTGACATCAAGCTGACACTCACACTCTGACATCACGCTGTCTGGGGAGCCAATGCCCATATCCTGTGATTCCAGGGGAACCAAATCCCTTTTATGACCATATATGGAGATGCGGAGATCCCTGTGATGCCAGGGGAACCAAATCCCTTTTATGCCCATATATGGAGATCCCTAATCTCTCAGGACAGACTCTGGTGCTACGCAAGTCAGAGGAAGAGGAACAAACAGAGTGGGTGTTCCCTTTTCTTTGACGATGGCTAGCCAGATTGGGAGATCCCTGATGTCATAAATATTAAGCCCATATCTGTGAATATCTATGGGTACCAGGGGTCTCCATATATGGGTAACTGGTCCGATACACATCACTGGCCAGATGGCCAATATGGTGCCCTTTAAGGCGAGGTCGCTTTTCGCCCTCAGGCGTCTTACTGATTTGATTAATCAAACTTATATTTCTTATTGTTTGCTATAAGACAATTCTATGATCACAGATCAGATATTAAAGTGAGCCCAATGCTGTTTTTTCTACCACAAATCCATATCTGATTCACTCAGGATAAAAGTATAGAATTCCTGGAACACAGGGATCCGTGTAGTGTAGGCTACTAATGCTGTAATTCTCAACCAGTGGGCCGTGGAAACACACTAAGATTCTAATGACATTCATATTTTCGGATATAAGAAGAATTAATATGTAATAACGTCATGAGAGTATTTTATTTAAAACATGAAAAATGTGTTCTCATTGTTATACCGATAAATAGGAGCTTTGCCATTGATCCATGCCGGAAAAGAGGGGAACACTGCGGACAGGCTGTTGGAAATTTTTCACCGAGCGGCAATGCCTGGAAATAGAACAGTGGCGTATCGGAGCGGCGGGCGATGCGTGATGGCGTGCCTGCATCATGCGTGCATCTGATGCCGCCGTTTTGTGTAGGTTAATTAAAAATAATGGGGCTGGCTGTTTTGACACGCGCCGTCTGCAGCGGATATGTGTTACCCTTAAAACAGTTGATTTATCGCTAAAATAAACGTGCTCTGAAAATGCTCCCATCCGACCACTTTCGGCTGCTGCAAACACTTTTTTTTCTTAGCTTTTTTCAATGTTGATCCAGAAAAGGTTGAGAACCATTAGGTCTAATGCATATCAAGCTGGGACCTGCAGTCCTTGAAATGAAAAAGGTTTTGCGAACGGCTGCTTTAACACTGAACTGAAAATGCACTTTGGCCTGCTGAGCCATCAGCCATCATGGTGTGTGTGTTTCTCTGTTCATTAGAGTGTATTATGCATACATTCTGATGTAGGAATGTAGGCTATATATGTATGGGGGATGTGAGTAATGTCTGCAGCACAGCGGGGCTTTGATTGCCCCCACCCATTGAGCTGTCACACAGAAAGAACTGCAAGGATTCCCTCCTCACACTATCCCCTTGTGACTCATCCACTGTCTGACACACTGACGTAAATCTGTGTACGTGTGTGTGTGTGTGTGTGTGTGTGTGTGTGCGTGCGTGCGTGCATGTAATCCACAAAAGTATTGTAGACTTTGTGAAACAGACAATGTGAGGTCAGTTTTCTTGGTCCTCACAAGAGAAAATGGTTGCTTGATGGTTGTTCTTGAGTTAAACTTCAAGTTTAGGGCTGTCACAATTATGACATTTTACATGACGATTAATTGTCGCTCAAATAATTGTGATTAATGATTTAATTGTGTTATTGTCGTTGACCCTGACATTTCTGTTTGGCTTTTAGGCTTTGGAGTTGCACATGGCAGATATGAGATATGACGCATATCCTAAATGTACGTACAAAGAAATGACACCTTTATACTTAAAAACGAACATTGATATAGGAAATAGACAATCTACAAGCTCACAAACGCGTCACGATACAACGCGTTGTGAGCTTGTAGATCTGCTATTTGTACTATTTTGGAAAATGTTTGAAAATATATGAACATTTTTCAACATTCAAACAACGATGACAAAATAATTGCGATTATGTCAAATAATTGCGATTTGACGATTATGCAATAATTGTGACAGGCCTATTCAGGTTAGGCTTAGGCATTTGGAGGCTTCGGTTTAAAGGTTGGGACCGGGAGGAATTATGCCCGACTTATACCTACAGTATAGTTGCATGCCGCTGTCACCTGTCACACACCCAAAATAGCTGAGCTTTTTTTGTGTGTGTTTCTTTCTCTGACCATGTTATGCATGCAGACTAGGGCTGTCACGATATGACATTTTACGATTTTACGATTAATTGTCACTCAAATAATTGGCCATTAACGATGTAATTGTCTATTCGTCGTTGATAATTACATTTCTGTTTGGCTTTTAGGCTTTGAAGTTGCATATGGTAGATATGACACATGACCTAAATATACAAATACATTACTGACATTTGACAACTTAGTACTTAAAAGATAACATTGATAGTGGAAATAGCCGATCTACAAGCTCACAACGCGTCGCGATGCGACGCGTTGTGAGCTTGTAGATCCACTATTTCTGACATTTTTCAACATTCCCGATTATGACGATTATGACAAAATAATTGCGATAATGTCAAATAATCACGATTAGACGATTATGTAATAATTGTGACAGCCCTAATGCAGACTGCATGTCTGGCTGCCTGTGCATGCGTGCATCATGTGTACCGTAGTCATCATGAAGAGAACATGTTTTCAGGTGTGAAAGGGAGCCGTGCGTGTGCAGCAGAAGCAGCATACAGTGGAGAGCTGTTTGGAATATTAAAGACTGTGCTGTGCTGGCGGCTGTTATAAAACCGACAGGCAACATAGCAGGAGCGTGAGTCACACAATGACTCATTAACAGCCCTGCCACTGTGTGTGTGTGTGTGTGTGTGTGTGTGTGTGTGTGTGTGTGCGTGTGCGTGTGCGTGTGTGTGCGTGTGTGTGTGTTCATTTTACTCTGAGGGTGAAAATGGAACCATCACAGTCCCGTTGAGTCCATTTGCATAAGAGACAGAGAGCTAAATTAACACTGAGGATTTGATTGATCGAGTGTGTGTCTGCACGGGCATGTGCTTCATGCGTTTCCGTGTATGTTTGTGCATGGCATCTGTACCCATTTTCGTCAAACTTTATGAAGACCAAATGTCTGCACGACTGAAGAAAGAATGTTAACATCCTGCAAAGTGGAGACAATACTGTTGCCCCCCCTGGGTTTGGGTTTAAATTTAGGGTCAGGGTTAAGTAAGACATGTAGAGGTCAACGGTTAAGGACAGGGCTTAAGGAATGAATGTAATCAATCAAATGTTCTCACAAGCACAGCGCGTGTTTGCGCGCACATGTGAGTGCATGTACTTGCCTCGCGCCTGATTTCTACTTGGTTGTACATCGCATCTAATGTATCTCAGAAAATAGCCGATCTACAAGAAAGTACAACGATGCACGCGTCATGGCGTCGGTAATTGACTTCCTGTGACTCTGTAACATTATGCTGTTGTGTGACTATGGTAACATTCACTCTGTTGTTACCTGTAGATTATACTGATGTCATCATAACTATTCCTCAACCTTTGCGGTGTGCGACTATTGTAACATCCACTCTGTTAAGTTAACTGTGGTTTGTGCTGATGGCACAACCATGGGTTTACCTTGCTACTCTCTCTCTCTTGTTCTTCTGCATCAAGCAGAACGATTGTAGGGCGTATGCATCTGTTTACTTTATTATTTATTCCCGGTGTCTGCTTGTTCTGCACCAGGCAGGATGATTGTATAGGGTGTACAGTACATGTTAGGGGTGGGATGATTCACTTACCTCCCAAATTAATATGATCTCAACTAGATATTATCATTTATTGTGTTAAAAAACTCTTTGAGATTGAGATCAATTCACCTTTTATTTGCCCAGCTGCATACCCTGTAGCACATAAACCCTCTATAATAGGTAGAAGGTATTATAATATAGGCCTGCGTACTTTTCTATCAAATGTCTTGGCCAAAAGATATCTACAAGCTCACAACATAGATCTGCTATTTTATATATATTTATAATCGTGATATGAAATTTTCATATCGTCCCATCCCTAATCTCAACACCTAGGGTGCTGATTCAATTTATATTGTGATTCTTAATTATATTAGATATTGCGATTCATTGCTTTAATGTTTTTTTTTTTTTGCAACTTATTGTTTTATTATATCAATATTCATCACAAAACATTTTCTGGAATACATAACAAATTATAGGATACTGTACATTAATATAGACAACATAAAATATATATGATACAACACAACAACGACAACAAAGCAAAAACAAAAAAAGAAATGAGCAAACAAAGGGAAATGAAAAAGGGAGGGGGTAGGAAGGGGAGGAAAGGGAGGAGGGGTGTCCTGCTAGACCTCTATACGTGCAAAAGGCGCCCACTTTTTATTGTATTGTTCCTTTTGTAGCCTCAGCATATGGGTGATTCTTTCCATGTCTCTAATCTCTTTCACTTTGCTCAGCCATTGATCATGAGTTGGTGGATGTGCACCCAGCCAGTTGATTGTAATGGTTTTCTTGGCTGCTGTTAATAGTATTTGAAGGAGGTAGATATTTTTCCTGCCTTCAAAGCCCGTTGGTATAATCCCTAAGATGGCTGTCTTGAAGTCTTGTGGTAATTGAGTATCAAACACTCTATTAATGTCGTTAAAAACTATGTTCCAAAACCGCCTTAGCTTGGGGCATGTCCAAAAGATGTGTGTATGATTTCCCACCTGTTCACCACAATGCCTCCAGCATTCACTTGTGGGCGTGGTGCCTGCTCTAGCAGTCAGTAACGGGGTTTTAAAAAACCTAGTTATTATTTTCCACTGATATTCTCTCCAAGAATTGGAATTGGTTACTTTGTGTGTTTCATTGCAAGCGCCCGTCCATTCTTCCTGTGTAATCTCTTGTTGAATCTCTGCCTCCCATTTTGCTTTAATATAGAGGGTCTCACTGGGTGACATTTCTAATAAATTTTGATATAGACTGGAAATAACTTTTTCAGTCAAGACCCCATTTTGGGTATCTATCAGAAATGATTCAATTATTGAAGGGTTTCGAATTTTGTCCCAGTTTTCATGCCTTTCTAGAAAATGTCTTAATTGGAAGAATCTAAACAAATCGGTTCTGGGTAGATTAAACTCATTTCTGAGTTGTTCAAAAGACTTTAGCTGGTTAGAATGGAATAATTGATGAACAAACTTCAGGCCTAACGTTCCCCACTGCCTAAACCCCGCGTCCAAGTTCAATGGTGCAAAACCCCTCATACAACCAATTGAAGACAGGCTGGATGTTAACTTGGGAAGCCCGAACTCTTTCTGCACTTCCCTCCATATTTTAATCGTGGTCCTGGACCATTCTCCCATGGCATCATCAATGATATTAAGTCCTGAAAAAGGAAATGAAGCCAGTTGTGCCTGAGTGCATAGATATTTCTCAATTTTTAACCATCTAGTGGTCTTATCTTCCTCTAACCATGAGATTAACGGCCTGAGTTGGGACGCCCAAAAGTAGTATCTGAAATTAGGAAGGGCCAATCCGCCGGCGGACTTGGCCAATTGCAGTGTTTTAAAACGAATTCTTGGACGTCTGCCTTGCCAAATGAATCTGGAGATTAGTTTGTTTAATGAGTTGAATGTAGGGGTGGGAACTGGAATAGGCAGCATTTGAAATGGGTATAATAGTCTGGGTAATATGTTCATGCGCACTATCTCCACTCGTCCTATCAAGGAGAGGGGGAGAACCGTCCACCTGTCCACATCTTCCCTGATTTTATTGATAAGCCTAGAGTAATTTGCTTCATATAGTTGGTCTGATGTTCGAGTTATATAAATACCTAAATATTTGATTCCATTATTAGGCCACTTAAAAGAGAAGAGAGATCTGGTTTGCTGAGAAATAAGCCCTCCAACGTCCATGGCTTCTGTTTTGTTTATATTGACCTTGTACCCTGAGTAACGCCCATAAATCTTTATTGTATTCAACAAGCAGGGTACTGATGTTCGAGGTTCTGTAATGTACAGGAGAACATCATCGGCATATAACGAAAGTTTATGTTCCTCCTCTCCAATTTTAACGCCTTTAATATTATTTTCATCTCTTATTAATTTGGCTAGAACTTCTATTGAAAGATTGAATAATAGAGGTGAGAGGCTGCAACCTTGTCTGCAACCCCTCTCAAGGGCGAACGAGGAGGAAATATGTCCGTTTACCCGTACCGAAGCCCTCGGATTTGAGTAGAGTACTCTTATGCAATTTATGAATGTTGGACCAAATCCGAATTGTTCCAAAGATTGGAATAGGAACTCCCAAGAGACTCTATCGAAAGCCTTTTCTCCGTCAAGCGACAGAACCATTAACTCTTTGTGTTCTCTCCGGGAGTACGCCATCACATTCAGCTTTAATGTTTTTAATCACGATATTTGAGTGAATCAATGATTTCTTCACTGTGATGTTACATCTTCCGTACCTACTGTACTCCTATGCCCAGTATCTGTAACCTTTACCGCTGTGCTGTCCCTGGCACCTGAATCTGAGCTCATAACTACGCTGTGAGCTTGTACATCCGCTATTTTCGGTGCAACGTGAGGGCGCACAATTAAGTATAAATCAGGCGTCCCTGGCCTTGAGAGTGTGCCGTAAACCAGGAGGAGCTGCCTGGGACCTTGACCCGACCCAGAATGCCTTGCCAGCGTGTACACGGTAACCCCTCATCTTCCTGTTTGTCTGATTTACGTGCCAACTGGCACAGACGCCCGTGTATCTGTTGTCAAGGGCGCCAAGTCAAAACAGTTAGCATATACAGTAGCGCCTTGCCGCATTCCAACAGCACGGGTACCGCCGTAAATCAAGAGATCTCTGCACAATTTTAACAAGCATGCAGCATAAGTCTGCGTGTGTGTGTGTGTGTGTACACTGTACAGTATGTGTGTGGACCAGAGCGAGGGGAACCGAGTGAATGAGTGTGTGTGTGTGAGAGATAAACAGAGAAAATATGGGGGAGGTCAGATTGTCTGAGGGGAAACGTAACCGTGTGCGTGTGTGGGCGCGTGTGAGTGTGCGCGTGTGTGCGGTGATTGCCACATCGGACGGTGCAGAAAGTAAATTGTTATTTCCCTTGAAATGCCTGATACGAGCATGGGTAACTCACCTCAGCATAAATCACAGTTTATGGGGTCTAAGAAGGAAGTGAGCTGTAGTGTGTATGTGTGCGTGTGCGTGCGTGTGTGTGTGTGTGTGTGTGTGTGTGTGTGTGTGTCACTCAGCCCCTGTGATACCACTTCACACCCAACAGCTATTTGTTAAAGAGAATTAAAAGTTCAAGTCCTCATAGTATAGTGTTACACTTTAGTAATAAAACCGTGAAGTGAGTGAGTTCTCAATGAGTTCCGCTCTATCACATTTCCATTGCAGTTTTTCCCACAGGGTTTTCAATTTATTCAGAAAAAAAGGTATGTTTAGCATACGGCCTGCATAGTAAAATCCTCAGTTAATTAAACCCCAGAGATTTTAAAAGATCCAAGTAAACTCTTTGAGTTTTGAGTCAAGGACTTCAGAGTTTCAGTGGCCTTGTGGTTTGTGTCCGCCCTGATACCGAGAGGCCGGGGTTCAATCCCCGGCCTGGGTCATACCAAAGACTATAAAAATGCCTCCCTGCTTGGCACTCAGCATCAAGGGCTGGTGTTAAGCCCCTGTGACACAAGCATCATGTCTGTGGCGTGTACGTGTGCATCATGGCTGCAGGGAGGTACTTAAATGGTAAATGGTGTATTTACTGTATATAGCATCTTTATCCAAAGTGCTTTACTATGTCTATGTGCATTACATTTACCCATTCACGCACGCACGCGGACACACACGCACACACACACACACACACACACACACACACACACACACACACACACACACACACACACACACACACACACACACACACACACGGTGGAGGAAACCATGCAAGGCACCAACCTGCTCATCTGGAGCAGTTAGGGGTTCAGTGTCTTGCTCAAGGAACCTTCAGATTCCCAAGGGGCCTCCTGCCGCCCCCATACTTGTACACCAAGTGTGTTTGATTTGTGGAGATTATCTCACTGAACCAAACGTGTGAATATCCTTTGTTTTACTTTTTAATTGCGAAAATACGATCTTATTTTCGCAATTAAACAAAAACATGTCATCACTAGAACACTTCATTGAGGACCACTGTGTGAGGAGACAGTCCGAAATGTCCCCATCAGTCTTCACGTGTAAAAGTTGACACAATATCATCATTAAGGAT
Source organism: Nannobrachium achirus (assembly GCF_963921795.1). Taxonomy (NCBI): domain Eukaryota; kingdom Metazoa; phylum Chordata; class Actinopteri; order Myctophiformes; family Myctophidae; genus Nannobrachium; species Nannobrachium achirus. The sequence goes on along the minus strand of NC_137819.1, from coordinate 33,685,007 downwards.
AAGGGTTGTTATCAGGGGTTTGTTTAGGTTTATGTAAGTTTATGTCTATGTTCATTTTATGTTTAGACACGTATAGACAAGGTTTTAACGAAAGGCTGGTGTGTGTGTGTGTGTGTGTGTGTGTGTGTGTGTGTGTGTGTGTGTGTGTGTGTGTGTGTGTGTGTGTGTGTGTGTGTGTGTGTGTGTGTGTGTGTGTGTGTGTGTGTGTGTGTGTGTGTGTGCGCGTGCGTGCGTTGGACCTGCTATCCAGGTTTGGCCTCATAGTCTGGCTGCCAATCTGTTTTGCCCTGTGGATGTTGTTAATGATTTCGAAATCATCTGCTGGAAAGTGTGTGTGTGAGAGAGAGAGAGACAGACAGAAAGAGAGAGTATTGCACAATGTGGCTCTTATCGCTGTGTTGTGTGTTATGATCAGAGAGGCAGACCTTGGCTCATTTCTGCACAGGAGCTCACCACAGCCTTTACAGTAAAATACACTTGGGTGTGTGTGTGTGTGTGTGTGTGTGTGTGTGTGTGTGTGTGTGTGTGTGTGTGTGTGTGTGCGTGCGTGTGCGTGTGTGATACCTTTATTATTATACTTATGAGGGCCAAAAGTCCATTTTAGACATTGAGAGTGCTCCTCACAAGAGAAATTGTTATTTTATGCTTAAAAAAAAGCTCTGTCATTTTGTAGTTTTCAAAAGTGGGAGCAGAGAGAGGAAAAATAATACGGTAAATAAACGTGTGAAAAATAACAAAATGAAACATACATACATACACATAAAGGTGCAGAAAGTGTCAAACACATTGGCGGGTCCACATGTGTAGAATGGTAGTCCACAGAGCAAAAACCTCACAGGTTAAAAAATCCCACATGGCAGTTCCACAAGTAACAGTAAAATGGGGTTATGATGATTTGGTTAGGTCTAAGGGTTCGTCTGGAATTATTGTCTGATTTATACTTTAGTTGTGTGTTGCTGATGTGTTGGACACCAGTAGCAGGCCCGGAATTTTGTCATTTTAGGCGCAAGGCCACCTGGTTGTTTATGTTCTAATGTATTTGAGATGGAACTCATAGGTATACAGTAGTAATACTCACTCAGTGTGTTGATGGTGGGTTAATTATAGACGTGTGTGTGTGTGTGTGTGTGTGTGTGTGTGTGTGTGTGTGTGTGTGTGTGTGTGTGTGTGTGTGTGTGTGTGTGTGTGTGTGTGTGTGTGTGTGTCAAGCAACCATGCCGCTATACTAGGTAAGCAGTGTGTGTATTTACAGTTGGCAAACCACTTGGCGTCTGTGCGCTCGTATCAGCGGCGGTCACCCTTCGACCATTAGCCTTGCCTCTGGCCTAGATACAGTAGATCATTACAACATCATTTCATGGACTCAAAAATAACTTCATAGACTCTCTAGTTATCCTCTGAGGACTGCAGTACAGGTAGAAAATCTCATGGCTCATTTGAAGTATGCTGTCGCTCTGTTCCGTACACGTTAAAGGGAAACTAGGTGACTTTAAGACAATTTTTGATTGCCACCGTCAGGTCGCAGTTACTATCAAAACCTCCACCGCCTGTCTGTCTGTCAGTCAGTCAGTCCGTCAGTCTGTCTGTCTGTCACGTCACGTCACACTTTTGCCCTACTCATATCTCCGCCATCATTGCCCCTATCCATGTAAGATTTTCCACACACACTCCTTGTATGCCAATCCACAACCTCCACCCTTCCAGGGACCCCCGCAGCTCCAGGGACCCCCAGGGACCCCCGCCAAAAAGCTAAAAAACAACGAAATGACATCGTTGCCCCTATCCATGTGAAATTCTCCACACACAATCCTTGTCTGCCAATCCACAACCTCCACCCTTCAAGGGCCCCCCACCAAAAAGCTAAAAAACAACCAAATGACGCCCTCAAATCGGTACACGGTATGTCTACACTCATGTCTTCAACATGGATCTGTCCCATATAGCGCCACCTTCAGGCTGATTTTTTTAACACATTTTTGGACCTAAAATCACGCTGCGACCTGATGGTCGCTTATCTCCCGATTAGGGAGTCTTACTGGTATATGTGTATATACATTCTTTTGCAGTAATAATTTCCCTTTATCAGTCACTATATTATTGTGCTAGGATGTTTCCTTGCAGAAAGATACATCCCACTGGCTGTATTTTGGTTCTATTCCACTGTTTATGTCATTCCTTGGGGGGGAAGTTTTTTTGTCAGGGCGATCTGGCCAGAGCTCTTAATTGCTCCCTTTGAACTTTAAATGGGTTGTGCACTGAGGTAATTGATTGAGCCATAAAAGTGTCAAGTGCTCGTTAGTGGTGTCTCTCATCAATGAAAGCATCAAAGGCAACTACCTGTTTGATGCCTGTCATAGAGAGGAGGGGGAGTGGGGAATGTGTTTGTATACAGACTTGCCTAATTTCCCAGGCATATGCAACTTTCACTGTTTCTTTTGGTTGCTCCAAAACGCCCCGTCTAACAAAACAGTGAAAACACCAAAATACAGCGAGAGGGCAGTGTGTTTCTGCAGGTAAAAACTACAACAACAAAGCTACAACACTACAACAGTGGCTGATAACTGCTGGTACAGAGGTAAATGTTTAAAAAAAAGTACAAATGGAACCAATTTTGTTCCATTTGTACACTCTCAGAGTTACAGATCTTTAAGGATTTGGTTCATAACTATAAATAATTTAGCTGGGGACCCCCTGTAACACCCCCTCAAGGAAACCCTTAAACCTCCTATTTGAAGTACACTTTCTCTCTCGTTTTTCCCACAAACAAACCACACAGTTAGAATGAAGAACAAGTGAAACTCCCTTTAGGTCATGTGGCTTTCCTCTTCGCTGCATTGTCTTGCGTCAAAAGGGGGAAATCTTTGTAAGGGAAAGTAAATATGACACTCTCCCACCGTCTTTTCTTCGTGTGAAAATGCTATAGTAACAGGAAGTAATGTTGTCAAGTCATGAAATAACATGACGTCAGTGGTTTCAATTCAGTGCCACTGAAAACAGGCATGATAGAATAAAGGTTTTCAAAGTGGGGTGGGTGGACCTACTAGGTTTCCTCATGTTCATTTAAAGAGGTGGTGCCATAGTTTTGTACTTTTTCTGTTTTGTATGTGTCTATGGAGTTGACATTACTCTAATAGACCCCCAGGTGTGGTTATAATGTGGAGATTTGTCTTCCCTGTGTATTTTTGGTTACTTCCTGAAAGCATAAAAACTGGGCCTCAAAAGGCCCAGTCTGGGGAAAAACACAGATTAAATTACATCATAATCCCATCCCCTCCCCTTTTACCATTCACCCAATACAGTGGGTGTGGCTAACCTCAGATGGGTCACCAGCCACCTGACAACCAGGAAAATACTTAATGAACTGGTAGGTGTGGCCACATAAAATCAATTTTTTTGTACACTTTTTTTGAAAAAAATGTCCCTCCTAGTATAATCATAATACCTGATCATCGTGTTTTTTTGGGGTGGGGGGTGGGGGATCATGGCACTGCATCGGGAACCTACAGTAGAGTAAGACCATTTTTTAATTGGGACAACCTGTTGGCTGTTTTTGTTTAGCAATAGCAACATCAAAGTTTTAGGTTCAAACTGAACGTGAATCCTGTTGCTAATCGCTGGCAGCCTTGTTGCAAAAACAATGCTACACTCGAGGCTGTGAAGTATTGTATTATAAAGCTATGGGATTGTGATATGTGATAGGTGCTGTTGGCATGACGTGAAGCGCCCATAGCCATGTTATGATTCGATATCACGAAATGGCATGATCTGTCATGTATTATGACTTATGTGACTGGTTCCCAAACACAGGGTCAGGACCCATGTGTGGGTCACAGACACATTATTGTGGGTCCCTTAATTTTTAGTTTACTACATTTTGTTTTTAATTATTATTTAAAACATTTTCAAAAAAACATTTCCCAAAAGCTAAGAATAAATGCAAAGTAATTTCATTAATAAATAAAAGAAAAATCGAAGAAATTCCATCAATTAGAAAACCAATTTAAGAAGTAGTGGAAATAGCCGATCTACAAGCTAACAACGTGGTGCGAAGCGCCGCGTTGTAGATCTGCTGTTCTCACAAGTTTGGGTCCCGGGCAAACGTCTAATTTCTCTTTTGGGTCTTGAACTAAAAAGTTTGGGAACCACTGACTTATGTGATATTGATTATTATTGTTGGACCAATTATTTGAAGTAGGTCTGTCCCTATCTGTAAGGCATAATAAAAGAGAAATTAAAATAATTGTTTTAATAAGGAGGCTTTATCACACTATAGTGCTCTTCTAAACCTACTAATCTACTAGTATGTTCAGATCCCAACCTTACCATTTTAATGAATATAATATAATTAGATTGTCCAATCTGTCTGGTAGAGTATATCGTCGTTGTCGGGGGGGCAAACTTTGTATGTCCAAAACCGTTCGTTTTGCATTTATCATTTTAAAAATGATTTAATCTAGTGAAAACAGCCGATCTACAAGCACACAACGGCTCACGGTCTTGTATGATGAAGCCTTGTAGGATGAAGCAGGGCTTTACTTTGCGAAAGAACATACACATTTTAAACTTGGAGATACGAGGTGTCCACCCGACAACGACGATATGTTAGATACAATATAACTTATACAAGCGGTGGTGGTTTGTCTCCCTTTTCTTCTATTGACATTTCCATCGTGTCAAAGGTCAGGTCTCACGCAGACACAGGATCTGACATGATGCCCTGAGCAAGAAGGCAGGTTCTATTTAGCTAAAGGGTAAACATTTCAGCACTTGAACAGGAAACCCGGCTTCAAATCCGAGGGAGAAGAGGAAAGTTACATTTGTGCAGATTTAACCACCCCAAACCCATGCCTAAATGTAACCAATACTGACAATGGGCTAACCAATAGCTAAAAACAAATAATACAAAAGAATGAAACTGAGATTTGGTAAGTAACCTGGGGCAGATGACAACCATGATGGTGTGATAACATTCCTGTCAGGAACCCAAAGGGTGAAACTAACAGGAAGGGAGAGAGTTTTGAGAAGTTACATCATCCTTACACGCTCTAAATGAGTCTACTGCTCTCAGTGGCGTCAGTTCAGCAAAAGCTAGGGTATGGCAAAGATGGGAGTCCTCATGGAAAAGAGGCATTACATTTTGTGTAACACGGTTCTATTGTGAAAATAGCCGATCTACATGCTCACAACGATGAGCATGTAGATCTGCTATTTTCACAATGTCTGAAAGAATCACACCCGTGTGAACTGAGCGGTGGTCGTGAAGGCTGCGCAACAGCAAAACAAATATATATATACCTGTATATATATATATATAATAAAAAATATTAAAACAATATTAAACAAAATATTAATAATAAAATGCACGTCACTCAGGCCGCCACTGGTATCCATCCATCATCCATCCGTGTGTGTGTGTGTGTGTGTGTGTGTGTGTGTGTGTGTGTGTGTGTGTGTGTGTGTGTGTGTGTGTGTGTGTGTGTGTGTGTGTGTGTGTGTGTGTGTGTGTGTGTGTCTGGCCTGAACAACAGCGCCCCTCCCTTAACATGTGTGGTCAAAAAAGGTACTGTAGGCTACATACAGACAGACAGACAGACAGACAGACACGGACGCAGACAGACAGACATACCCACACACACGGCCACGTATAGGAGCGTTGTGACCACCGCTCAAAAAAACCAAGTTTTGTCAGTTTTTTACACACGGTTTCTACGGTTTCTTGGGCTGGACATGGCAGCCTGGAACGGTTGTTCAAGTGCAGCTAATCTTGGAATGTTAGTAAACATGCCACTTATTAACACTAATGCATTGCACCTGTGCAGCTGACCTGCAGATAGGGTTGCCACCTTTCAGAAATTGAAATAAGGAACACCTCTTCCGGGCACGCGGTGCGTGCGTTCCGTGCGCGTGGCACAGCCGCCGGCCGGCGAAAAAATGCAGTCCCAAACCCATGAAATGCATAGAATAGTTATAACTATAACACACAACATGGTATAACCTACAGTATATTGTTTTGCAGTTTGAAGTGGCCAATTGTTTCTAAAATATGAATAAGTTAATTTTGTATGAAATAAAGCAATGTATGAATGATTTGAACCTGGCTCTTGTATTGGGTCACTTGGTGGTCAGTAAAGAGAAGGTAGTCAAGAAACCATTAAGTCATATACTTAAAGTTTAAAGTGCTTTATTAGCAACGAAGATTTTTTTTTTTTTTTACTTTAGGCTGAATAGGCTTCACTAGCCTGAACCTGAGCATAGCCTAGTTTAAAGTGCTTTATTAGCAATGAACATTGAACATTTTTACTTTAGGCTGAATAGGCTTCACTAGCCTAAACCTGAGCAACTTTACAGAAATAAGAGCCCAAAATACTTATAATAGTCAGATTTGGCAACACTGCATGGTATTTCATCCAACCTGGTCAGTGTATTTTTCGGCCGTTTGCGGTTCAATTTTATTTGTGTTAACTTTCAATTCAGAATACAGTCCAAAACAGTCCAAAACGGCCCGTTTCTGAATGCTGTTTGGAAGTGGCAAAACAAAACTTAGAATTAGGTATTGTAAGAACAAAATGAGACCCGGTTCGAGCTTCTCGTTGCTGTGGTTCAAAACAGAATGCTGGTCGTCCAGCTGTACTAGAGAAAAAGCAATCGGTTTTGATACACGCTGCTCCTAGAGGTGGGACGTTCGCGAACGAATCAAGTCTTTTGAACGGCTCTTTGAAATGAACGATAGGATTCGGTTCACAGTAGGGAGACGTTCCTTTCTAGTGAACAGTGGTGGGAAAAGTACTCAATTTCTTTACTTAAGTAAAAATATCAATACTGCAATCAAGTAGAAGTTTGGAATGTTAATGTACTTGAGTAAAAGTGAAAAAGTATTGCTATCAAAATGTACTTAAAGTAGATCGTAGATCGGCTATTTTCAAATGATTTTTCTACATTTTACTCCTGTGAAACAGGACATTCTGCATAATGAGTACGTTCTAATATTGGTACTTTAAGTACATTTTGATAGCAATACTTTTTTACTTTTACTCAAGTACATTAACATTCCAAACTTTTACTTGATTGCAGTATTGATATTTTTACTTAAGTAAAGAAATTGAGTACTTTTCCCACCACTGTTCACTAGAAAGGAACGTCTCCCTACTGTGAACCGAATCCTATCGTTCATTTCAAAGAGCCGTTCAAAAGACTTGATTCGTTCACGAACGTCCCACCTCTAGGAGCAGCGTGTATCAAAACCGATTGCTTTTTCTCTAGTACAGTTCTGTGTTGAGGTTTGTGTGACAGACCTTTATGGGGCATTTGGTTAAATACGGAACAAACCGCGCTCCGTATTGGTTCAATACGGAACGCATCTTTTAATTGTCCAATACGGAACGATTCCGTATTATACGGAACGGGTGGCAACCCTACCTGCAGAACCTGGGAATATACCATTTTGTCAAGATGGGGAGAATACAAGTGTGGAGAATATAATTATAATACCTTGTTAAAGTGACCATTTTGTAAAATTTTGCATTTGTAGTTATTTTACTGTAATTTACCAACATAATAAACCGCACAGATAGACAAAGAGACATTCATGGATTCATATTTAGAACTAGCTTTTATCTTCCCCCCTGGACCCAGGGTATGGCAGCTGCATACCCCTACCATACCCAATTGACGCCCCTGTTACATACACGCTCTAAATGAGTCTACTGCTCTTCCTTGTTAACAAGGCCTGAGGCCGATTCTACAGATGCCTTCCGATTCAGTACTTCTCAAACCTTTTCGTAATTCAAATGTATTTTTCAAAAATGTTCAAAAATAGTAACTGTATACAAGCTTGCATGTGAGTTTATATCTGCTATTTTTGAATAGCCAACAATGCAAAAATGGGCAGGGTTATGCCCCTTTTTTAAGTTTAGTATGTGAAACGGCACATGCTGAATCGTGTACACTTTTTTATGGTCTATGGGTTTGCCGCTCTGACATCATGCTCTGGCATCACTGTGATGTCACACTAACATAATTCCTTTTAGGTCCATATACGGAGTTCCCTGTCATCAATATTAATAAGCCCATATCTAACAGGACATAATATGGGAATGCCCATATACAGTATGGAGGCCACATACCAAAATAACAGATTCCATATATGGCCAAGACAGATGGCAGATTGCTCATATCTGTGTGGCTGGTTCTACAGACAGGGATCTCCATACATGGAGTATGATGTCAAATGTCATAGACATCATCATCATCTTAAGTGAGTAAGCATGTTTGGGCTCTCACAGCATATCTCCATATACAGTACATGGATCTCCATATATGGGTACCAGGGGTCTCCATATATGGGTAACTGGTCCGACTGGCCAGATGGCCAATACGCTGAGGCATCTTACTAGTATACTTTCAAAATCTGTTGTGTCGTGAAGACTGACGACTTTTTTCTTTTTTCTTTTTTCCGTTGTTGCCTGTAACGGCATGGCCAGAATCGCTTGAAAGTGTTCAATTCAAGTCACAGGCCATCATGTCAGCTACAAACATGGACTACTAACTTTTCAGGCCTCTTGCACTCAAAAGCGAGTATCCTCTGTTCCTCCACATTGAAATCAGAGGACAGAGTTCCCCTGCCCGCCCCATTCCACCTCCTCAGTCGCCCACAAAATAAAGCTGAAACCAAAGAAAGACACTGTCAGGGGTGGGTGGGGGGCGGGTCACGGTCACGTCCCATACCAAATGAAACTAGAGAATCAGCCGGTTAAGTGATAAGTGTTTCTCAGGGACACTCTGGTACATGACAGCATGGCGGGGGATCGAAGGCCAGACGTGGGTATGTGGGCTTGCGTGCTTACGTGTGCATGTGTTTTGTGTTTTTTTGTGTGCATGCGGGTGCGCAAATCATGTGTGTTTGTAATTCCACCCGGGGGCGTGGGTCTTTCTTGCAATCCCTGGGGTGCCACTACCCCCTCCCCCTCAATCCTGTACATCAGGGTTCCCCAATAGGCGGCCCACGGGCCATTTGCGGACCGCGGGGGGCTACTGTCTGGCCCACACCAACCCCAGTAATAATGGTGGTATAAGAGCAGTAACAACACTATAGTATATTGTCGTTGTCGGGTGGAAATCTCGTATCTCCAAATTTGTACGTTCTTTCGCAAATCATACAAGTCCGTCGCACAAAAGTAGTGAAAAGAGCAGATCTACAACGCCTCGAAACCGCGAGGCGTTGTGTGCTTGTAGATCGGCTGTTTTCACTAGTTTAAATCATTTTTAAAATGATAAATTCAAAACGAACTGTTTTGGACATACAAGATTTTTACCTGACAACGACGAAAACTGTCGCTGGAGTAGTGGGAACGCCACCGTCGCCCCCTGCAATGTTGTGGCCCTCGGCTTGGTACCCTAGACATAATTCGGCCCTTGGGGAAAACTAATTGGGGAACCCTGCTGTACATGGTAACTTTTTAAAAAGCTGTCCTCTGCGTGCCCCGTCATTGCAGCACTGAGCCACAAACACAGAGGAGTTGTGAACGAGTGACTCTTGCGCAAGTCCTAATAAAGTCCCATGGCTCGGGCTTGATTCGTACTTCAGAAAATAGCAGATCTACAAGCTCAGGTCGGCTTGTACTGTAGATTGGCACGCAACAAAGTATGAATGAGGCTTCAATGTTTAAGTTTCAACTAAGTCCTGTCATAATCCTGTCTCAAGTCCTAAGCTGTCATGTTCCAAATTTCAGGTTTTTGCATGTTTTAACGTAAACATTCTCACTCACAGGCCGAGGCCGTGCTATATTTAACGAGTTGGGGCAAAATCTGACCATGCGTGACCCCGTTTGACCTCTGTAGTGTTGCTTTTCAATCTACCCGGTAGTGCCGCATCACGTGACTTGTAATGCGTTCTCAATCCCAACTCGTAAGAGGTAGCCAAGTGAGTGCAGTATTTGTGCCGAGCGGTGTGATCTCTTCTTTCGACTCAGCGCCTTTTGAGTTGCATACCGTTCGTTAGCTTTGGAATTGTAAATCAAATCATGTTCCTCATCAACAAACGTCAAACGTCTGATGCTTGGTCATCTCGTCTGAGGTGCCCTGCCCTGTAAAGGTGAGACAGAGTCTCTCTGATTATGTATTTAGACCTGGGTGCGAGAATGCGTTGGTTTTAACACAGACTTGTTACATACTGTAAGACATGATGTAACCTTTTTGCAATTTGATTCTGAAAGAGTCGGCCACCTTTTTGGAAGCCGCCCGCCAGCCGCAAGCGGTCCCAGTTCTCCTTCAAATGAACAGACGCACATGGATTGAAAACCTAGGAGCGTACTGCACTGTATGTACCGTACTATACACACAATGGCGCACAACTTAAGCGTGCAAAGCACACACTGGAGAAGACACAAAACAGACTATCTAAGACACAGGAGGCAGAGGCAGAAGGCTACCTGAATGTATGTAGGCCTACGCACACACACACACACACACACACACACTGTACCATCCCATCTCATCAGACACAGGCTTGCACAACACAGGCAGCAGGGGCTGCAAGACAGCCTGGGAACAGCTAGTCTCACTAATGAGGGCTATCCCATGGGGATTTAGTACAGCACCGTGGAATGCGGCTCTTCGCTCTCATGACTGACCTACGCACGCACGCACACTCACACACTCTTGTGCACGCTCGCGCGGGCGCACACACGCACACACACACACACACACACACACACACACACAGACCAGGGCCACGTTACTCGCTGTACACATGAATGAGGAGAGGACGGACAGAATGCGACCAGAAATAGGACGTCTCGTAATTTGGCAGACGGCCGTTATTAGAAGCAAAGCAAACAAGGAGCCGTGGAGAATGTGACGCTAATTTGCCGCAGGAGCAATATGAGAGGCAGGGAGAACAAGGGGAAGGAAAGGGTGGGGAAATGAAAACGGGGGACTAAACGGACAGAAGACTGCAGATAGAGAGAGACATTAAAACATTGAAATACTGCTGCAATTTGTTTCAAAGGTTTATCCTAAGCCAGGGGTCTTCCCCGAAGGGGTCCTCAGAGTTACTACAGGGGGGCCGCGAAATCCTTGTGTGATAGGATCATTATTTTTAATGAACAACTTGAACCCTTGCATACTCTTGAGGAGAACTTCAGCCTTTAAATAGGTTTGGTGTAGAGGTAAAAAAAAGCAGACAAAGTACGGAGTGAAAGGTCAAGTTTACAAAGTATTGACAATTTAAGATTTTAAGTGGTTAAGTGTCAAACAAGTCTATGAATCTTTCTATGAAATCGATGATAATCTCCATCACACATTTATACTATATGTAGAGGGGGTCCCTGCGTCAGCTCTCTCTCTGCTAAGGGGTCCTTGGCCTGAAAATGTTGGAGACCACTGTCCTAAGCTAACCTTTCCTACGTTTGTGTATACTGTAACTATTTCTGACAGCAAATGCACAATTCTTATGGTGTTTCTAAGATAGTTTTCTCTAAGTTGCTATGTACGTAACAAAAGTCTGTTTACACTTTTCTTTATTCCCGTTTAATGGCACGTTTGTTGAGATACAGGGAATAAATTGAGGGCATCGTAAGTTTTATTTAGCAATTTGCACTCTAATGCTTTATTACTATATTAATCAGTATCCTCTTTGGGATGACAAAACCACTTAAGACTCACTAGGATATCACTTCCTCCTACGACAGACATAGCGAAGATAACAAATCTACAAGCTCACAACGCGTGAAATCGTTAGATGTGGCGTATTACCGCAGTCTGCAGTGTTTTAGATGGAAGTCGGGGCCGCTACGCGGCACTCGTACCTGTGTCGCACCGCCAATCCGACTGATATGCCCATATATGGAGATCTCTGTATCTGTCAGTCCTTGTTCATTTTATGCCCATACTGTAGTATATGGAGATCCCTGGCTGCAAGGTCTCCATGACATACTAAACTCAGTGTCCAGGGGGTGTACTTGTAAAGCTGCCTCACGCTAAGGTAACAGGAGATAGGCTCCTGCCCATGGGCCTGCCGGCCCTCGCCGCCAATTTTAATAAAGGATCTCGTTTGTGGTAAATGTGTGGTCCACAAGCTCAAGTCTCAGGGCTCTATTTTCATTGTCTTAAGTACCAGCGCTTATGGACATACTGTAAGGTTTCCACAGGACAACCTCTTTTCCCGTCTGATTTGATCTTGTCTCATTACCGTTTGTACAGTATGTAGTGGAGTAGTATTAGTACCTCAATGTGTTAGAGCAGGGGATCCCAAACTTTTTTGTCTAGGGCACCCCATAAATATTTTTTTAATCTGAGGCACCCCTACATTATAATTTTCACTCCCAGCAACTTATATTTATAGAATATTGTCGTTGTCGGGTGGAAACCTTGTATGTTCAAAACTGTTCGTTTTGTATTTATCATCTATAAAATGTACTAAACTAGTGAAAACAGCGATCTACAAGCACATTTATCATCTATAAAATGTACTAAACTAGTGAAAACAGCAGATCTACAAGCACACAACGCCTCGCATCGCGAGGCGTTGTGTGCTTGTAGATCGCTGTTTTCACTAGTTTTGTGAGACGGTCTTGTATGATGAAGCGGGGCAAAAGACGTACACATTTCAAACTTGTAGATACGAGGTTTCAGCCCGACAGTGACGATATTTTAGTGATTATGTTGCGAGGAAAACGTTGAGATAATAGCCATTTTGGTTAGAACTGACTGAAAATAACTTTGTACTTCAAGTTTAAAATTATACTAAATAATATTTTTTCAATTGTCCAAATAAATTCCAAATATTATCAAATGATCTCGTGGCACCCCTGGACTGCTGTCACGGCACCCCAGGGTGCCCCGTCACCCACTTTGAAAACCCCTGTGTTAGAGTACTTGAGGTAAATGTAGTTAGTTACTTTCCACCCCTGTTCATTATCCCCGGAAGGTCTGCATGTCGAGCAGACAGAGTTATGTAAGACACAGATCTGCTAGTGTTGGATCAGACAGACCCTGTCATCAGAGTACTGTTCGTCAGTCCTGCTGCTATATAGCTGACAGACAGACAGCATGGGTCCCCTTCGCTGTGAAGTAGGGTTTCCAACCGTCCTTTGAAATAAGGAACAGTCCCTTATTTGAAGACTAAAAACATGTGTCCCTTATTGAATCGATAAGGGACACACTTTGTTCCTAATTTTTGGGGAGTAAATCAATGACACAGATCACATGTTATAAGTTCAAACAGCTCATATATACACGTTCGCACCAGAATATGGATGCTGCGGTTCAATTGAAACCAAAGAAACACTGTAGCTGAGGGAATCCGTCAAAAATCATCAACATCGGGCACTTGGTGACTAGTTTTAGATTTTTTGGTCTGGTGTTAGGTATGATTATACAAAAGTTGGTCTCACCCCTAGCCTAGTGGATCCAATATTAGATATGTCCGTATATGGTTGAGACCCCAAATAACTGAGTTTTTTCACTGGATTCTGTTACTATTGGGTATGCTAAATAACATACTAAAAAAATTGGAAAATCCAAAGTATCAAAACCAAGTGCCCAATGTTTACGAATTCCCTCCCAGCTATTGTCAATAATCAATCAAATATCACACACCATTTTTTGTCCTGCATAATGCAGGACAAAAAGATAATAAGCGTACTCACAGTAACCATGTCAGCAGGGTTGTAATGGTGATTTATTGTTTCTATGAAGGAACGCTATTTTAATGACGTCACGCGCATGCCGCATTGCACTTTGATGTGTGATTTATTTTACTTAGGTTTATGGGTGTCGTCTTTAACTTGCCGTGTTGCTTACATATACCGTGTATGTGACGTGAGGACTGAGATTGAGGATACATTTGCACACTCGCCTGTAGACTTGTTATGCAAAGTATCCATTTGGGTGCTCATGAATTAGATTTGAGGGGAATGCTTTCTAGCGTGCACATCAGATGATCCTGCCCCAAAGAACTGGCGGACCGCCGTGGTGTCGTGTGAAGCAAGCGACCACGACCAGTGCACCCCCACTTGTCAAATGGTGTCCTTACTTCAGAGCTAATTAGTCTATTGAAAGAGCAGAGCAGACCATTGTGTGTTTCATTATACATCTTCATAGATAACAGCACAAAAGAATAATGTGTGATTTAATCCACTCCTGCTAAAAACCCCCCATAATCTCCATGTGGAGAGAGAGGGTGTGTCCATCATAATGTCCAGCTTCCTCGCCATACGCACCTTCTCCCTCGCCTCCACCCAGGGCCATGGGAACTCATTTACAGCTGCAGGTGCTGGTCCACAGGGACACCTCCTGCGTGCGCGAGCGCCCGCGAAAAATGTTGGTTTTTAATCGGTTTCTAATCAATTTTATAATGGGTTTAATTCGGGTTTTAAAAAATATGAATAGGCCAAATTGCAGAATCGTCTTGCGATGTAGCATATCAAATAGCCTAACATAACATAGGACTGGACAAATACCCCCAGATAAGCATAGATGTAGGCTATGCCAAGGCGATGATCTGAAACATATTATAGTAGTAGGCTATATCATTTGTAAATATGCATATAGCTCTAAATCCGCCACCCCCCACAAAAAATATATAGGCCTATATAAATGAATAAATAAACAACAACAACAACAATAGGCAACGTTTTTTAATGTTTGATTTGTTCTTTTCTTTTTTAAATAAAAAATGAAAACCTCCCTTCCAGACCACTAGGGTGCTGGAGCACCTGCAGCACCTATAGTTCCAACGGCTATGCCTCCACCCAGTCCAGGGTAGATGGCCCCAACGAGGAAGCTTTCCTGACCAGCCTGTTCAGGTCGCTGGTGTCTTTACAGACTAATAGAACATCTGCTGCATCTGCAGAATGCGTGTGGAAGGACAGATTTATAACCATCCACTACCCGTTTAGATAAAATAAAAATTAACAGCTGGTGAACCTTCAGCCGCATATAGCGCGCTCCTTATTGTTTGGAGTCGATTTCAAACGTGATACATCACGCAGAAAGTACACAGCCTACGCTGTCAAGAGACACAAACGCACAGTACTGCGCACTGCCTTAAATTCTGTGTTTAGACAAAAGAGGCATCCCTCGTCTGAAAAACCTAAAATGGACTTATATGGTGTGAAGGCTAGGGTTTGATGGGTGAGATTCCTCAAGGTTTTCACTCCAGATTGTTTATGCTGCTTGCAGAGCGCGGCTCAGACAAAAGACTTATGCGAGCGTCTTTTACTCTGGCCCGACAGGAGAGATGATAAGCCAGTGATTACCAAATGTTTTAGCTCGAGACCCAAAAGAGGAGGTCGTAAACCTAACCCAAACGTAAAAATACAATATAATCACCTTACGTCCTAGTTCACAGTAAATGACCCGTTGTGAGCTTGAAGATCTGCTGTAAGATGGAATTCAGTCCCCAGTAGCCGGGGACCCACAAGCCCAAAAGCTCAAGGAATAGGGTTGAACATGTGATTTTCTGCCGTACTTTTTATTTCTGTTTTATCCATTAGTTTGGTCATTAAGGTCCACAGAATGAGGGGCCTGCTCTGCCGGAAACGTCGCGAAAAAAAGTTATGGCCATTTGTATATTCACTGTCCCATTGACTCCACTAGAAATATTTTAAAAATAAAATAAATGTGCTTTAAGTAACATGTGAGGGGTCAAACTAGGGGTTCTTCATGATTCTGAATCCATTTCAAGCATTTGTTTTGCATGAAAAACATTCCTTGGGTTAACTTTCAGCAGCCCAAAACTGTGAGAAGTGGAAAAAAGGTGATGACTCATCACTTTTCACAGTTTTGGGGGGCCAAAATCTAGCCCAAGGAATGTTTTTCATGCAAAACAAATGCTTGCAATGGATTCAGGATCATGAAAACCCCCCAGTTTGACCCCTCACATACTAATTAAAGCAGACTTTTTTTCCTTTTTTAAATATTTCTAGTGGAGTCAATAGCACAGTGAATATACAAATGGCCATAACTTTTTTTCGCGATGTTTCCAGCAGAGCAGGCCTCTCATTCTGTGGACCTTAATGACCAAACTAATAGATAAAACAGAAATAAAAAGTACGGCAGAAAATCACATGTCCCCTCCCATTTTGGTGACTGGGTCCCCGGCTACAGTGGATCCCACAAGGTCACTAAACTGCTCCACAAGGCTGGTCCACAAGGCGCAAGCTGGTATAAAAGGACTGTGTCATTTCTTGTTAAAAACAATATGAAACGGAGATGTACTCACGACCCATATAAATGGTTGCGTGACTCTGCCCCAAACCATTGCTTGGGAATCCCTGTGATTGACCATATTCACCAGGTGGCCATGTTTGAAATTTGCATTGAAACCGGGTGGGAACTGGGGTGACATTTCATTAATGGTCAATAAGCTGTCCTCTTCGTCCTCTGTTCGCGCGGGTGGACGGACGGACGGACAGACAGACTTACCCTGGGTCACGACAAACCTCTTGAAAAAAAAAGCATGGCACTCGTTCCTGGCTGCGCCTGCTGCTGCTGCCCTTCCAAAAAAAAATGACAGCGAACGACCCTGCGTGTCTGTCCTCAGGAACATAAACAGGCCCTAATTGCCCCTAGCACGTCAAGCCGTGCGCTACCCCATGTCACCGAGCTGCCATGCATACTCCAAACGCCTCTCCAGGGCCTTTGTTTTGGAAAACGTGAGAGCAGTTGCCATGGAGCATCATGTGTGAGCCGTTGTAATTAACAGAGTCCATTGATTGCGCGCGCACGCACGCACACACACACTCACACACAGACACACACGCACTTACGCACACACACACACACACACACACACACACACACACACACAGAGTCACACAGACACAAACGCGCACACACACAGTCACAGACAGATGCACACACACACACACACACACACACACACACACACACACACACACACAGTCAAACACACATACATGTTCGCATTAGGCTACTATACTTGTGAGGAAATAAACATTTTACAACGGTAATTTTATGATTGCAACATTTTTGTCCAACCCTAAAGCCGAGAACAGATGATTTACTGTAGCTATTTCTGGTGCACTTATAGCTATTTCTGACTTGAAACTAAGTATAAATCAGGTGAAACTAGTCTGGGAATATTATCCGAATAATGTCAAATCTGGGAATAAATTCCTTACCAAAACTGTGTTTGTCAAGGTGTCTACTAACACATCTAACAAAGTTTGAGATTCAATTTCCCTAGGGGAATTTTGGACCCTAGTTCGACCCTTCACATGCTACATAAAGCAGATTATTATTTTTTTCTGTATAGTAAAGTTAATGGGACTCCAACTTTCAGCAGCTGTCAAAAATTAGATGTATTATGTGCTTGCAGATCGGCTATTTTCACTATTTTAAATAATTTAAAAAATAATAACAAACTAAAAAAGAAGGCTTTGGAGTGGACATACAAGGTTTCCACCTGACAACGACCGATATATAGGCCGACTTGTGCATGGGGAAATTTGGCTCTCACAAGTATAGTCACACACACACACACACACACACACACACACACACACACACACACACTCTCTCTCTCTCTCTCTCTCTCTCTCTCTCTCTCTCTCTCTCTCTCTCTCTCTCTCTCTCTCTCTCTCTCTCTCTCTCTCTCTCTCTCTCTCACTCACTCACTCACTCACTCACTCACTCACTCACTCACACACACACACACACACACACACACACACACACACACACACACACACACACACACAGCTTCTCTGCTGTCAGCGGGGCAAGCGAGCGTCTCCTCGCCTCATCAAACTGCACATTAACCCCTGTTTATTTATGCTGACGCTTCCCCACACATCGCATTGTGTCCTCACACGGCCCCGACCGGAATCCAAGCAGGCGGTATGTGGTATGCAAGGGTCATTTGAAGGCTTACCAACAAGGCCGGGTTAGCATACGGCTGGTATATAAGGGCTTTCTGCAATCCAGAGGTCTCTTAGTGGTAAGAGGTTTAAAAAACGTAAAGCAGGCGAATGATAACATTGCTCACGTCTGACTTCCAAACGAACCTGAAATGCTCTGCGACACTGGTTCTCAAACTATTTCATGTCAAGGACCCCCCATCTGAAATTATTTTGTGCCAGGGACCCCATAAAAGATTTGTGTCTAAAATATTCACATTTTGTTGAAGATTATTTTTAAAATTACTTAAATTACTTGTTGATTGGCTATATTCAAATCGTTGATTTAGGTTTAAACTGATGTTATATTAACTCATTTTTCTACGACACACTTCTCTACGGCACAGGTTCTCAACGTGGGGTCTGTGAGGGATATTACGCCCTAATGCATAATATCAAACTGGGGGTCCCAAACTATGCCGTGGGTGTTTCTATGTATTCTACCGGGGACAATCACCTGACATCGAATTATTATCGTATTCTACGAAATACAGCTACAATGAAGGACAGCGGTTTGAGGAGAACTACTGGTTTACAAAGAATTACCCGCTGAAATCCTGTCAAGTTAGCTTTGTCCTCTGTATCTCTGTAGCCATGTCCACCGCGTCCCCGAAGGCTGCCACCCGGTGTGGCTTGAAGTCAATTAGTGCCACCCTGCGGGTGACAAACCGCTGGCCGCTCACATGTCTCATTAGGCTTGACCTCACTCAGGGGACTGAAGCTGGCACTCGCATATGGCTGGTTCCCTGGGGAAGGGAACAACCAGAGCTCTGCCAAGGACAGGGCAAGACCCAGGGTTAGATGGATGCAGGGGCGTCACAAGGGGGGGGGGGGGGGGGGGGGGGGGGGAGTGGGACTGAGTTACTAGGGCCCACGGTGGAGGGGCTTTAATTATTTTATACTCTAGCTATTGAAAAATAGCAGATATACAAGCTCACAGCGCTGCACCCAAGTGCCGTGCTGTGAGCTTGTAGATCTAAATTCGTGAATTTTCAAAGCCATTCGTGAAAATGTGTGCAAACCTTTGAATGTATTTTTTAAGCGAACATTTGTTACTCAAATTTTGCTTCTGGGGGGTCCCTGGAACTAAATATTTTGAGATGGGGGTCCGTGGCCAAATACATATCATTTTGGGGGTCTTTCACATGAAAAGGTTTGAGTACCACTGACATAGAAACATAGGTTTTTCCAAAAAAAAATATATATAGATAATATTCAAAAATAGCAGCAGCACGGCACTCGGTGCCGCGCTGTGAGCTTGTATATCTGCTATTTTTCAATAGTTAAAACACAAAATAATGCGTAATAATGCGTTCCCAGTCTAAATGGGTTAATCCCCCTCCCCTATGAAGAACATTCATGGGGGGCCCATAGTGAATCCTTGTACCCAGGGCCCAGAATTTGGTGTGACACCCCTGTGGATGGATGCTAAAGCCAATGCTTTGGTAGAGCGACAGGAAGAACTAGAAAGTTAGCGCGGAGCGAGAGATACAGTAGATACGTGATCTCAATCCTGAACGAACCACCGAAGGCTAGGATTAAAGTGCCAGTTCATCTCCGGCGTTAACACAGAGTATAACATTACTGTTTCATTGTGTAAGTACAAATACCACATTGTGGTTGTACGCATCTGCCAACCAGTTGCCTTTTACATCCATGTCTGTCATGTAGTATACTGTAGTAGTATGTAGTAAACGAAGACGCTGGAGGAATTTAATGAAAGTGTTTTGTGAGCTCACGGTGACCTTGACATTTCAAAGGTCATCAGAGGAGGCCTAAAAACTGAGGGACAGCAACAGTGGGGACTGGGGAGAGCGAAAGTATGGCGACATGCCCACGGTCTCGTCTGGACAAGGCGGTCAGTGCGACACAGTGTGAGCTTGTAGATCTGCTATTTTTCAAAAGATTTTAATACATTTTATACACTTGAAAACTTGTGAAAAGGGACATTTTGCATAATGAGCACTTTCTACTTTTGGTACTTTAAGTGCATTTTGATACCAATACTTTTGTATTTTTACTTGAGTACATTTTTAATTCCAGACTTTTAATTGTAACCGAGAATTTCTACTTTGCAGTATTGATACTTTTACTTAAGTAAAACATTTGAGTACTTTTTCCATCACTGTTCTTCAGTGAATTTTAACCTGACATTCAGACGGAATTTTCATTTCCTTTCATTCGATATTTCAGTCTGAAAGGCCTCTCGGTGCAGCCGTTTTCTGAATGGGGGGTGTGGCCAAAGTGGGACTCTTTGGCGATTGGTTCATACTGGATTAACCCTATCTGGATTGGGCCTGTTTGATTTTCAACCGAGAAAACCCTGCCTTTCTACAGCGTCACCAGACCCTTAATGCGAGGCTAGTGATTCAGGGGCTGGAGCCAGGCTTAGTGAATCCCCTTCTTTTTGAATGGGGCTAACCGCTCCTACATCTGGCTTTGTGTGTATGTCCGTCCCTGCACATGTCCGTCCGTATGTCTGTACCACATAGCTTAGCATTGGCAAACCTTCGTTTGGACGCTTAATGAAATCAACTCATAAACGGCAATGTTAAATTCACATTGGGTGTAATTTATTCAGTAGCGGAACTAGCCCCCGGCGTGCCCCGATGCGAGATTTTCACCAAGTGCGCCTCAACAACAACAACAACAACAACACCTCCACAAAACAGCATTATAAATATCATCCATTAAGACAACTAGGCCTAGTGACAGCACACAGTTTATTGTGGGCTCGCCTGGAAGGCGAGCACACGTATGTTATCTTCATTATTTATTTATATACTAGTCAGTATCTCCTCAATATTTTGGCGCGCTTCATCTCTTAAACGCTTACACCTTTCAACACCATTCAAATTTTTATGTGTTCAGCTTACTGAGGACACGTGTGCTTGTATTTTTGGTTTTGAAATGTTTTGTAGTATAAATATAAAAAAATAAAATGTTTAACTTTAAGCACCCAATGCATTTCCAATGGGTTTAGTGAGTGGGGACAGAGTGGAGAGAAGGATAATAGACCCATGTTTATGTTAAGGCGCTGTGGCTGCAGTGTTCACACTTCAGATATGCTATCTATATCATTGCGTTCACACAGGTCTGCTCTCTGATTTGATCCAAATATCTAAGCTTTGTGATGTATATATTCTGAGTTAAAACTACAAATATCTATAAATGTCCCTCTCCACTCTACTGATTGAGACAGCTGTGATTAAAGGCCTGTCTGTCATTGGCTGTTCTGTGGTGCTGCAAAGTAACTAAGTACATTTACTCAAGTATATACAAGTACTTGTACCTACAGTACAATTTTGAGGTACTTTTACTCTACTTTCCATTTTTGTTACATATACTCTACTATAAATACAGCATTTGACAGCCTCAGTTACTTGTTACTTTGCAGATTTTATTATTAATAAAAAACATAGATGGACCACTTAATACTGCTATGAAGTTGATCTACAATGTGCACACGCACGCACGCACGCACGCACGCACGCACGCACGCACGCACGCACACACACACACACACACACACACACACACACACACACACACACACACACACACACACACACACAAACAACTGTTACTGTGTTACTGTGAAGACGTTTGCTTGTATTTGTCTTTGAGACATGTTTTGTAGTGTTTTAGAAATTGTTCTTAAAAAGAATAAGGTTTTAGGATCCCGGGCAATGGGATTTACAGTATATATCCTAGAACCTGCAGGGACAATCAGCTGTATTAGTGGTTGTTGTTGGTTTTCAGGGAGATATCACAACCGATGCATTTTCAAATCAGATCCACAAACACAATAAAAGTCATGCTCCACTCCTCAGTCTGGAGTGGCCACATAGAAGAACGCCTTGGTTATAGACATAGTGGAGGACAGATGTGATCTGGGATTGTTAACCTACAGTATATGCACTCAATATACACCTCTAGAACACATAGAATATGTACAGTAAGGTTCAGTAGAGTACAGTAAAAGTACAGTTAGGTTCAGTAGAGTACAGTAAAGTACAGTAAGGTACAGTAAAGTACAATAAAGTACAGTAAAGTACAATAAAGTACAGTAAGGTACAGTGGAGTACAGTAAAGTACAGTAGAGTAACGTAAATTACAGTAGAGTACAGTAAAGTACAGTATAGTAAGGTACAGTAGAGTACAGTACAGTAAGGTACAGTACGGTACAGTAGAGTACAGTATAGTATAGTACAGTAAGGTACACTACAGTAAGGTACAGTAGAGTACAGTAAAGTACAGTACAGTAAGGTACAGTACAGTAGGGTACAGTAGAGTACAGTAAAGTACAGTAAGGTACAGTACAGTAGAGTACAGTAAAGTACAGTAAGTTACAGTAGAGTACAGTAAAGTACAGTAAGGTACAGTAAAGTACAAAACAATACAGTAAGGTACAGTAGAATACAGTAAAGTACAGTAGAGTACATTAAAGTACAGTAGAGTACAGTAAAGTACAATAAAGTACAGTAAAGTAGAATAAAGTACAGTAAGGTACAGTGGAGTACAGTAAAGTACAGTAGAGTACAGTAAAGTACAGTAGAGTACAGTAAAGTACAGTATAGTAAGGTACAGTAGAGTACAGTACAGTAAGGTACAGTACGGTACAGTAGAGTACAGTATAGTATAGTACAGTAAGGTAGAGTACAGTACAGTAAGGTACAGTAAAGTACAGTAAGGTACAGTACAGTAGAGTACAGTACAGTACAGTACAGTACAGTACAGTACAATACTGTAGGGTACTGTACCTTACAGTACCTTAAAGTATCCTATTTGTTGGGTTGGAATCGAGCCCACACTGTTTCGAAGGAACAGTATTTCTAGTTGGTATTGCAATCTAAAATATATACCCTTGTTGTAAAAAAACAAAGTTGTCCTTTAAAAGAAGTGTTAAATACTGTAGCTCTACATTCCTATATCATTGCTAGGGCCAGTATAGAGTGTTTGCTCAGAAACAGGGCTCTCTCCAGCCCTACAGTAAAGCGAAAATACATTCCCAGGTCGGGATACCAATCTAATCCATTATTGTGGGCTCGCCTGGAAGGCGAGCACACGTATGTTATCTTCATTATTTATAGTCAGTCAGTCAGTCAGTATCTCCTCAAAACTTTGGCGCGATTCACCTCCTACACACTTACACCTTTCAACACTATTCAAACGGTTATGTGTTCAGCTTACTGTGGACACGTGTGCTTGTATTTTTCATTTTGAAATGTTTTGTAGTTTTAGAGAAATTTAACCTAGAAAAGAAGAAAGTTTTAGGATCCTGATTGGTTGTGATATGACCCTGGCAACCGGCGGCAACCAGTGGAATGGCGGACTGTCCCTTCAGGCTATAGAATTGAAGGATTTTACTGTAGGTCCCAGTGGCCCGAGGGGACAGTCAGCCATTGTGTTGGTTGTTGTTGGTTGTAGGGGGGGGGGGGGGGGGGGGGCATAGAATATGTACAGTACAGTACAGTTAGGTACAGTAGAGTACAGTAAAGTACAGTAAGGTACAGTACAGTAAGGTACAATACAGTAGTGTACAGTAATGTACAGTAGAGTACAGTACAGCAAGGTACAGTAGAGTACAGCAAAGTACAGTACAATAAGGTACAGTCAGGTACAGTAGAGTACAGTACAATAAGGTACAGTCAGGTACAGTAGAGTACAGTAGATTACATAAAAGTACAGTACAGTAAGGTACAGTAAGGTAGTCAGGTACAGTAGAGTACAGTACAGTAAGGTATAGTAAGGTACAGTAGAGTACATTAAAGTACAGTACATTAAGGTACAGTAGAGTACATTAAAGTACAGTACAGTAAGATACAGTAGAGTACATTAAAGTACAGTACAGTAAGGTATAGTAAGGTACAGTAGAGTACATTCAAGTACAGTACAGTAAGGTACAGTAAAGTACAATACAGTACGGTACAGCAGAGTACAGTACAGTAAGGTACAACAGAGTACAGTAAAGTACAGTACAGTAAGGTACAGTAAAGTACAGTACAGTAAGGTACAGTAGTGTACAGTAAAGTACAGTAAAGTGCAGTAGATTACAGTACAGTACAGTAAGGTACAGTACAGTAAGGTACTGTAAAGTACAGTAGAGTACAGTACAGTAAGGTACAGTACAGTAAGGTACAGTAGTGTACAGTCAAGTACAGTACAGTAAGGTACAGTAGAGTACAGCAAAGTACAGTACAGTAAGGTACAGTAAGGTAAAGTACTGTACAGCACAGTAAGGTACAGTACAGTAAGGTAAAGTACAGTAAGGTAGGGTACAGTACAGCACAGTAAGGTACAGTACAGCACAGTAAGGTACAGTACAGTAAGGTACAGTACAGTACAGTACAGTACAGTACAGTACAGTACTACAGTACTACAGTACAGTACAGTACATACACACAGGGTATAGCTGCTCAGATTCACCGCTCCACTTCAAACAGGCCGGACTGGGCCCGTCAGTAAAATGAAAGAGAGCATTGCCTGGGACCTTGACACCTTTTACTATTATTTTTTGGGTGGAAGCGAGCCCACACTGTTTCGAAGGAACAGTATTTCTAGTTATATTCCACATTGTCTTGTTTTCAGAGAGCATGGTAAATATTAACTGTTGACCCAAAGTCTTGTGTTGAAACTTTATATTCCATAATGCCCGAGTGTCAGAACGTCTACTCTCTTCAGCCTGTGTTCCGTCAGCAGCACTAAGGGGCCCTATAGAGCTTCCAGGAAGCTGCTTCCTGTCATACCAGTGGGCATTTCAAAGCAAGAGTCATTGTATTGGATATTTGTAATGTGATCATTCACCACATGTTTTATTTTGAAATGATAGCAGCCTACTACAGGAAATAGAAGCATTAGACACTCACTGTCACACTGGATAGAACAGCGGCTCCGTCTGTATACATATTAGATTTTTTTTTCTCCTCCGACTTGTGTGTGCCCCTGCCTAATGCGCATGCGTCGGCTGTGTCAGCGGTAGTTACGCCCCTGAATTTATTTATTTATTTTTACTACCACAGAAATGCCAAGGCCTTAGGATCTGCCACTGGATGGAAGCCATCCCATCTCTAATATCCCTATAATGCTTTGGACCTAATAAAGAAAAGGCAAATAAGCCTTCTTTGAAACCAGGTAACCAGTATGGTTACATGGTCAATGTTTTAATCCAGTGTCAAATCAACACAGTATTGTACATTCTCATATATTCACTAACATTCAAGAGGGCCGACCATAGACTGTAAAAAAAAATATGGACGACGCGAAGCCATTGGTTTCTATGCGGTGAAAATGACGTTTTTTGTCCCTTGTATGGGTGTCGCCATCATTGTTTGAATGGTACCCCAGGAATCATAAGGAATGCTATTGGCTGCCAACGGTCACGTGCGACCGCAGGGATACATGGGAGAATGTGGTCGGAGCCTCCTGAAATACAGCACACGAAGAAGAACACTGCCGGCTGGTATCAGTTTAGTTGGCCACGCCCCCCGCAACTTTATCATCAATTTTAACATAAATGGGACCATATTTGCACAAAACGCATATCATGGTAATTGAAAGGCAGTTTTTCACTAGCGACATGAACCATAAAGTATTTATGACGATGTTTATTAAGGTTAGAAAATCAAAGAGGAAAATGAATGGGGTCCAGTGGAGAAACATTTTTTTTCGTACCTCGCGGGGGGAAAACAGTGCAACTAGCGGACAATCATGGGATCTTTCTCTTCCGGGAAAGCTTCATGAATAATCCAGGCAACTACACCCCTGGGGCCGATGTACGTCCTGTGGGTCAAACGGACTTATATTATGCTTCCAACTTTGTCACTGTCCTCCATGAAACAGGCCTCACCTGTTCTCATGTCTCACCAAGCATCACCAGAGCTCCTAGGTGGAGACAACACTCTCCCTCCCTCCTCCACCCAGGAAACAGCAGTCAAGATCAGCTCCAACACTTCAGAAAAATGAAAGCACGGTATACGGACCACCTACCAAGAGCAACTTAATCTCGCTAATCTACTCCAGATAGCCACGGTTACATATTTCAGTACAAATAACAATCTTATCGTAGGATAAACCAGCTTATCTTATGGAGTACATTACCATGATGTAAGACACAACCACAGTTTAGGATACATGCTTTTCTTTTCTTTCTTCTTTTTTTCCTTTTTAACTATAATACAATTTCATAAGCTTTTTTTTCCCCCTTCAGGGTCAATGACCAGGGGCCTCTTGTGAAAGCGAAAGTCTGCGTGAGTTACAGAACTAATAAAAGAAACACTGAAGGTGTTTGAGAGGGTTTGGTGCCGTAAAACAGGGTGTTTTCTCGTTTGAGGCTGTGTTAAAAAATGGAATGAGAGGCGAAACGAGGTGGGAGAACTGCTAATTGGCTCGTCCCGGCTTTCCCAAACTGTGTGTGTGTGTGTGTGTGTGTGTGTGTGTGTGTGTGTGTGTGTGTGTGTGTGTGTGTGTGTGTGTGTGTGTGTGTGTGTGTGTGTGTGTGTGTGTGTGTGTGTGTGTGTGTGTGTGTGTGTGTGTGTGTGTGCGTGCGTGCGTGCGTGTGCAAATGAGAGAGAGAGAGAGAGAGAGAGCCTTCGAGAGCCAATGGTTGAACAGAAATTGTGCAACTGCAAAGCAAATAGCAACATTCTAAGAAAGAGGAAAGGGGGGGGAGAAGTGCTCTCTGGGTATTGCGCTGTGTTGTTTTTTTCCCCCCATCAATGTCATTTGTATTTAACGTAATCTCCTTGCACAATTTTTCTACTGTGTCATTTCGCCGTTGAGCAACGCGTTGACAAAGGTCAACAGCCCTGGCACTCCTTTCAAGGAAAAAATAAAACACCTTGGTTGAACAACTCTCCAGGGTTTGGATATTATGAATCATAAACCACACACACCATTCTATGATGGTCCCTTTAATCATCCATCCACTGATATGATGAACTACCAGCGGTTATTGGATTATTAGAAGGAAGGGGGGAAAAAATAAGGTCACAGTGTGTGCATTCAATTCTTGCTTCATATGTTGCAGACTAGTGCACTGTAAGGCAGTGGTTCTCAACCTGCCGGTCGGGTCCCCACATGATTTGGTGTGTGTGTGGGGGGGTGGGGGGGGTCCTCAGATGACTATTTACCTTTTTAATACAAAAAAAGAGAGAAAATAAATTAAATGGGGGAAAAAAGAGACCAATACTGCATCAAAAGTTATCAACAAACTATACTATAAAAGCTGTTAAATAAGAGGCAACGGGCAATGAAAATAAGAGGCTAGAGGCAAAGATTTTGAAAATATAAATCAGCTCTATATACTGTATACTTGTATGTATACTTGGGTTTGCTTGTAGATCTGCTATTTTCAAAAGATGTGATAAACTTTTACTTTAAGTATATTTTGATGCCAATACTTTTTTACTTTAAACTTTTAGGCTATCTGTAACAGAGTATTTCTACATTGTGGTGTTGATATTTTTACTCAAGTACAACACATTTGAGTAAGTCTTCCACCTCTGGGTGCAGGCTCAACTTGCAAAGGCCTGTAATGCCTGGTATTGCATTCCTGTATAAGCATAGACCTCTTGAGAACCAGCGGTTACTCAGGTGAAAGCCTCCAGTATTACGCTACTTATATACCTCTGACAGACACAAATATAAACTATACACCAGACAAGCCTAAGGTTGTGGGTGTTTATTTAACTCTGAGAGTTACAGACCCCAAAAGGGTCCATTTGGTTCCCTAACTATCAATCATTCAGCTAGGGTCCATTTGTATGCTCCACGGCTTAAATTAAATTAAAAGCTGCAATCCGGGACTTATTTGACTGAATACAACTGTATTTTAACCATTGTATTAATACAATAAAACGATTACTTATATACATTTTGGATTGCGTTTTGACGACGAAGGGAGACCACACGGGTTCGAAACCCGTTGAGGAGACGAAACACACAGATTGCAGCTTATTGAAGGATTTTTCTGTTTGACATTGAACCAAAACAAAATGTACACCCGGGCTACACTTATATGGATCTTTTCCTAAATGCTCAATTTTTCTGTACGTTTAGGCCTCTCAGCGACTCAGCCACACGGATACAGCATTTCCGGCAGATATGGATAAAAACTAAAATATCTGTTTAGAAAAATATCCATAGCCCGGGTCTAACAGTCTATCCACGAGTTTCCAGTGTCCCATGACGCCTTGCATGAATTATGGGCATCACTTCCTGTTGTCACAGTCATCCAATCATTGAGTGATCCTTGTCAGTCAGTCAATAATAATACCGGCACACAACCTGACAGAAATCAGAAAGGGTCATATAGTCTGCCTACTTACCCTACAAGAACTCTTCTCTCTCCACACAACTGATTCAAAGTAATGATCAATGGCTCTGGAAACTTGCTCAGAGCCTTAGCCTAAAGCTGGTTGCACACTGCTGCGTTTTTTGGGCCGAATATTTGAGTGAATTTCGGAGCACGCAAATAAAAAAATCAACCTCACATTATATGTCAATCACGTTTACACACTGCCGCCCGTTTCGCGCACCACTCGGTCCCTTGCTCTCTCTATCTCTCTCTCTCTCCTTGCCCTGAAAAACGCATTTCGCAACGAAAAACGCAGCAGTGTGCAACCACCTTAACTCCTGGCTGCTGTTGCTGTTGTGACACCCGAATCTCTCTGCATGGGGATTAAGGCCTAGGTCAGACGGAGCTGGATATTTCATATATCCTGTTTTTTCAGATATCCACATAGAAAAATATCTAGGTCCACATGACCTCCACTAGGGGGACAAGCACACACACAGTAAAGTCTTCAGAGATATCCGGGTTCCATGTCTACACAGATCCGGTGAATCAGATATTTTTCAATGTCTCCACTTATTTACCCGGTTTCAAAAATATCCAGCTTCGCGGACAAAATATCCAGCTTCGTGTGGCTGCAAGCCCCAACCGCACAAAAAAATGACTAGCAAATGTCTAGCTTCAGAAATATCCAGCTCTGTGTAGCCGGCACCTAAATGGTGCTTGTTAAAGGGCCTACACCATGCTTTTAAAACTATATTTTTTGTATAAATATATGCTCAAAATTGAGTCTTAGACAGGTTTTAACCCTCAACAAACACTTTTTGAAAAAAAATTTTTTTTGGAAAAAAAAAATATATATATTTTATTTTATTTATTTTTTAAAACAGAAACGTGTGTGACGTCACACGCGTCAATTCTCAGAACAGCACTGTTCTGAGAGCTTCTCATCTCTGTCTTCCCAAAACCAGAGAAAGACACACTTGTCAGAAATAGGACTTTGTGAGGATAGAAGGTGCCAGTGGGACACCAAAAAAAGGTTTTAAAATAGAAAAAGTGAAAATTCATGGTGTAGGTCCTTTAAGTGACTTCTGCAGCGGTCGATAATAAGCATTGATCATGAATGTGAATCAGCTGTGTGGAGGAAGATCTTGTAGGGTAAGGAGGCAGACTAATATGACTATTTTTGATATCTGTCAGGTCAGTTGTGTTCCCACATTATTGTTGGGGTGGCAGTGGCTCAGGGGTAGAGTTGCCATCTTAGAACACGGAGGGATCCCGAAGGGTTCCCAGTTCGATCCCGGGCTCCCCCAGAGTTAATATTGAAGGCTCTTTGAGCAAGACTCTGAAACCTTATAGTTGCTCCCGATGAGCAGGTTGGTGCCTTGCATGGTTTCCTCTGCCATCTGTGTATGAATGTGTGTGTGTGTGTGTGAATGGGTGAATGTAATGCACAATCACTGTAAAGCGCCTTGGATAAAGGCGCTATATAAATGCACCATTTACCATTTACCATTGTTGACTGATTTGATCCCTCAAATTAACATAATGACATTTGAGGTGACATA
>NC_137819.1:33405224-33650224 GCF_963921795.1 Nannobrachium achirus | reverse complement strand
ACATCTTTGAGTAGCAGCAGCGCTATAGAGAGAGATCTCTCTCAATAGCGCGCAATGAGGGCCTCTACAACTCTTTTTCCCGGGCTGAATCAGGGGCCCAGCATGTCCCTGCTCCCCACCAGAAACCTGGGCTATCATTTTGGCTCGTAGATGAATGAACAGCAGAGCTTTCCCCCCCTATACGCCTTCAAATAAGTCCTGGCTGTAAATGCACTCAACACTGTAATAAAAGCATCCGCTTTAATGGTGTATAGATAAGACCGCCTGGCGCTTTCCTTATACGCGGCTTTGATTATGATATACTGTATGAATATAGGATTAAAAGGAACTTGTTTTGTTTTTTTCTTCCCACATCTCATTTCTCAAACCTTCTGTGGATCAAACGAGAACATGTGTGTCACTCTTTGTGTGGACGGCGTCACCTGTTGAATCCAATAACATCATAACATGGAGAGTGAGAAATAAATACTGTATGGTCTGAAAACAAAGGAGCCTGTACCTTAGGCTTATTCCGTTTATTGTGTCGTGCATGCGTTGCTCGCTGAAATTAGCCAGTGTACAAGCTCTTAACACGTCACAATAGAGTTTGTAAATTGGGTATTTTCAGCCACTGCATTTTGGGGGGCAACTATAGGTCAAGGTCGAAAGTCACGAAAAAGGTCAAACTAGATTCAGAGTCATAACTTTCATTTTTTTTGTTTTATTATTGTGCTGTAATCCTATCATTTGAATATTGGTAGGGTTCGAAATTTGGGTGGACTATAAGTGGACTAGGAAGGGGCCACATGGTGGACTAGGTGAACAAATATTTGAAAACTGCAAAAAAGGGTATTTATTAAATATAGTGTAATAATTGCGACCTGAACAGCTATAGACGTTGAGGCGTTACGGACAGACGGACTGACGGACTGACTGACTGACTGACCGACTGACGGACAGACAGGATGTGCCAGTTTTCTTAGCTGTTCTGACAGTCTAAGAAAGACTGTCAAGACAGCTGACTAATGTCTGAACAGCTATAGACATTGAGGCGTTACGGACGGATTGACTGACTGATGGACAGGATGTGCCGGTTTTCATAGTAAACTGCAACCTATGGTAGCAATCACCTGGATATCCATGCCCATATATGGAGATCCCAGATGTCATCAATAATAAGCCCATATCTGGGAAAGCCCATATTAAGCCCATATTTGGCAATGCCCATATTTGGCAATGCCCATATTCAGTATGGACGCTCCAAGACAGAATTCATTTGGAAATCAAGACTGCTGACTATCATCACCCGGATCTCCATATGAAGATCACAACACTGATCTCATCAAACTCTGGATATCCATACATGGAGACGACTGGATCATCACCTATCTCCATATATGGAGCTGGTCAATACCTCTACATCTGACCTCCCGGACTCCATAGCTGACCTGTTCTGACATCACAGCGATGACAGCTCAGTAGAAGGGTATACATGCCAAAGCAGGTATACATGCCGAAGCGCCCATGTGCACGCGCCCATGTGTCCATGTGACCACTTGTCCGTATCCGCCCGGACGGCTAACGCCTGACATTGTGGTTCCCCTGACACATCACTGTGACATCACAGGTGACAACACAGTGATGTCAGATACTCAGAGCAGGGATCTCCATATATAGGCATAAAAGGGATTGTATCCCAGATGATTTTCAACGGTACATCTAGCCAAAGCCATATATGGTCATTTGTATGTTCCAACCCTCACATGATTGGCTGAGAGGCCGCGTATGCCACGCCTCGATAGACAAACCAGGTACAAAAACGTGTCCATTACATTGCATTCTATTTTAATCTTCCATCACCGTGGGCCTGTGTGTCAGCTGTCATATACACATCATATTCAGACAACATATACCGAATGCCATCGTCGCCATGAAGGCTCTGATTCTGGTCGGCGGCCACGGGACCAGGCTCCGCCCCCTGACGCTGAGCGTGCCCAAGCCCCTGGTGGAGTTCTGCAACAAGCCCATCCTGCTCCACCAGCTGGAGGCGCTGGTGAGCGCCGGCGTGGACCACGTGGTGCTGGCGGTGAGCAGCAGCATGTGTGAGCTGCTGCAGACGGAGATGAGGCTCCAGGAGCAGAGCCTGGGCGTCCGCATCTCCCTGTCCGCTGAGAAGGAACCGCTGGGCACCGCCGGACCGCTGGCACTGGCCAGAGAGCTGCTGGCCGCTGCTGATGATGATGAGCCCTTCTTCGTCCTGAACGCCGACATCATCTGCGACTTCCCCTTCGCGGAGATGCTGGCCTTCCACCGGCGCCACGGCAGGGAGGGCACAGTGGCGGTGACGCGCGTTGAGGAGCCCTCCAAGTACGGGGTGGTGGTCGTCTCGGAGACGGACGGCAGCTGCAGCGGCAGGATCAGCCGCTTCGTGGAGAAGCCCCAGAGCTTCGTCTCCAACAGGATCAACGGCGGGATGTACGTATTGGACGGCCGTGCGCTGAAGCGCCTGCAGCCCAGGCCCTCGTCCCTGGAGAAGGACGTGTTCCCGGCCATGGCCGAGGAGGGACAGCTGTACGCCATGGACATGCCAGGGTTCTGGATGGACATCGGCCAGCCGAAGGACTTCCTGACCGGCATGTGTTTGTACTTGCAATGGCTGCGGCAACGCGCGCCCGACAGGCTGCAGCGCACAGGAGACGGTTTCCTGGGCAACGTGCTGGTGGAGCCCACGGCGCAGATCGGACACGGCTGCACCATCGGACCCGACGTCAGCGTGGGAGCGGGCGTGGTCATAGAGGACGGCGTGAGGATCAAGCGCTGCACCGTGCTGAAGGGGGCGCGCGTCCGCTCTCACTCCTGGCTGGAGAGTTGCATCGTGGGATGGAGCTGCACGGTGGGCCGGTGGGTGCGCATGGAGAACGTGACGGTGCTCGGGGAGGACGTGATCGTCGGCGACGAGCTGTACCTGAACGGAGCCAACGTTCTGCCGCACAAGTCTATCAGCCAATCAGTGCCTGAGCCACAAGTCATCATGTGAAGGCCCGACCAGCTCAGTGCTTCTCCCTATCCCCTTTTCAAACTTATCGATCTACAATAGCATGCTGTGAATCTCCAAATGGCTTTTTTTCTTTGGGTTGTTTTGTTTCTGTTATTGGTGTGGTTGCTATAGGAAACACACTATAGTTCTCGGTCCAGGAATCATTTGCCAGCAAAGTGAACCTGCTTTTTGTAAACTTTTGTTTACAAAAAGGTTAAGCTTTTTGGTCATGCTTCACACACTGTTGTCACTGCTGTCATCCATGAATCATGACATCACAATACAGTGTGTATATATAGTATAAATGATAGGACGGACTTCGGTTTCCAGTGGATTCCTCGCCATTTGCCGCAGTCCCATAGGCAAGACGCTATTGTATTCTTTCCGAGGATTATTTGCCAGCAAAGTGAACCCGTGTTTGCCAACTTTCTGAGTAATGTTATCCGGGTTGGACGCGGGCTCTTCACCACCTCGCCCCGCCGCCGCAGCTATCCCCACCCGCACACGTCTGTCCCCTAGGTTTGAGCTAGACGGAGCGGTGTGGAGAGTGGAGTACCAGGCGGGAGCAAGGAATCTGGTGATCAGTGACACAGAGCTGACGCAGTCGGTCTATGCTTTCAAGTGCAACAACAGCACGCTGACCGTCAAGGGCAAGGTCAACGCTATCACTGTAGACTCCTGTGAGAAACTGGGCCTGGTGCTTGACGACGTGGTGGGCGCCGTAGAGGTCATCAACTGCAGAGACATCATGGTTCAGGTGTTAGGCAAGATCCCAACCATCTCCATCGGCAAGACGGACGGTTGCCATGTCTACCTGAACAAGGACTCACTGGAGTGTGAAGTTATCAGTGCCAAGAGCTCAGGGATGAACATTTTGATGCCCGAGAAAGGTGGAGAATTTAGGGAGTTCCCGACAGGCTGAGGCACACGGGAGACGGTTTCCTGGGCAACGTGCTGGTGGAGCCCACGGCGCGGATCGGACACGGCTGCACCATCGGACCCGACGTCAGCGTGGGAGCGGGCGTGGTCATAGAGGACGGCGTGAGGATCAAACGCTGCACCGTGCTGAAGGGGGCGCGCGTCCGCTCTCACTCCTGGCTGGAGAGTTGCATCGTGGGATGGAGCTGCACGGTGGGCCGGTGGGTGCGCATGGAGAACGTGACAGTGCTCGGGGAGGACGTGATTGTCGGCGACGAGCTGTACCTGAACGGGGCCAACGTTCTGCCGCACAAGTCTATCAGCCAATCAGTGCCTGAGCCACAAGTCATCATGTGAAGGCCCGACCAGCTCAGTGCTTCTCCCTATCCCCTTTTCAGACTATCGATATGAATAGCATACTGTGAATCTCCAAATGGACTTTTTTTTCTTTTGGTTGTTTTGTTTCTGTTATTGGTGTGGTTGCTATAGGAAACACACTATAGTTCTCGGTCCAGGAATCATTTGCCAGCAAAGTGAACCTGCTTTTTGTAAACTTTAGTTTACAAAGGTTACGCTTTTTGGTCATGCTTCACACGCTATTGTCACTGTTGTCATCCATCATGAATCATGACATCACAATACAGTATATATATAGTATAAATGAAGGGACAGAATTCAGTTTCCAGTGCAATCCTTGTGCCAGTGCTATAAGCAAGACCCTATTGTATTCCGAGAATTATTTGCCAGCAAAGTGATCCCGTGTTTGCCAACTTTCTGAGTAATGTTATCTGGGTTAGGGTTTGGGTTAGGGGACGCGGGCTCTTCACCACCTCGCCCCGTCGCCGCAGCTACCCCCACCCGCACACGTCTGTCTCCTAGGTTTGAGCTAGCCGGATCGGCGTGGAGAGTGGAGTACCAGGCGGGAGCTCGGAATCTGGTGATCAGTGACACAGAGCTGACGCAGTCGGTCTATGCTTT
The DNA here is from genome assembly GCF_963921795.1 of Nannobrachium achirus. NCBI lineage: Eukaryota > Metazoa > Chordata > Actinopteri > Myctophiformes > Myctophidae > Nannobrachium > Nannobrachium achirus. The sequence continues at coordinate 33,645,312 of NC_137819.1, read as the reverse complement.
CGAGTGCAACAACAGCACGCTGACCGTCCAGGGCAAGGTCAACGCAATCACTGTAGACTGCTGTGAGAAACTGGGCCTGGTGCTTGACGACGTGGTGGGTGTCGTAGAGGTCTTCAGCTGCAGCGACATCATGGTTCAGGTGTTAGGTAAGATCCCAACCATCTCCATCGACAAGACGTACGGTTGCCATGTCTACCTGAGCAAGGACTCACTGGAGTGTGAAGTTATCAGTGCCAAGAGCTCAGGGATGAACATCTTGATACCCAAGAAAGGTAGAGAATTTAATGAGTTCCCCATTCCTGAGCAGTTTAGGACTGTCTGGGACGGAAGCAAGCTCGTCACCACAGCCACAGATAGAGGCAGGGGGTGACGAAGTGGGTGACGAGGCACCCTGGGGTGCCGCGATGCCAGTCTAGGGGACCATTAGGAATTCCTCAATATCACTACATCAATATCACTTCACTATGTTAGTAAAACAGACCTGTTATTTTTCTATCTACGACAACACTCGCCACCAAAAATAGCAGATCTACAAGCTCACAACGCGTTGCGTGTGAGCTTGTAGATCGTCTATTTTCGGTGAACCTTCCCCCCCAGAATAGGCACGCTGGGGTTCAAGTGGTTAAACGACAACTAAGTATAACGTTATTTTCAGTCAGTTCTGATGGAAACGGATATTTCTCCAATATGATGTAAGATTCTAAACATTAACAGTGTAATTCAGGGGTGCCGTGGATGAAAAAGTTATTTACAGGGGTGCCCTGAGTCAAAACAGTTTGAAAACCCCTGAGATAGAGGCAGCACATGAGACGGCTGCCCCTCCCTCAACACCACCCGCCACCTTTTGCCCAAACACCTGACTGATCGACCGGCCGACCATCCAGCTAACTCTCACAATGTAGACTGAGATTCGGACCTCACCATGCTCTCTCCTTCCTCCCTATATCAGCCAACCACAGGTTAAGCTGTTCCTTCTATCAGCCAATGAGAGGGCTGCTTGCATGATCTGGAGCATTGCTCCAGCCAATTGCAGGGAGCAGCTTTTTGAATTTGCACGAACAGAAAAGTGAAGGTTTTGGTCATGCTTCACTTCATCATATACCGTATAATATGATATAAGACCGAATTCAATTCCCAGTGGATTCCTCGCGACTCGCACCACGGCAAACACACTTGCAATTTCCCTCTAATTGCAGCTAGTGTGGTTGCCTAGAGGGCACACTGTAGTTCTAGTGTATTTTTTCTTAATTGTGGGCTCGCCTGAAACTGAAAGGCGAGAACACTATGTTATCTTCCTTATTTATTTATCAAGTTCCGCCACGACAGACAATTTTTGTTATAACAATTGGTATTCTCACTGCGTTAGCTCTCTGTTGCTGACAGACAGTAGAGTACAGTTAGTACAGTAGAGGCGCCTCGTGACGTCATCAACAATATTAGCCAAACAGATTTTGCCTTGTTTTTGCTTATCATAACATCTTTAACAGCCAATGAGGGACCAGCATTCCTGGTGATGCCAGTGGTGATGTCACTGGCATCGCCAGTGGTGAGCGCACCTCATGGCGCACAAGTAGGCCATACATGGCCTACTTGTGGTTATAGCTGTGGTTATAGCTGTGGTTATAGCTGTTTAATTGCAAAATCGACTTAATATTAATTCATGTACTTTTCTGTACTTGTTTATTATCTCTGCCTGGCCGTGTGTGTGTGTGTGTGTGTGTGTGTGTGTGTGTGTGTGTGTGTGTGTGTGTGTGTGTGTGTGTGTGTGTGTGTGTGTGTGTGTGTGTGTGTGTGTGTGTGTGTGTGTGTGTGTGTGTGTGTGTGTGTGTGCGTGCGTGCGTGCGTGCGTGCGTGCGTGTGTAAACTATTAGTGCCAGTGCACCCCCCCTCCCCCACCTCAGTGCTCCCCCCGCTTTAAAAAACATTGAGAATCATTTGTTCTTGCATTAATTGGTGCCATTTTACAATGAGCATTAGTGAGGACCAATTATATGAAGATGTAAATAAAAGGGTGAAGTGGTCCTGTCAACATTCAAATAAGTTTGAAAATGTCTCAATTTGTATTTATTTATTTGTTCATTTCTTAAATAGTATAGGTTCAAGTGGTTAAACTGAATGTAACGCTGTATTCACTCGATTTCAGAACTCAGAGATCTTTGGAGGATTTCACTTTAATACGAAGCGCTGCTCCAGGCCAAGTGCCGTTTGATTTAAACCATGCAACACCTGTACATTACAGAGGAGTCTCTCTGAACCACTTTCCCTGGGATGAGGTCAGCCATTACTTCATCCCGCTCCTCGCGCTTTCTCCTCCGAGAACGTGACGACGTGGCGGGACGCGCACACGCGTGTGCGTTTGATCTACGGCCGCTCGTAGGCTACGAACCGTCTGCTCAAGGTCAGCCTGCTCCGTCAACGTCACATCAATCCTTCAGTGGTGTAAACAACCCCCCCCCCCTCTCCCCTCTCCCCCCTCTCCCCCAGAGCGTAATGGCGGAAGGCAGACGTCACAGAACCTGGCTGGAGGGGAGGGGGTTGGGTAGAGAGAGAGGGACCGACAGACATACAGAGAGAGAAATAACAGCAAAAGACAATCTGCAATAAGCCCTATTCACGACCCGCCCACTCAGCATCCCCCCGGTGCTGAAGTCATGTTTTGAAGGGGTAAAACCCTGCTAAGCCCATAGAGTTAACATAGAAATCGCTAATTTAATGCATTTTCCGAATAGTACAGTATAAAATACGGCTAGCATGATCAAGAACACAAGATAGTAAAAGGCACAAAGCGTTATAATTTACTTTACCGTTCGAAATAGTGATTTGTTGGCTTTAAGTCCAGCAATTTCTGTTATAGTTTCCCCTTCTAAACTGACGTCAGCACCAGGAAGTTGCTGAGAAATTTGCTGAGTGGGCGGGCCGTGAATAAGGATTATTAGGGCTGTCACAATTATCATATAATAATCGTCTAATTGCAATTATTTGACATAATCGCGATTATTTGACATAATCGCGATTATTTGACATAATCGCGATTATTTTTCATAATCGTCATAATCGTTTACATGTTGAATTTCTTTTTTAAAGTAAAAAATAGTGGAAATAGCAGATCTACAAGCTCACAACGCGTCGCGATGCGACGCGTTGTGAGCTTGTAGATCGGCTATTTCCACTATCAATGTTATTTGTTAAATATGTCAGTAATTTCTTTGTATATTTAGATTATGTGTCATATCTGCCATGCGCAGCTTCAAAGACTAAAAGCCAAAGAAATGTAGCCTAATTGTCAATGACAAAAACAATTAAATCGTTAATCGCAATATTTTGAGTGACAATTAATCGTCATGTAAAACGTCATAATCGTGACAGCCCTATCTGCAATTACAATTTAGCAGAGGTCACCGTCATGCTGGCTTGTGGTGGACATACAAAACGACTGGACAATAATATGACCAGAAACACATAAAGAGCTAACCCTGAATGAACATAACAGGTCTGTAACTCTGAGAGTGGGGTTGTTCCATTTGTTCACTCTCAGATTTAAGCGAATAAAACAATTTGTGAACCACTAGTACTAGTTCGACTCCTAATGTGCCATAATATGATATGATAGTTACCTACTCCTCCCGCGAGGGAAATTCAGATATCGCAGCCCAACCCAGCTGCTTTTTTTTCAGCTTAACCCAGCTGAACCCAGTGCAGCCCACAAGGAGCGCGAGGGGGGGAGCAAGTGATAGCTGGAGCGTGGAATCGTACCTGCGACCTCTGGGGTCTCCGGAGTCCTAGGTATGGACACTAACCACAGTGTCATAGCCTACATATTCTTAAGAAAACCTTGAGATTTGATGTTCAGTAATTGGGTCTTATGATCAAAATAAGAACACTATGATGGCGTTTACAAAAGAAAATCTAAAATGTGCCACTGCATTTAGGCATTTATCCAGAGCGACTTAACTCTACAAGTGCAAGATTGGAATAAGCATACAGTAGTAAGCATGAACTCTATAGTCGATAAATAATCACACAAATAGAGTGCAGAGAGAACAGTGCAGTGCCTCACACAGAAGCAAGGATACCAGATAAACAATTAACCTTTAACCCTCCATCTGCATAACACGCTGTCTGAATCCCATAACATCTGTGGCAGAAACAAACCCAAAAACACAAGAACAATTGAACGAGAAACCCAGAGAAATGGCAAAGAAAGACGAGATGAAATTGACGACAGAAAGAGGGAGATGATAGTGAAGCAGAGAGCTATAGCCTAGGGGCAGAGAGAGAGAGTCCCTGATGAAGGACTGTGCGGGGGGGATAGGGAGGAGGGGGATATTGGAGTGCTTCCTGTCCTGTGGCTGTGTTTAGACTGGACAGGATGCAGGTGGGGACATCTGGACAGAGTCAACGCCAAAAGGCACACATCTCTTCTCAGGACTCATCGGCATAACGAGCAATAGGCCTATGACACCGGCCTCCATCATGGACGCAATCTATTCGCCGATTCATGGCTCGTTTATACTTTGTCGCACAACGTTGCCGTTTGCCGGAAACCGCTCACAGTGCGTTGCGTCTGCAGGGCATTGTGAGCTACAGCATGTGTTTATTTACAGGGCGGAATAAAGCATATTTTATAGCCTTGCCGTTACACGCGAGGCACCTATAATGGTCTCGGTGTAAATTTAGCCGAACGGCCCGTTCTGTTCGGCGGGACGGGAGCGGATGTGTCGGGGCGATCGTAAAAAACCTGAGCGGCTGTGGGAAATTAGGGGTTTTGGATGGAGGAGGAGGGCGTTGGGTTGCGCGAGTGAACGAGCGCCCATGGAAGCGAGCTGAGCAATCTGGGTGGTCCGCCCTTATTGTCAGGTACATACTTTAATCATGAGTGTTGTTGGGCGTGGGGGGGGGGGGGGGGGGGGATAGGACGCACACCGTTGCCTTTCCTCCGCCCCACAGTGCAGAGTGTCAAAGACAATCAGCAAAGGGGGATATTTTCCTCCTTGTCTTTTCATCTTTCTCTGTCTCTCTCTATGTGTCTATGTCTTTATATCTCTCTCTCTCTCATGCATACACACACACATACTGTAGACATCAAAGGGGGCTTGAGCCCCTGCCCTTTTATCTGTCTGTAAAAAGTGCACTATCCAGTTTTTACTATGGTGAAAGAAATGAAAATGCCTCCTTTCCATGGCATACCTGAAATCCATACCGTTACGCCACATCTCCAGCATTGACTTGATTATGCCTAGTTCAGTGTGGTATCATGCATCGAAAATAGCCGACCTCCACGCTCCATTGGGAGCTTGGAGGTCTGCTATTTTCGATATTTCCACCGTCCCTGCTCTCTCTTAATCTCTATGTCCCTCTGTCTCCACATCTCTCTATGTCCCTATATGTCTCGCTCTGTGTCTACTGCGTCTCTGTGACTCTGTCTCCTTGTCTCTGTACAGCTTTCTGTCTCATCATCTCTCCCTGTCTCGATCTCTATGTATATCTCTGTCTCTATGTCAACCTATATCACTCTCCCTCTCCTACTGTATACATCTCTCTGACTACATCTCTATGTCTCTGTAAGTCTCTGCCTGTCTCTCTGTGTCTCTCCATGTCTCTGTCTGTCTCTAAGTCTCTCCAGGTCTGTTTCTAGTTACCTTCCAAACCGGTGAAAAATATTTACTCCTGAAAACGAAGAGGATAACTTTCCATCTCTGACACCGTTCCAGGAGGCATCTGGCTTGTGTTAGCTGTGTGTGTGTGTGTGTGTGTGTGTGTGTGTGTGTGTGTGTGTGTGTGTGTGTGTGTGTGTGTGTGTGTGTGTGTGTGTGTGTGTGTGTGTGTGTGTGTGTGTGTGTGTGTGTGTGTGTGTGTGTGTGTGTGTGTGTGGTGGAGACTGATAATCATAATAGGAGAATATTGTTCCACTGTCTGTCTCCTCCCGCAGGGGAAGTGGACTGTGGTGGATTCCACACCAGTAAAACCCACAAAGTACCTCACAGAGTAGCACACACACACACACACACACACACACACACACACACACACACACACAGAAAGCATATCAGACTTTCTCTCACACATACACATGCACGGCACGCACACACACGTGCTCTCACATTCTATTACGCACCCACACACTATACACACAGGCTCTCACACTACCCCATATACACGCGCACGCAGTCACACACACACAATTTACCTCCGCTGTAGCGTGTAATGCTTGTTTCTCTCTTATGATTGCGCACACGATACCATAAAACCCGCAGTGGGAGATGCTTCCCTTCACCAGCGCAGCATAGCTTGCGTACCGTGCAACCGCTGAGGTCAAGCATTGGGGCGGGGTTAGGGTTAGCCAGCTCCGTGGTGACGACTCCCTAATGGAGTGCAGTGTTTCTCAACCCCTTTACATTTAAAGGACCCCCCAGTTTGATATGCATGGGCCACGATATGATTGTCTTTTTTTTTATCTCTGGGACACCAATCTACATTGTCAGATCCTCAGTTTGAATTTAAAACTCTCATAAGAGTCAATTTGGTTCCTAACTAATCATTTAGCCGGGGATCCCCTGGAAACCCTTATGGGGGCCTAGGAGGTCCCTGGACCCCATGTTGAGAACCACTGGGCTAGCGCTCTGTTAGGGGAGCACGGGGGTCCGCCACCCCTCAAACCCATGTGCGTTTACGACACAGCCCTCCCTCTCTAGTCAGTGGTAAAAAAATCGATGGGGAATCTAATGTCTGACTTTACCACTTGAACCCTAGCACCCCTTTGCTGGGCAAACATTCTGCAGAAATTGCCTATCTACCATCTCACACAAGGCTTGTGAAGTCCTCTGGGCCAATCATCTTTGGGTCCGCGGCTATATACATGTCAATGGGGGATCCTTAAAGTTTGACAACCACTGAAGTAAATGAATACATTTTATGATGAGCAGCCCTCCTGTTCAAAGAATGCAACGTGGACAGGGTGTTGAGGTGGACATAAACCTTGAAGAGAAGGTGGATGGATGGAGTTTCCTCTCTCCCGACATGGTGCAGTGTGTTCTGGGCAGCCCTCCACGCAGGTTTTAACTGTTCCCTCTGATGCTCAGCCAGAGGCGTGCTAAAGAACAACCCCCGTCAAAGAGACGCATGCAGACCTCCTGAGAACAACGGAACACGCCCGAGGCCTGGAAAAACAACACTTCAAGATGTCTCGCTGTCTTGCGGAGCTCTAACCTGACAAATAGAAGTGGCAAGTGGACAACTCGTTTTTATCAACAGGGTCGACAGTGGCGAAACATCAAGGCCTGATTTTACACTGTAGTATCCTTGTTATGTATGTATCCACTGGTGGATTAGATCAGTGGTTCCCTAGGCTGAAAGAGCCCGGCCATTCTATGACCCAGAAGGGCGGGGATACGAGCCGCTGGATCTCATCGGCCAGTAGCATTTGTTCACTGATCTCTTTTTTTCAGGAGCTTAAAATTGCTCCCTTTGAACTTCAAAGGGGTTGTGAACTGCAGTAGTTGATTGAGCCATACAAGTGTCAATAGCTCGTTAGTGATCTCTCGTATCAATGAAAGCATCAAAGACAACGACCTGTTTGATGCCTGTAATAGAGTGGAGGGGGAATGTGTTTGTATACACACAGACTCGCCTTATTGGCTGAACCACAGTTACTGGGGGCTTTACCCATGCTTTTCTTTCTTGAAAATCCTGGATCCCGAGGTTAGTGGTTCCCAAACACTGGTCACGGACACATTTTTAAAGCTGCTTGTAGATCAGCAATTTTCACTAGTTCCCAGGGAGAGATCAAATGTAAAAGCACCTCAGAATGGTAGAAGGAGTATACTGGAGCAAACACGGACTTTTAGAGCCTTTTTTATTAATACAGGGTGCAGGCAAGAGTGACAACGTTTCGATGTCAATACATCTTCGTCAGGTCAATCAGATGTATTGACATCGAAACGTTGTCACTCTTGCCTGCACCCTGTATTAATAAAAAAGGCTCTAAAAGTCCGTGTTTGCTCCAGTATACTCCTTCTACACATTCAAGTCCTGTTCCTGAGATGCAACGGACCGGCCTGAACTAGGCTAGAGGCGCGATGGATACTCCTCATGCACCTCAGAATGGTACTTTGGTACAGTACCAGAGTAAATACTTTCCAACACTGAATTCATTCATTTATGACTTAAAGAGTAAAAGCTTTAACCAAATGGACCCTCCCATTTGGTTAAATTTTTAGATTCTCTCAGAGTTAGACAAACTACTGTGTAAGCGTAGTTTTCACCGCAATATTGTGGGCTGTCTTCTTTCTGCCAGATATCTGTTCGCAATTTTGCTGTTAACGGCCCCAATTGGGCCATTACACAGCCATTTAGCGGGTTGAAGGTTGTGATTGCAGTGCTGCGCTACCGTCAATGATGTCCTCATAAACGTCTTCAGAGATTACTGTTACATTCTCACTGGGGCGCACATGATCCTAAATGAAATGTTAATGTTTAATGTCATTAGACATTTTGGATGATTATATAACTGTGTTTTTTTTTAATTAGTTAAACTTGACTTAATGAATCTCTATTTTCAGCACGCAACACCTGAGAGCAACCAAACATAAAATGACTCCCCTAACAGCACAGCAATGCATTTGCGACCTCTGTAACAATGTAGGCGCTATGTAGCGTCGGGAGCGTTTGCTCATTGGGAAGATGCATTTGTGACGTTGCTTTTTTAGCTCCTCGCACTTGCAATTTCCAAATGCATCTTTCTAGTTTTTTTCATAGATGGATCTGTATATACGTGAGAATGTGACTTCAGTGTGCATGCAGTTTGTGCATGTACTGTATATGCTTCGATGCAGTAACTGTGAGACTGTCATGATTTCATGAATGGAACCAAAACAGACCCTTATAAGGAGTAGTTCACCCAAAATTCTTCTTATTTTCTATCGATAATTTGATGGAAGGAGACTCTTTGACCAGAGACTCTGGTCAACACATTATTGGCTTAGGAATTCGACAAAAACAAAAAAGAATCTCTGTGAATTCAAGGCTTCAAGGGCAGTGTAATTGATAGAAAATAAGTATATTTTTGGTTAGACTACTCCTTTTAAAGGGTCCGTTTTGGTTCCATTCATTGGAGTCGCAGAGCTAAATTAACACCCTGGAGTTTTACTGTGTACTATTACGCCGTGTCCTCATTTCAGAGTCGTGTTGTTGTTTGTTACGTGAGGTCATTTGTCCCCATTCACACACCACGACAATAAATAGGGCCGCGAGGGACACTCAGCGAGCGGAGTCGTGACATGGCCGTCAGACAAAAGGCGACAAAGGGTTTCTATTCGTGGGGGCTTTAGTGGGCTGATGAGGACCTGGGAGGCTTTGTAGAGTACTCCTTAGACGATGTGTGTGTGTCTGTGTGTGTTGGAAATAGGGGGAGAGGGGGGGGTGTGCTCAGCAAGCTAGGCGGGTTACCAGACTCTGACTCAATGTTTTGGTGTTGCGTGTCCCGCAAAATCTTATGTTACCCTCGTCCTCTCCCCCCGTGGGTAAGTTAGAGGGGGGTTGTTAGCTTGATCCGGTTCCTTTGCATTCAAGGTGAGTGACAGGATATGAAACGGAGAACAAGGCCGCTGTGGATTTGAGGATTTGCTCGAACAAAAACACAAGATCGCGAAGGCGAGCCAACATCCACAGAGAGGTGCACGGACCCCAAGGGGAGAATCAATCTGTTCTCTCTGGTCTCGCAATGAAAGCACAAAAAGCCTTCCAGTAGCAGCGTTATGCACCGCTGGGCTGAATTAGCTCTATAGCGTGGGTCGCTGCTGCCCCTTGTAGAATTAATTTAAACCTTGTTGAACTGGGCGTCCCTATTTCTGGCACGTCATTATGAACAAAAATTTTCAAAACTGTTCAATTGTTTTTGGGTGGAGGGTGGGTGGTTAAAGGACAACTTTGTTGTTTTTTTTTACAACAAGGGTTCATATTTTAGATTGTAATTAGAGAAAAGAAAAGATGGGTGTTAAAATGTTTTCATTTACTGCATTCTATTGTTTTAGCGATTTTAGTACTTTGATTTCAGTGGGTGGGGGCATGCGTACAAGTGGCTAAATATGTATTTTTTAGACACAATAAGCCATCAATTTATTTGTTACTATATACCAGCCCCCATAAGTCACATCAGCCCATGAAAGATTACAGTGCATCTTGGGAATGGGCTTATTGTGTCTAAAAAGACATATTTAGCCACTTGCATGCATGCCCCCACATGCATGCAAATCAAAATCGTTAAAATCACTAAAACGATAGAAAGAAGTAAATGAAAACATTTTAACACTCATCTTTTCTCTAATGACTATCTAAAATATGAACCCTTGTTGTAAAAAAAACAAAGTTGTCCTTTATACATTAAAAATAATTTCAAAAATAAATTGTCTTGACCCGTGGAGCTACTGCCGAGTCCTGGGACTCTCCATAAAGTACACTATTACACCAAAAGGATCCTCATTTCAGGAGGTACTATACCTTTGGCTGCTTTGAAGGCCAGCATCAGTGTTTTGTACTCTGTGCGGGCAGCAACCGGGAGCCAGTGGAGGGAGCGGAGAAGGGGGGAGACGTGAGAATTTTTGCTGGTTGAAGACCAATCGTGCCGCGGCATTTTGGATCAGTCGGAGAGGCTTAAGTGCACATGCTGGGGGGAAAGATTGATGGATGGATGAAATAAAGTGGGACAAGTAGCCTACTATAGTCTGGAAAGCATGCAGATGCCAATGCCATGCCATAGCACCCCAAATCATCACTGACTGCGGAAACTTCCCAATGGACTTCAAGCAACTCTGACTTCAGAATGTTGACATTTCTCTATATTATACGAGTGGTCTCGTATAATATTGTAATATTTTTAGGTAATATTGATTTTTGATATTCATGAGCTGTATGCCATAAAAATCAAAAATTCAAACAGAAAGATTTTGAATGTTTCACTGCATGCGCAATGTTTCTATAATATATGAAAGTTTCGATTTTGGAATTATATTACAGAAGAAATTTTACTTTTACACAGCATTATAATTTTTTGCAAACGATCCCATAACCCATATTACACACCCATATCAAATCACATTAAGCCCACATACAAACACAACACACTTTGCCCTTGCAAGGGCTATTTACACATAAAAATTACTTATAGTATGTATAGTGTATTCTTTCTTTGTCAGATCAATCAAAGAGCAAAAAGGGGTTACCATCCAACACAAAAAACACGTGTGCACGCACGCACACACACACACACACACACACACACACACACACACACACACACACACACACACACACACACACACACACACATGGACAGATAAAAACAGTTCCCCGGGGGCGGGCAGGCATCTGGGCATGATGGATCACGCAGCCTTTTCCATTATTATGTCGTGTTACGATTAATAATGCATGTTTCCTGAGGCCTTAATTACCTCCGCCCACACCCTAAGACACAACAAACACACGCACACTCACGCACACACACACACACACACACACACACACACACATAATACAGGCAAACTCGACACCATAACTTCTGCATACAAAAACACATGTTCTCTTTATCCATTGTTGCCCGCTGCCAAATTTTGAGCATTGATTTAACTCAGAACCTAAAGGGGTAGTTTTCGGTGTGGTGTGGCAGGTAAGCCTAAAATAACATCTACTTTGGCCAGGGAGTTCAATCTAGTTAATAAAGTATTCAATCAATCAAAAAGATGTTTGGGAGGCCCGGGTTCATGTTAACACCCACACAAGATGAGAGTGGATGGGGTCTACTGAACATCAGACCGTAACCACTCCTAACAGAGTTAATCTAAAGACCATAAACCGTGAGAAAGCATACTGAGGTGGGATGTAGGGATTATTATCAAATCAAAAAGCCATGAATCCTCTTTATGAACGTGTGCTGGCAATTCTTGGATTTGAATGTTATTTTTCTAATGTTGCGCATTAGGAACAAAGCCTAGACAAACACTTTATTTAACCAGCGTAGGTAAAGATTTGCAATGCGACTTTGCAATGCGAGTTTTGTCATCTGTCGTCTGATGCAACTGCACGGTAAAGACATTGCATTGTTTGAAGTGGAACTGCGAGCTGCTCGGAAAAGGTCTGACTGCACATACCTCGAAAGAGTTTGAACCTGCATAAACCCAAGCCCCTGTTTGACATTTGACTGATAGTGCTGTTAAACAAACAGAGAAACTAGTGGTCAATGGAGGATGTTGTTGTCTGGCTCTGTTGTCTGTACTACAACAGCTCAGTTGAAGACGTTCTATCAGGCTGTGTTATGGCCTGGTATGGAAGATAAACCTACAACGAGTGGTGGTGCGATGGGCAAAATCTCGATATTTCGATCTCCCGCTGTTTCGAATCCCCAGTACTCCGGTTACGGTAAGGGTTAGGATCAGGGTTAAGGTTAGGGTTAGGATTAGGGTTAAGGTTTAGACTTATTCACCAGGTTAGCATTCACCTGCATCGGCAGGTTAGCGCTCACCAGCGTTGGTAGGTTAGCGCTCACAAGCGACGGCAGGTTAGCGTTCACCCGCGATGGCAGGTTAGCGTTCACCAGCGATGGCAGGTTAGCGTTCACCCGCGATGGCAGGTTAGCGTTCACCCGCGATGGCAGGTTAGCGTTCACCCGCGATGGCAGGTTAGCGTTCACCCGCGATGGCAGGTTAGCGTTCACCAGCGATGGCAGGTTAGCGTTCACCAGCGACGGCAGGTTAGCGTTCACCAGCGACGGCAGGTTAACGTTCACCAGCGATGGCAGGTTAGCGTTCACCAGCGACGGCAGGTTAGCGTTCACCAGTGATGGCAGGTTAGTGTTCACCAGCGACGGCAGGTTAACGTTCACCAGCGATGGCAGGTTAGCGTTCACCAGCGACGGCAGGTTAGCGTTCACCAGCGACGGCAGGTTAACGTTCACCAGCGATGGCAGGTTAGCGTTCACCAGCGACGGCAGGTTAACGTTCACCAGCGATGGCAGGTTAGTGTTCACCAGCGATGGCAGGTTAACGTTCACCAGCGATGGCAGGTTAGCGTTCACCAGCGACGGCAGGTTAACGTTCACCAGCGATGGCAGGTTAGCGTTCACCAGCGACGGCAGGTTAACGTTCACCAGCGATGGCAGGTTAACGTTCACCAGCGACGGCAGGTTAGCGTTCACCAGCGATGGCAGGTTAGCGTTCACCAGCGACGGCAGGTTAACGTTCACCAGCGACGGCAGGTTAACGTTCACCAGCGACGGCAGGTTAGCGTTCACCAGCGACGGCAGGTTAGCGTTCACCAGCGACGGCAGGTTAACGTTCACCAGCGATGGCAGGTTAGTGTTCACCAGCGATGGCAGGTTAGCGTTCACCAGCGATGGCAGGTTAGCGTTCACCAGCGATGGCAGGTTAGCGTTTGCCCTGTGAGATGGGCAGAGCGCATAATGGGAGGCGAGCTCCCCGCACTCCAGGAACTGTTCAAAAAGCAGCGTGTAGTGAAAGCCCAAGGCATCATCAAGGACAAACATCAGCCAAGTCACACACTGTTCAACCCCCCTACACCACGACCACGGCCGGGCAAGGGGGCCCACAGGTTCATGAACAGCTTCCACACGGCTGAACAAGGCATGAGCCAGCTTGATGAGAGGCGGCGTAGTCAGGCTGGTCTCAGACCTTTGTTCTTCCTTGGACCTACCTATGGATTAGACCAGGGACAAGTGACTTGGACTTTTTCTTTGCTCTTCCTCATGGACCTAACTGCTGATTATACCAGTGTCAGTCTACCTTGTGGAATATGTGGTCGACACGCGCAAGCATTTTGCATCTTAATCCCATGTACAACACATTGACTTTTGTTCATTTTTTGTTTAGCTAGTGCCTTAACTACCGTTCATAAATACCTGACATAAACTGCTATGCTCACGCACCTTTATATCTTATCTCAGGTACTATGTGTAAATATGTAGATAATTAGTTTTTCTTTGATTGATCTCCCCCCCCCCTTATTCAAACATTTCTTATTTTTTAGTTTTTGTTTTGTGGAAATAACAATATGATGGCTCTAGTCTACAGTATGCACAAAAATTTCCTTTCCACTTTTCCTCCACTGTGATGTGATGAAGCTGATTCTGAGTCAAGTTTGGATTTGCCAGTGTTCTGTTGTGATACAAGAGAGAGAAATATCTACAGATAGACTTGTAACAAATGCCAGTGCCGTCCTTGTCTCCTTCCTGCAATGTGCATTCCTCCTCCTCCGTGATGCCGCTGAAATCTCACACAAGCTCTCCGCGAAACATTAGCCTACATTTTGCGCACACTTCAAAACTGATGAAACGCCAAGAAACGTGGCGGGCAGACCCCCGTTCCCATCAGCCACGGAGTCGGTTTTAATGGAGCGATGCTCGGCTTTCATCTCCCTCCTGTGAGTTGCAGTGCAACCGGTTCATTAAAAGCTCCGCGCAAGGTAATTTGCGAGGACTGACAGCTTGTTGTTGCCTAGCTGAATATAGTTAAGTGTGTATGTTGTGTACACCGTACACACACACACACAAAATCACTCTCCTGCCTGTTTCCTCCGACTCCCCATTCCGCCGCTGGCCTAGCCCTCGTTCAGCCCCTGTGTATTCCGATGCATGGGAAATAATTGGCCATGCCTTTCATCGCAGGATTAGCAGGATAAATCTCCTTTTGGGTCGGAGCAGCGCTAAGAGTCGTTGAAATCCTGTTACATGCGGGTATTATCCTGCAATTAATTGCCTTTTGCGAGCGCTAAGCTCCACGCTCTCTCGCGTTCACTCACTTTGATACATTCAGCACTCATGAAGAGTGAAGACTACACTCTGGAAGGAGTTTGAGAGGTTGAGGGACTTGTGAAAACCGACAAATAGCAATGATAAGACCTCTCGGATAACTCATCTAAGTGTAAAGCCATCATAGTCTAAGGTTAAGAGCTATCACCTCACCGTGGTGTAGTTTTCTAGCTATCACCTAAAAATGTATAACAAAGCCTAGGTGATACCTATAAAACTACACCGCGGTGAGCTGATAGCTCTTCACCTTGGACTATGATAGAGGCTTCAGTCCGTCTGTCCGTCTGTCTCTCTGTCTGTCTCTCTCCACAAGTGTCATGTGGGCCCACCCTGTGATGTTCTAGCTCCAGGGTCCTCTCAGTCCCGAGACACTGTATGAGGGGGTCTTTATACCAGGACGATTGGAAACGCTGCCGGTCTCGTTTTGGATTTATTACCCAAAAAACGTCGCGTTTACACCTTGTTGTTGGTTCGTTTTTCTGTGTTTATACTACAAGTTGACAACGCATGAATTCAAGCAAAATGTGTCATGTTCCCAGCCTACATAGGCCTATACTGTGTATTTACCCTTCAACTATAAAATATATATTGTTTTTAATGAGACATGCTTTGTAATTAGGCTATGCTCCCAAATCCATATTATTATCGTCTGTTCGCATATTCAATGAGTCCCGCAAAAGGAGGTTTTTAGCGAGGTGAAGTGAAACACCAACAAAAGTCACCTGGAAGATGAAGGTCGGAACATTTATAGCCTATGGAGCATATTTCTGGACATTATCTACGGGATGGGCTATATTAAGTGAGTTCTGTCTTCTATCTGCAACACAGAAGTAGGCTATAACGCACCATGCGAGGCAGCTAACGGAGTAGCCTACAGAGGCACATATGGGTATGGTAGTCTACCATACCTTGATTACAAGGGAAAATAATAAAATGTAGCCTACTTCTTAAAATAAATTCATCATGCCTGTTGCTAAGTATTGGCAACATGACTGTCTTGCATGCGTGCCTTGCACGTGCAAGACCAGACAACAGTCATGTTGCCATACCTTAGCTCTTACTGAACTGACGCACTGCACTGGGATGCGGCGCAATGGAGGATGATGTGCCGTCGCCGTCGCAAAATAAACTAACGGAATAAATTAATGAACTGACGCCATACGCCACTGGCAGTCTGTTATTTCACTGGAAGTCACAATCATAGCCTTCCGTTATGGCTTTAAGTGAATTGCCTAGTTTGGAAGCAACATGCGTGCCTTAAGAGGAGGCTAGACGCACTGGAGAGAAAAAGCGACATGATTTCTTTGACTGGAGGAGAGGGAGCGAGGATATGGAGGAAGTTTTTGTGATGGTCTCTGACTGACTGGACAGTTATGTTTATTCTGTCTGTCTGTCTGTCTGTCTGTCTGTCTGTCTGTCAGCAAGACTCAGCATATTACAATAACTCACTCATTACCTGAAGTCCGCTGCGTCTGTGATGTGGCGCGGTGCATGAAGAATTAATCCAGTATTTTTTGGTGAGAAGTTGAAAAAGGGGAACGCAAAATAGTCATTAATCATTGGTTTGCTTTGCTTAGAATGGAATACCATAGCCTAATGGTTTAATTTAACTTTGCGGAGAGGAGAGCTGTTGCAACTCCGACAGGCCAGCTAGGGTACCAGCCCAGGTGCGACGACTTGTGCGTAATTAGACATTTTTAAAAGGCTTTCATATAGACTACTCCTGACATTTTTCAAATGAGGTTTGTGCTAATAGATCACTGGGCTATTTTCTGGGTTTTAATTAGGCCTACAACAACACAAATAATAATAATACATTTTCGGTTAGTCTGACAGACTGACACTTTATGCAGCAGGGGAAGGGGAGCAGAGGAGGGGGTGCTATGACATCATCGCACTCTCCCTCACGGCCGAATTCCGATATTACACCGTTGCGAAACTGATGCGAAACCGCAGAAATGCACTTTCAGAGCCGAATTCCGAAAAGTATCGGTTAGGGTCATGAAACCGCGTCTCCGTGTGTCAAAATGGCCGAATCAATAGTAAAAACTATCGTCTACAAAAAAATCGACCTCATGTAATGACCCCCTGAGACTATAGGTCCCAATCTGGAGGGGATTCTTTTTTTGCACAGGCATGTCAAAAGCTTGATGCCCCTTGAAATGTAAATTATTAATGTTAAATAAATATGGATTATGGATAAAATCCATAACCAAAATAAGAGACACGAGCCAAAGGACAGTCCATAGATTGTTGTATTTGAGAGGAGTCAGACAGAGGAGACAAACAGTGAGCGTACCATAGGGGTAGCTTTCTAAATCTCTCTCTCCCAAAATGGAAGTTTAACATGTATATAAAGAGTACAGTTATGACAGTAAGAAGTCGTGGAACTTATTCATTTGCTCCCATATCATAACAAGGAAGTAGTAGGAACTCATTGATTCGTTCCTATATCATAACAAGGAAGTAACAGGAAGAAAGGGACACGTAGTGTTGGTAATTTTCCACCACTCGTGACTTATATCAGACAGAGGAAGACAGTGAGTCTGGTGACATACAGTATAAACCAAAACATGATTCTATTCAGGGCATTCAAAGTTATTATGACCTCTAATCAGTTTGCCTGAACCTACAGTATGCGACCAAAATGTGGTCTCTTATATACTGTACGTTCAGTTCATATTATGCCTTTATATGGTCATATGAGACTCATACACCAATAACATAATTATGTATCATAATTTATCCTAACAATCTATCCTTTTCATATTTGTATGAGGTTCATATGACCTCCATATTAAACATTTTATCAGGGTAATAATAATAATAATATTATGAAGACTTTAATAATATTTATAAATTCAAATTTCGAAAAGGACTGTAATATTTTTTTTAAAGGGAATGTAATAAATCCTTAAAGTTTAAAGAAATGTGACACATCATTCATCGTTTCTTACAGATGAATGAAGACAGAATTAAAATTGAATAAACAGATAAAAATAAAGAATAAAGAATGAAAAATGAAAAAAGAAAATATGAGTTGATCGGATGACCATTGATCGGATGACGATGATGACGATGATGATGATGAGGGTGATGATGATGACGTGGTGATGTTGACGTTGACGTTGGGGCATTGTAGAGACGTGAGGGAGGAGGACGCAGGATGCAGTTGATGTGGGGTCGTTCTTCTGGGTCTCTCAGGTGATTCCTAGGGGGGACGAAGACTTGGCCAGTTTACTGTTTCAACAACAATTTAGTTCATCATGATAGTGTTTGTACTACACATGGCATCAACAACAGTGCAACAGAATTCTCACCGACAAGGCACGATTTTTACATCGTGCCGCTGCGGTTGATTGGCTCGTGCACTGGTCTGGCCGGGCCTCAGGTCGTGGTTCGTCTGCACCCCATCTCAGTCGTGGTTGTCTTCAGTTGACCCGATTCCTCCTTCCCCACACTGCGGTCCTCTCTCCGTCACCGTCAGCCCATGTAACAGAAACATTTCAAATTAAGTTTCAAATAAATCTTAAATCAATGAAAAACCAAATTAAATAAATTAAAATCAAATCAAAATTAAAATATATTAAACCTTAGACTATAGACTCCCCCCTTTTTTACAACAAGTTGTAAAAGTTAAATAAAATAATTTAAATTATTTAAATCAATGAAATGAGCTTTAAATCATACACTACAGTACAGTACAGTAGCAGCTTGGGCACAGGGGAGTCAGTGATAAGTAATACGCCTCAGGGGCGAGAAGCGACCTTGTGTCTAAAGGTTGTTATGGTAACCAGGGGACAGGAAGTTCCCAACCGAGCTTTATGGGTAATGAAGTCTTAACAGTAAAAGAACAGGGCAATTAAACAAAATACCATAGACAGTAAACAATCAGAATGTTTACGAAAAATAGGAGAAAGGAAAGTCTAAACAGAGACATGTTCCCAAAACAATTCTCTCACACACAGACCATCTGACCTTGAAGGCTGCAGATGTCTCCCAGGCACACAGGCACACATACGCACACACCTCACAGGCATGAATCATAGTCACATGCACGCTCACGCACACACTCACACAAGAGTGATGGAGAGGGAGTGGAACAGATAAGGGGTTAAAGCGACATTTACGCACACACAGGCGCATGCCCGCACTCACACATACAGTATTGGAACACACACACAAGTGCACGCACGCACGCACTCATGCTCACAGAGATGGGAGTCAGAGAGGGGGGGTTTACTGAAGCAGCACCCACACGCAAATCTTCTGCTCGCACACACATACAGTACGGTAAATTCATTCTCACAGAATCCATTCATCACATAAATGAAATTATAGTATAATACACAGCCAGAATCCTCTGGAGGATTTTAAAACTTAACGTTACAACATATCATATTAATTTAGGCTAGTTCCTGACTCCCCTGCCTGCATCGCGACTGCAGCGAGGGAGTGAGGGAATAGAGTAAACAGGAATTATCGATACTGTAAACACACCCATATCCTATGGAGGGCTCTAAAATCTTAAAGTTACAACAGTTTAAATTAATTTAGGCATCAATAATTTGAGTTAGTTATTCTTAATCTTAAATCTTAACTTTAATTTCTCAGAGACATTTTAAAACGTCTTAAAAGTACTTAATATTACAGAAAACAGAACTGGTCAGTAACATAGTCAAAGATAAAATATTTGTTTCTCAATTTCCAATGGCTGGGCCAAGCCATGAAAGTGAGAGACCTAAATAAACACAGTATTATCGGTACATAAACAGATAACTGACAAATACTGACCATTTCATATGGTCCAGTCATAACAAGCTATATAACCACAAACTGACATATGAGCTGACCATCCCTATGGTCCAGACATAACAAGCTATAACCACAAACTGACATATGAGCACGGTTTTAATCAGGCTGCCTAAAAAGCTCGCCCTAGGTTATAAGCATGGTTTTAATCAGGCTGCCTAAAAAGCCCGCCCTAGGTTATAAGCCAAACATATAATGACCCTTCATAGGGTCCAGACAAACTGACAAAAACAACTGTACCGAAAAAAGTTAAGGTCTGAAAATCAGTATTGTCTCCTCCTCATCACAATGAGAGAGCGAGAAACCAAACAGATAAATAGATCAAAAAATAGAATAGGGAGTTGTACATACCCCCTGAAACGTTGTAAGAGAAACAAAGAAATTTACGACCATCTGTATCTATAGATAAGGGTTAATTTACGACGCGTGTCAAACCAAAACATTATTAGGAGCTATCGGACTCCTCCAACGGAGAGAGAACATAATTCACAAATCATATTAATTATCATTACATTAACATCGTTAATTCAAAATTCAACAGACACGACACGTTACGGGGACTTAGTAAATATGTACTTATCTTAATCACTTAGGAATTTGCCGATGCGCAGAGATCCAGGAGGTGCAGCCGGGCGGTGGTGCATCGGTGGAAAATCCAGCCTTTCGTCACGGTCCGGTGCTGCTCCTGGATGTCTACGCGGTTCCACATTAATCCAAAACTCATAACACTGTTGTCCAATAAAAACCTTTGTCTGAAAATACAGCAATTATAGAGATTTTCCTGGCTGGTTTCAGATACGTGTTGTAACATTGTTCCACCGGGGGAGAGAAAGTGAACCTTAAATGGCTAACAGCCTGAACACTTTATCCGTCCCTCAGTCGGCCAATGTGACAAACAGTATCCTCGCTCGATTAGGACCATTATTATTAGATAAATTATTAAAGATAAATATGGATCTCTAAATCCATAGTTAAAATAAGACAAAGAGCCAAAGGACTATATTTCTTATATTGCTGTATTGAAGAGAGACAGACAAGGAAGACAAAGCAGTGGGCATATCATCCTAGTGGTATGCTCGATAATCTCTACCCACCCTAACGGCAGGACAGAGGATTCTCTCTCTCCCAAAATGGAAGTTTAACATGTATATAAAGAGTACAGTTATGACAGTAAGAAGTCGTGGAACTTATTCATTTGCTCCCATATCATAACAAGGAAGTAGTAGGAACTCATTGATTCGTTCCTATATCATAACAAGGAAGTAACAGGAAGAAAGGGACACGTAGTGTTGGTAATTTTCCACCACTCGTGACTTATATCAGACAGAGGAAGACAGTGAGTCTGGTGACATACAGTATAAACCAAAACATGATTCTATTCAGGGCATTCAAAGTTATTATGACCTCTAATCAGTTT
The DNA here is from genome assembly GCF_963921795.1 of Nannobrachium achirus. Classification (NCBI taxonomy): domain Eukaryota; kingdom Metazoa; phylum Chordata; class Actinopteri; order Myctophiformes; family Myctophidae; genus Nannobrachium; species Nannobrachium achirus. Next base: position 33,624,271 of record NC_137819.1, on the reverse strand, counting down.
GCCTGAACCTACAGTATGCGACCAAAATGTGGTCTCTTATATAATGTACGTTCAGTTCATATTATGCCTTTATATGGTCATATGAGACTCATACACCAATAACATAATTATGTATCATAATTTATCCTAACACCCCTCGAGACAGTGGTTGTACTCTGATCTTTTATGAACCAAGCTCACCACATTAAGTCAAATCTGGTCATTGGACAACCAGAGGCCTCACTTTGACCAAGTGGCAATATTTGATGAGTTAGGGGACAAGTGGTGAAATATGACGCCTGGGGGGGAGAGAATGCGCTGCCCGGACTTTGACACCCCATTTTCCCAGTGTCCTACTTCTAGTTCAGCCTGTGTATTCTGACACATTGGAAATAATTGGCCATGACTTCCTATAACAGGATTACATGGCCGGCCTGACCCAATAAACATAGTAAACATTTGTTGAGGGACCCGTGAATGGTTAGAGTGTTAATGTTTACAGCTTCAATCAAGGAGGATGCAGCGGAACTCTACTGTCTTGCTATATAGCAGTGCAATGAACTGTCTTGCTATATAAGGGTGCTATGGAACTGTCTTGCTACATAGCGGTGCAATGGAACTGTCATGCTTGAATGCTTGCCAGTCACTTCCAGGGTTGTGTTCCATGACTTTGTGCCTGACAAAAGTGAGAGTACATTACAACCAATTACTATGATCGTCGATAAACGCCAACATGGTTGCACGTGAACATGCCTTCATATGCACTTTCCAGCAGTAACCTTTGTATAGGGACCCGTCCTATACTGTATGGGTGTGATGGCACTAAGACTGTAGGCAAACATCATTTGTTAACAAGGCCATGATTATCTAGTCTCTCAATCATGGTTCAGTTACAATTCTGGATTAATGCAAGATTTAAATGGACATTCTGGAGACAAGCTACGTGTCATGGAAGCAATAATTTTGGTGACAAATTACTGTCTCTCTCTCTCTTTCTCTCTATTCATTATGGCAGGAATCAAGGAATGAATTGCAAATCATGGGGTGGGTGGGTGCATTAAGAACTTTGTTTTGGGCCCCTCGATGGCTAGGACTAGCACTGCAGGATTAGCAGGATAAATCTCCATTTGGGTCGGAGCAGCGCTAAAGGTTGTTGAAATCCCGTTACATGTGGGTATTATCCTGCAATTAATTGCTTTTTGCCAGCGCTAAGCTCCACACTCTCTCGTGTACACTCACTTTGATACACTCAGCACTCAGACGACTCAATCTGGAAGGAGTTCTGGGGTTGAGGGACTTGTGAGGACCGACAACTGGCAACAAGGGCCCTCAGCCAACTTTTCAAAGTGTCTGCCTGCCTATCTCTGTCTGTCTGTCAGTCAGTCAGTCAGTCAGTCAGTCAGTCAGTCAGTCAGTCAGACAGACAGACAGACAGACAGACAGACAGACAGACAGACAGACAGACAGACAGACAGACAGACAGACAGACAGACAGACAGACAGACAGACAGACACACACATGTTGAAAGCAGGACACCTTTTGAAACAATTGTTGTTGTATATATTTTATCAAGCGCCACAGTGCAGATACTGTAAATGCTGGATGTTGATTTTGATGAAAAAGAGAGTGATTCAGAGGCAAACAATAGAGGCAGACATCATCAGACAGTCTGCCCGGCTAAGAGGGGACCTCTTGAATAACCGCAGTGGTTTGCTGGTGACAGTGTGGTGGCGCCGGTGACACAAGCACGCGTGCGTGCACACACACAACCATCCACTTCCCATAGCGACAGGAAACCCCTTGAGTCAGCCCCGGAGCGAAGCGCTAATTGTAAGGCTTGCTGTTTCATTGAAATCATGTGTTGGTGCGTGACTGATGTTGGTCAATTCAATGAAATGATGAAAGCGTGTTCCTGGGAGGTCACGGGGAAGTGAGACACTCGTGTCAATGGAACTGCTGCTGTACGTTTTGCTGATGAGGGCAAGATATTGTTCCTCAGAAGTATGTAGGCCTGGTTTTGACTGCAGGCAAATCTTGAGTTGTTTCTCAATTCTTCTGATCTTTGAGACTGACTGTCCACACTGTTATTTGCAAGTATATGATTGCATTTGTGTATTGTGTATTTTTTCCAGACCAAAAAACAAAATAAAAAAACAACCTAGTTAACATTTCTAACCACTTAGGGATTTCAATATTTATTTATTAGCAATAATCGATTTCCGCATGTTTTTTGTTGTGTTCAAACTTGATAAAACAAATCTGATTCCAATCTGGATAGGCCAAAATTCTGGTTTCAGTGTGAACAAAGACTTGTTTATTTTATTTTTTGGTTTAAAATCCCATATGAGTTTTTCTTTTACTGTGTTGCATATTTTTCGCGCTCAGACAATCTTAGTATAGTATCAGCGGTAGCCTATCGTGTGAGCACGAGACAATCAACAACTTGAACTTAAACTTGAGTTAGAGTATAATGACCAGTAAATGATGGGAAATATATTGTTCCTGGCTGCCAACCAGTCACTGCACGGCCTAGTCAAAGGAGAAGTCCATAAATGGGCGAGTCTTTTTCTCTTTGGCAATTTTCCTCATCCTCTCCTAAATGCACAGGACATTTAGCTAAAGCTTGAATAGAAAACCAGAGGCTAGTCATGACCAGGGACCGTGCAAGACCATGAACTATACAAGAGCCAAGAAGGTGGTTTTAAGAATGATTTATACTTAAATTGTACTACTGTCACACGCCAAGAATGCTGCGGCAATGTGTCTCCTTGGCTTATGGAAGACAAAGTGGTAAAACTAGCCATTTCAATTAACTGACATATACAGGGTTTGAAGACAGGTTAAGGTCTTGACCATATCATGGTTATTCTGTTCTTAGGGCAGAAAAAAAAGTTTGGTCAACTATGTTTTATTAAAGGACAACTTTGTTTTTTTACAACAAGGGTTCATATTTTAGCTTGTAATTAGAGAAAAGAAAAGGTGAGTTTTAAAATGTTTTCATTTGCTTCGTTCTATGGTTTTATCACGTTTACCGTGCTAAAATATGGGGCATGCGTACACATGGGGGGCATGCATACAAGTGGCTAAATATGTCTTTTTAGACACAATAAGCCAGCAGTTTCTTTATTGCTATTTACAGTAACACTTCTAGCCCCCATCCAACCATGAAAGGTTGCGTTGTATCTTGGGAATGGGCTTATTCTGTGTAAAATGACATATTTAGCCACTTGTATGCATGCCCCCAACCACTGAAATAAGAATCTCCTAAACAAGAGAAAGAAGTAAATGAAATCATTTTAACACTCATATTTTATATTCTTAAATTACAATCTAAAATATGAACCCTTTGTTGTAAAAAACTAAAGTTGTCCTTTAAGAACAACAGATTACAAAATGTAGTATAAGTTGCACAATGTCTATACAACCAAATCAAAGGGGGAAAGGTCCCTCCCACCCATACTGTTCAGTGATATTACATAAAATAATACATTGAAATGTTGGCATGGATTCAGGTAAAGACCTCCGGCAGCCGAATCTTATCAAATTGGGTCTTTATTTTTTTAAGGAGTACCTTATTCTTTCGAGGTGAAGTGTATTTCATTGAGCCAATGTTTGAATGTAGGAAAGAAAAATGATTACAATTTTATTAAACAAGATCACTGCTTGTGAAGCTAGTGAGTGTGCAACACCCCCCCCCCCCCCCCCCCCCCCCCCCCCCCTCTGTTTGCTTCCAGTGATCAGGGACGTGCTGGCCATTGGGAAAAGTGGGACAACTCCCGAACGGCCGGTTCATTCCCGGCTGGTCCAGGCCGGCCATTAGGAAAAAAATAAAAATAAAATGTCGGCCTTCGTTCCATTTTGGGGGCTGTGCGGCCAACAAAGTAAATCGGGCAAAAACCTTGTATCTCCAAGTTTCATTTTATACATTTATACATTTTTTCGCAAAGCAAAGCCCTGCTTCATCATACAAGGCCGTTGCACAAAGGTAGTGAAAACAGCAGATCTACAAGCACACAACGCCTCGCACCGCGAGTCGTCGTCTGTAGGCCTAGTTTAAATCGTTTTCAAAATGATAAATACAAAACAAACGGTTTTGGACATACAAGGTTTCCACCCGACAACAACGAAATATAACTCTTGTACAGTAATTGGCCCACTGGCTTGTCACTTGTCATGATCTGAAATGGCAAATCTTTGAGTAGCAGCAGCGCTATAGAGAGAGATCTCTCTCTTTAGCGCACAATGAGGGCCTCTCCAACTCTTTTTCCCGGGCTGAATCAGGGGCCCAGCATGTCCCTGCCAGGGATCATCAGTGATGCCCATCACAACAACCTATTGGTGTGAATTACTTTTCTTGACACAAAAACAACAGCCTCAAAAAGCTGCTTATGTTGATTGGATAAGCCTTTCATTGATCCCTTGCAGGGAAACACGAATTCAGAAGTACAGTCGATGTATTCTCTCTAAAAGTCTCCCGGAACGTACACGGATCAAAGTCAAGACCATGAACAGATTGGGGCGTAAGCCAGGAGGAGAAAAGGAGTTTGTCTGTGCAGACGGCAGCCTGGAGTGAGTCCACATGAAAAGCAGCCCTCGTCTCTGCTCCTGCTCTGACTGCTTCTGCCCCACGAGGTCAGCGGGCGCGCTTGCAGAATCTCTGGCATAGGTGGTTGTGGTTGTGGGCGATGACTAAGTTGATGGAAACCTCAACGCAGGAGTTCATGCAGTTCATCCGCCGCTGCTCCGTGAGTTTATGTCTCTGGATGCACTTCAGTTAGCTTTTACTGCAATGTTCTAAATCCAGTCTTACATTGAAACAAGATGCCGACACTGTCTGAGCCCTGCACCTTTTATTTTTTTAAATGCCACTGAACATTTAATCCATTGCAAAGTGCTCAGACAACTAGGCATTTGAGAAAGGCATGTTTTTTCAGTTCTGCTTTGCAAATGTTACAAAAAGGCTGCAGCCATCCATGATGTAGACCAGGGGTCTTCAACGTTGTCAGGCCAAGGACCCCTTAGCTGAGAGAGAGAGATGAAGCAGGGACCCCCACAGCCTGTTCATATATTCCATATAGTTTCATTGTTTGACAGCACAATCATCAGTGTATTTTGGATTCATGTCAATTAGTGTTTTCAGATATTTTGAACTGTCAATACTTGGTAAACTTGACCTTTAACTATGTACTTGGTCTGCCCTTTTTCCCCTCTACACCAAACCTCTTTGCCGAAAATAGCCGATCTACAATCTCTGCGAGGCGTTGCGAGCTTGTAGATCTTCTATTTTTGGCTAAAGTTCTCAGGATATGGACACTAGGGTTCAAGTGCATGCATTTAAAAAAGGAGAAAAAAAGTTTCTCACAGAAAGATTTGGAGGACCCCCTGTAGTAACTCTGAGGACCCCCTAGGGGTCCCAGACCCCCTGTTGAAGATCCCTGATGTAGACATTTATATATTTTTCGCAAACAAGGCAGACAGACTTGCGCTTTATGGTAGGCCTATAGATATTTTTCTCACCATAGGCAAATTAGGAAGTCAACTTTCTGTGAGCATTTATTTCATAGCGTAAAATACAGTGCGTTTGTTTTCATTGACGTAATTTTTCTGTCTGTTGTTAGGCGACTGTAAAACCATAAAATGCGATTTGATCGAGGGTCATGTACAATGCTGAACTGAATAGCCAAGGCTGACGTTAATTTCTCTGGGCGGTTAGTATTTTGTGTCTTGTTATGGAAATAATATATTGTCCATTCGGAAGATGAATGCAAAGTCCAAGTTTATTTAAAAGAGTATAGAGCAATCCAACAAAGCGTATTTGTCTCTAACAAGGCTTCAGCCTTGCCAGTCCTCACCGTCTGCCCATCTCCTTTACAACATCACCTCTAAAAACCCCAGGACAACGATCCACTCGTCCTAGAGTCTTCGCCCTCCTGACCTCCAAACTGCGGAATAAACTACCATTTGCACTTAGAACGGCACCCTAGTTTCTGCCGTGGTCTGAAGACTCACTTCTTCAGACTCCACCTTGGCCCATAGCACTTACCGCAGCATTTGCCTACCCTCAATGAACATACTGTACATGTAATTTAGATAGATAATTTTACATGCTTTTTTTTTTACTGAATAGATGCTTGGTCTACCTACGTTTTTTTTGTCTTAGATTACTATTTCTATGCATTCAATGCATTCACGTTGCTATATTGATGTATTACCTTGTGTTGATGTATTACCTTGCTTATTGTAAATCGCTCTGGATTAAGAGCGTCTGCCAAATGCCTAAATTCAATTATAAATTGTCTCTAAAGAAGTTCCCCCTCATCTCTTTTCTCAGTGTCTTTATTACACCTCCCCCAAGGCAAACACAGGGGGTCCCATGATGATCAAGAAACAATAGGTGTGGCATGGCCTTTTACATACAGAGGAAGTAAACAGTAAAAGAGATGTCTTACCCCCTACAGTACGTAGCTGCAGGGCCAGGGGTATCAGGATGGGGTGTGACCCCCTCAGGCAAATGGTAACTTGGCCTATGCATACAATCATGAAAAGATAGGTCAATATATGACCGTCCAATATTGCCGGTCTCTCGATCAAATCCCTTTTTAAAGTTGTGCAGTCGTCTGAAAACAGAAATGCCAATGCCAACACCTTACCGTGTTATATTAAGTTCTGAAACAGAAAACTCACAGACAGAACTGGACTCTGGGCTTCTTAACAGATCTATCCTAAGCTAAGTTCGACGCATGAACGTGTCTACCGCAGGACCGATGCTAGAAAGTCCCAAACTTTGTACAGTAGGCCTACACTCTGAGGGCCTTTTCCACCGGCAAAGAACAGGTTCGGGTTCTTTCTCCCACCATTGGAACCTGGTTTGTTCTTGCGAACCGGCCGCAAAACAACTTTTACGGTTCGGAACCAACTCGGTTCTCGGTGGAAAAGCTCACCTCTGGTTCATCCCATAGACAGGAGAAAGGCCCCTCAGAGTTAGGTGTCCATTTGGAACACAGGTGGTCCCTGGACCTGACCTTAAGTACCAGTACGTGTTCTGACCTCACCAGCTAAGGTCAAAGCAAAGGTCATCTGCGTTTAGCACAGAGAGATGTCTTACTGTAGTACAAGCTGCATGCACATGGCAGCACGTGGAAGCCCATTTCTGCGCCTTGCTCGCAGCTCTTTTGAGACCACAGCTCAAGTGGAGGATAATTTACGGCAGGGGGTCTGGCTGACAGGCAGCCAGATCAGATGGAAGTGTTCTCACTGTCAGCCCCTCGCTTCTCTTTCCTGTACCACCTCTGGTGGGCAGTGACTCAACTAATTACACCCAGGACCAACATGCAACCAACGCTGTTGTCTCTCCCCTGGCTCGTTAGGTGCATGGAATGCAGTCACACGCCCCCACCCAGGGACATATTCGGAAAAATATATGTTTTTGTTAGGCTGGGATTTGTGAAACAGTATGAAATTGCGGTGTTTCTTTTGGAAGTAGAAGAAGAAATTATAAGTATTATGTAGTATTATGACACGTAGTTATTGTTAATCATATCTAAACCTATTGTAAGTGATGTTTTGTCCACTCCAAACATTTAAACAAAACTCACTGAGTTCACAGAAGATGTGTTCTTACGCAGGCAAAAATAAAACATTGTCCACAAGGTTGTCTTGAGTTAGGCTTTTTATTTGCTTTAAAGTGCAGGTGCAAAACAACAAACAGGTTATTCATGGCTAAGGTTGCGCTGGTAAAAAACCCTCTGTGTGAAAACCTGGCCTCAGAGAGGCGTGCCCAAATTAACCAATAATTCAATTAACTAAACTAATAATAAACAAATAATAATAAACTAAATCAATGAAATAAATGGCTTCAACACCTAGTGTTGAAGCCGTTCTTGCTGTTCTAGCAGTTGAAGAAATTGGAGATTGAGGCTTAACCTTTGCTCTTATGAAATATCCGAGACCGTTACAGTTTTATGGAAGATGCTTCTGAATATCAATTTACAGTTTGCAATTACGCAATAGAATATGCATTCTAGTTTGAACCTAAACTAAAGAATTACAGTTGTGGCAACTGAGAACTTCAATCCTTGCATATTGTGCACACTATAAGCTACGTGCGTACATTGAACACATGCCAAACAAATCGCATCCACGCTCGTCCCATTGCTCGCGCACTCTGAGGTGCGCGCCAGCCAGATGTCTATACTATAGGGCCTGTGTCGTGTCACGACTTGCGGCGCAGCGCGCGTACAGCTCACTTACATAACTCATTATTACTGCAGCCTGTACACGTATACGTATACACGCTGACCTTGTGTAATGGGGTCATGTTACAGTCAGTGTCATGTTCCGACACAACCGGAATTGCAGATAACAGTCAACACAGGTGTCAATGGCTGTCCTTTATTATGAAGAGATTGTGTTAAACACATACCGACGCAAATCGTTTGCAGGATTTCTGATATATACTTAACTGTACCACACCCCGGCATGCACAACAAACACACACACACACAAGCCTCTGGCCATTGTCATGCAACAATGAACCATTTAGGCTTTGCTATACCTCTGTGATCCTTTCCCACAGTCACACTTCATTGTGCTGTTTCACACGCACGCATGCACACACACACACACACACACACACACACACACACACACACACACACACACACACACACACACACACACACACACACACACACACACACACACACACACACACACACACACACTCTCTCTCTCTCTCTCTCTCTCTCTCTCACACACACACACACACACACACACAAACTCGTGCACATGAATGCCACAGAGCGGGGTCACCTTATTGAGTCACCTTATGTGCAGGAAGGCCGCTGCACATACTGTAGTTGAAAGAATGCAGGTCCTAAAAATAACATCTGTCATTTCTAGTACGGAAAGGCAGCCTCTGCCTGTTTGCAGGGCGGCCCTGTGGAGGTCTGTAAGTTGGGGAGGCTTATTCAGACCTGGTTTATTCTGGGCCAGGGATTTCCCAACCTTTCCTGGATCATTGCCCACCAGAAGCTCTCAAAAGTGTTGTCGGCCCACCCATCCCCGCGTGCATTCTTTGTTTTAGAGCATGTTTATTTTAATGATCAATCAATCGATTGTGTTCTGGCTGGGATCAATGGAAAACACAATGAAATGATCACAATGAAAACTATTTTGTCTTGGTTTTAAATAAAAACATCACTCCCCCCACCTTTTTTATATGAATGTTATACTATCAATCAAATCTGTAGTGTTTTGCCAATTATTTGGGGGCCACTTGGGAATCACTGGTGTTAGTGTGGTACGATGCGTCCACAAAACAGCTCCCGTAGGATTTTTGTGCCAAAATTGATTTTTTTGCAGATCCTGGTTCTATAGAGTCCAAACTATGAGAAAATGATGGGTGCCAACTTTTCCGGACCCCCGCCCCCTTTCTGGGGGACATCTAGTTTGGGACCTCCCAGAACAGTACGCCAGCCAGTTAATGTCCAATTTTCTTAATATTAGGGTTGTTTTGTAGGTTTTAAAACATTCTGAGTTCATTTATTACACTTTTGAAGCAGCCAGAATAAGCTTTCTAACTTTTGGTTGGGGTCTTTCCTCACCTGGGACCCCCTAGACGGACCCCTGTGCCTATCTCAGTACTCGCTCTGCTCCTGCTCCAGAACAATGTCATATTAGATCATAATTGAAGCATAAAAGTTTTTTTCTGAAAACAAAAATAAGTAGTAACAAATACCAGGGGTCTTCAACAGGGGGTTCGGGACCCCTGGGGGTCCTCAAAGTTACTACAAGTGTGATACGAAGTGTACTTCTAAGGATTTCTTTGCTAAAATGTATTTTTTACTGCTTTGGCTTTTATAGGGACCAAATTTTCAGAAAATGATGGGTGTCAGATTTTCCTGACCCCTGCCCCCTTTCTTGGGGGGGTCATCTATTTTAGGACGCAGAACAGTATGCCAGAACAGTATGCCAGCCAGTTAATGTCCAATTTTCATAATATTAGAGTTGTTTTGAAGATTTTAAAACAAGTTCATATATTGCACTTTTGAAGCAGCCAGAATAACCTTTCTGACTTTTGGTGGGGGTCTTTCCTTACCTGGGACCCCTGTAATGACCCCTGAGCCTATCTCAGTACTCAATACAGTCCTTGCTCTGCTCCTTCTCCAGAACAGTGTCAAATTAGATCATAATTGAAGCATAAAAGCTTTTGTACCTGTAGTAGCTAATACCAGGGGTCTTCCAAAGGGGGTCCGGGACCCCCAGGTGTCCTCAGAGTTACTACAGGGGGCCAGCCAAACGGCTATTTCAGTTTTGGCCCTATTCTTGCAACCAGTTCTGCAATTTGCTATCTATTTTTGAATAATATTAGAAACTGTATTAGTATTCTCAGTATTATTTACTAGTAAGATGCCTCAGGGCGCCAATTCTTTGCCATCTGGCCAGTGATGTATATCGGACCAGTTACCCATATATGGAGACCCCTGGTACCCATATATGGAGATCCATGTACTGTATATGGAGATATGCTATGAGAGCCCAAACATGCTGACTCAGTTATTTGTTATGTGAAAGTCCTATGATGTCTATGACAACTGACATCATACCCTTATGCCCATACATGGAGATCCCTGTCTATAGAACCAGCCACACAGTCACAGATATGGGCTGTCTTGGCCATCTATGGATTCTGTTAGGGTGGCAGGACTTCATATTCCCATATGAAGTCCTGTTAGATATGGGCTTAATATTGAAGACATCAAGGAACTCCATATATGGTCATAAAAGGGATTCTGTTAGTGTGCCATCACAGTGAAGTCAGTGTGATGTCAGAGCGGACACGCAGAACACACACACACACACACACACACACACACACACACACACACACACACACACACACACACACACACACACACACACACACACACACACACACACACACACACACACACACACACATCTTGCCATACATCTTGAATGTATGACCTCAGCATCAAAGGCTGGATTGGGGTATGTCTCTGTGACAAACTATTATTATGTCCACTGTCCAGGGGTACTTAATGTACATCAAGCTGCCTCACAGAAACAGGACATAGACTCCTGCCCTATGAGCCTCAGGGCTGGGCAAGGCTTACTTATTTCCATCAACATTGGAGTCATTGGAGCACTTTGGTCCAACAACCCCGCATCTGTGATAATGCAGGGTAATGGGTTGGGATTTCAATCAAAGAACTTGGAGCTGCACTACTACCACATATCCTCCATGCCAACTACGTCACAATGCAGTATAAATTATACCTGACAAATTGCCCTGAGCTTCCACCAATTGAAGAAAATGGATGGAATTCAGAGAGTGGGGGGTATTTTCCAGTCAGATGTCTTGGCTGACTGGGAGGTTGGGGTGACCAGAGATTTGGCTGGCCCCCTGTAGTAACTCTGAGGACACCTCCCATACCCCCTGTGGAAGACCCCTGGTATTAGCTACTCATTTTTGTTGTCAGAGCCCAGCTACAAAAGCTTTTATGCTTCAATTATGATCTAATTTGACACTGTTTTGGAGCAGGAGCCCAGCAAGGACTGTAATGTCCCAGGTCCCAGGTGAGAAAAGACCCCCATCAAAAGTCAGAAAGGTTATTCTGGCTGCTTCAAAAGTGCAATATATGAACTTAGAATGTTTTAAAACCTTCAAAACATCTCTAATATTATAAATTGGACATTAACTGGCTGGCATACTGTTCTGTGAGGTCCTAAAATAGATGACCCCCCAGAAAAGGGGCAGGGGTCAGGAAAATCTGACACTCATCATTTTCTGTCAGTTTGGTCCCTATAAAAGCCAAATCAGTAAAAAATTAAAGTTCAGCCAAAGAAATCATTAGAAGTACACTATGTAGTAACTCTGAGGACCCCCTAGGGGTCCCGAAGCCCCTGTGGAAGACCCTTGGTATTTGCCTACTACTCATTTTTGTTTTTAGAGCCCAGCTACAAAAAACATTTATTCAATTATGATCTAATATGACATTTTTCTGGAGCAGGAGCAGAGCGATTACTGAGATAGGCACAGGGGGACGTCTGGGGGGTCCCAGGTGAGGAAAGACCCCAACCAAAAGTCAGAAAGGTTATTCTGTCTGCTTCAAAAGTGTAATAAATGAACTCAGAATGTTTTAAAACCTACAAAACAATCTTAATATTAAGAAAATTGGACATTAACTGTCTGGCGTACTGTTCTGGGAGGTCCCAAACTAGATGACCCCCAGAAAGGGGGCGGGGGTCCGGAAAAGTTGGCACCCATCATTTTCTCATAGTTTGGACTCTATAGAACCAGGATCTGCAAAAAAATCAATTTTGGCACAAAAATCCTACGGAAGTACACATCGTACCACACTATGTAGGGGTCTGTTGTGAAAGGAAGGGACCCCTCCCATGGAAAGTGTAATGTGGGACAAGAATGGTTTGGAACGGCACACTTCTGTTTGGCTTTGGCAAAAGTGTTCCAATAAGCAGTGTTGTGCACATGCGCTACACATTTTCTGAGATGAGTGCGCGCACACACACACACACACACACACACACACACACACACACACACACACACACACACACACACACACACACACACACACACACACACACACACACTGAGATACTTTAATGGTTTCCAGTGGAAATAAGCTTAGTCTTTTCATGGATCTCCTTTTAGTAGACCTTGTACCAGTGAACTGTACCGTCATGAAACTGTACCTTTTCCTATGCAAACTTCTAATAAAGTCTTCAATCAATCAATCAAAACACACACACACACACACACACACACACACACACACACACACACACACACACACACACACACACACACACATACACACACACACACACACACACACACACACACACACACACACACACACACACACACACACACACACACACACACACACACACTCACTCAGTAATCCAAATACACCATTGCTGCTGTCACTAGGCATGTTCTGCTTACTGCAGTGAAAGGATTGGCCAAGTCTTGCACAACACACGCGCACACACACACACACACACACACACACACGCACACACACGCACTCGTTATAATTACCTCATACTGTCACTGACAAGGCTTATCCTAATAGTCATCGTTACATATCTGGGCAGAAATGTTTCATTTATATCTGTCTGTTTTGTTTTGTTTTGTTCAGGTTGAGTTGTTCTTTACCAGGGCCAGATACTAGATACTGTATAGATACAGTGGTGTTTCTTTCCAAACATGGGACCTACTGTAGAGACATGTCTTCTCCAGGACTCTGGCTGGCTGCTGCTTTCTATAATCTTGTTTACAGAATCACTGGCATATTTTATGTGAATGCTTATGGCCTCGCTAGCACAAACCCAGGCTTTATGGGGTGACTCATATCCACACAACAAACACACACAGCATGGGAAAATATCGTAGCCCCTGTTGAAGCTAGGGGGCAAAGAGACACTCACACACTAAAGGCCCTGTGTGTATTGGCCACCTCACACTTTGGGCCTAACGTTTTGAGAGCAAACACTTTACATTCACATATGGTTGTTAAGGTATAACTGAGCTCAATACGCCAAAGGCCTTCTCAAAGAATGTTGATTGATTGATCACTGTCTAACATGCGTAGGCTATGCTTTGATATGAGACTGTATTCCCTTATGGTCTGATTTCTTATAGGACACAGTATAGTAAAATCATTTGTGACTTCATCCTTTAGGTCTAACGTTTTCAGAGCCAAAACCTTAAAATCACATAGGGCCTACTGTTGTTATAAAGTTATAACAATCGATTTTGAATGGCTGAGCTGAATATGGCACAGAATGGCAGAGAAAGGCCTTCTCAAAGAATGTTGGAGATCGTCATCTAAAACACATGTAGGCCTATGCTTCGCTAAGAGACCTTATTCCCTTATTCCCATGGTTTCTTATAGTATCACAGAAGAAATCTCTATAATAGACCCTTCCTCCGAGACAGAGCACAGTCTACACATGTAACTAAATGGACCCGCACCTTATTCGCTTATTTCCCTTATTCACATCACCTGCATTTTCTTGTAAATTTGGACCTGACCTGGCCTTAACCCATTTGTAAGTTAACTTACATCATAAATATAATATATATATATATATATATATATATATATATATATATATATATATATATATATATATAATATAATATAATAAGGACTTCAAACCTGCAATAAAAGAGCACCTGTCTGCAATTTGTAACTAGTCCTAGAAAAGTCTTCTAAACACACAAATTGTCTTTCTGTTTAGTACATACACAAGTATTTTTTGCTACTGTTGATGATGTCTTGTATATTATTGGACAATATTATTGTCTTTAAATGTCTCAATAAATTGAATACCACAAGGGAAACAAACAAGCCCTCGGGGCTTTAACCCTTTAGCATTACTGCATAACCGTACCACCATTGTAGGCTATTTCTACATTGCAGCATTGATAGTTTTACTTAAGTAAAACATTTGAGTATTTTTTTCCACCACTGATTATATATAGATACGCCAGGGACGTGTGTACTGTGTCTGTGTGTAGCCTATATGCTCGCTGCCTATAAGGTCTAATAGGCTATTTCATCACAGTCAGTCTAGTGGATTGCTCAATCGCCGTGTCGCACACAGAAGAGGCTGGACTGGAGCGGGCGGAGTTCCAGCTCCGCGCTGTGCGTCTGGGATCAGGAATAGAGAAACACCAGAGCACTCTCTCTCTCTACAACCGCATGTGTGTCTGTGTGTGGAGAGAGAGACACACACAGTCAGAGAGAAAGAGAGAGAGAGAGAGGGAGAGAGCCAGACGGTCTCTTCTCGCTCAGCTCGGGGTCTGAAGGGAGAAGGAATTTCTCACCAAGTCTAGCGCGCTGCGCTCCCTTTGCATCTGTCTCCAAGAAGAAGACCCGGGTTGGAAATTGGAATCCCTTCACCTCTTGAAAGAAAGAAGATAACAAACAAAACAACATTTTATTTTTTACCGGGATTATTTACAACAAGGCTTCATTCCTCATCAGGACTGGCATCGCTGAGTTGGTCTGGAGAAGTTTGCACTTTCTACCATCCGGAGCCGCGCATAGAAACGTGATGGTTATTCTCGGGTTATTCTAGTTAAGACGATCGGACACATCCGAAAACAAGTCGGCGTTGCTTTGCTTTTAGTTTGTTTTCTCTCCCGTTACAGTTGCTAGGTGAATCGTTGCGTCGGGTTATGATGATGAACTTGCAGTGGACGGGCAGCCCGGCGGTGACACCGTGCGCTCGCACCCGGGGGAGAGTCGCCCACAAGCGGCTGGACTCGGACGATCAGCCGGTGGCCAAATGCGCCAGGCTGAGCGCGGCGGACCCCTCCGGCGGGGACACGCCGGCGGGGGTTGGGGGTCTCCTCCTCGGGTCCCCGGTGGCTCGCAGCCCCCCGGCGGCGGAGATGACCCACCACCCACAGGGACCGTCCAGGATCGGGCCGTTTCTGCTCCTGCCTCTGGCCGACCGCGAGGGCATGTTCAGCGCGCTCAACACCGACACGGGAGATGAGCTAGTCTGCAAGGTATGCAAGCGCCACGACCCGCGTTGACTGTGTGTGTGTGTGTGTGTGTGTGTGTGTGTGTGTGTGTGTGTGTGTGTGCGTGTGCGTGTGCGTGTGTGTGTGTGTGTGTGCGTGTGTTGTGCAATGATCTCTGAATGAATGGTGTGCTGCTGCTGCGGTGTTGCTCAACACCAGGTCTGGCATGCATGCCATCACATCAGCGTTTACATTAAAAAAGGACCTCAATTTTTAAACAAGCCCAAAAGCTTTCTTGTGGTCTATATCCTTTTAATTGACCTTATATCATTGAACTAGTAGGCCTACTGTCCTGTACCTTTTCCTATGCAGACTTGTAATAAAGTATTAGTAAATCACAATCAATCAATCAATCAATCAATCAATATAACTCTGAGCGCATGCACATGTAACAACATGTGCACGCACCCGAGTTACAAACGGATAAATAAACGTAAAGGATTTGCTGTAACAAGGCTGTGTGCGAGCTTATGAGAAGGATGCTTGATGTTGCAATCGCAGATCGCACTCTTGTATAGCCCCAAGAAGCAGTGCTTTATGGAAATACCAGCAGCCTGCCTCACCACCGGCACGCACCAGGCAGGTTCCACCTTCTCTAGTAGTACAGTCAGTCAGTTAGCCTACCTTCTGAGTGAGTGAGCTCATGACTTCACTCCTCCCTTTGCCTGTCAACGCCGCTCATTTGCATACACGTCACCGCAATACGCCACAAGGCACGCCGTGACAATAGAAACACGCAGGCATAACATACTGAATGAGGAGGAGAGAGGGGAGTGCAGTGCACTCTCTGTTTGTTTGCTTGCTTTGAGTGCCTGGCAGCCCATGGGCCCTATCTGATCTAGAGATCCGTTTCCGATTGGTTGCCCTGTGATGATGATAATAGTGGCACTCTGGCAGGCAGGCTGGCCTGGCAGCACCCTGGAATGCTATCCAAAAGTCATTTGTTTTGCACGACAGGCCGCTGGCTGACTGCTGCTGCTGCATGTGTATTTTTGAAGATTAAATAAAGTAGTGACTCGCCTTCCAGTTTCATTTTAGAGGTCTGTGACTTTCAGGAAATTCCAATGTGAGCAAATTGCTGTGCTCGGGATGGAAACCCTGCTTGGCCAGGGCAGGGGGGTAGCCTAGGCCTATATTGTGCTTGTGCATTTCAGCCAGTGCTACTTTGTTTACCAGTAGATTGCCTATTCTTGACACCAGACCAGGGTCTAAAAATGTCTCAATGCCCGAGATGGGAGACCATTAACCTCCAATTACTGCAGATGTCAGTTATATTATATACTCCACCATACAGATTGTTTTAAAATAATGTTTTATGCGTTAAAATAATTTCCCGTTTGCAGCTGCGAAGCAGTAAACATGTATGTTGATGTAGAATTGATCCCTGGCTTTCAGTCAAATTGACAGGCATATACTGTGACATCCCCCACACTCCCCCACCCCACCAATGGTATCTCATTGAACCTCATCCCCTATGGTCTATCAATGGATCGTGTTCTTGCTTGTGTCAGTGGAAGTAAATATATAGTGGTATCACATTGATTTTTAATTATCTTTTTATGAATTATACTGTATCTAGGTCTGTTTACATTCATGTTATATTGTCAATACAATCTTAGTGTTAAGACAATTATTTTGGGGCCCATTTGCCACGTCCTCTCTGCCCGCCACTGTGCAGCCAAGGCCCACAGGTGGGGAATCGCTGCTCTATGGCCTCTCTCCTGTCTCGCTGTGTCCTTCCTCACAATGTCCCCATCTCTTCTCCCCCCCAAGGTCTTTGACATGGGCGTCTACCAGGAGAAGATCCGAGCCTACGGCGTCCTGGCGGCCCACGACAACGTGGCTGGTGTCAGGGACATCGTCCTTGGGGAACGCAAGGCCTACGTGTTCCTGGACAAAGACTTTGGCGACATGCACACCCTGGTGAAGGGCTGCCGCCGCCTGGACGAGGATCGCGCCGCCAGGCTCTTCCAGCAGGTGGCGACGGCGGTGGCTCACTGCCACCAGGGGGGCGTGGTGCTGGGCGACCTCAAGCTGCGCAAGTTTGTCTTCTCCGATGAGAAAAGGTGATATATTATTTATGACTTCCTTACACTGTTGGTCTCTAGACTGTTTTAGCACAACATGGGGGAATTTGTCAGGGGGATGGATACAGACAGACAGGCAGACAGTGACGGACCTTTATTGATGATCTTGGGAAAATTCAGGCGTCAAGAAGCATCTCTAAGCATGGAAAAAACAGGAAAGCTGGCTATAGGTAAGAGTAGAGCTTTACCTACTAATACATTATTAAAAAGAAAAGTAAAAAACAAAAAGAATATGAATAAAAATAGGTCAACTTCAAGTCTGATCTAAACATCTCCACTGTAGATTGCACATTGTGCACATAGTACTTTGTAACTTTATGTCTTGACATACACACACACGCAGACAGACACACAGACTCATTAGAAGAATTGTGCAATCACTTCGTGGCTCAACTATTGCTCCATAGGGAAATTGGTTTTGCAAGCGGATCAATAACAAAGGCAACATGCAATATGAAACATACACACTTCAACCTCTATCCTACAGTATCTATGGCACTCTGTTGGCAATAACGCAATACAGTTTATCACAGTCAAATCCTAAGGCTGTGAAACCTCTGACATACTGTATGGCGCAATGCGGTGATCAAAGGTCAAGAAGGTCAATTGTTGATTAACGCATTTGTCATACATAACTTCAGATTAATCATAGAATCAAACCCAGTTGCATTTTGAAGCTTGTTTCAGTGTAGCAGAGCAACTCTGCCTGAAGCCTAGAAGCCTGTAAGGCTTGATTTCTACATTGTTGCGCAACCAAAATAGCCGATCTACAAGCTCACAACGTGTCGCAGCTTGTTGACCTGCTATATCCAGCAACTAGCAACTAACTAGAAATCAGACATAATACCTCCTCAGGCCCAGGGGGATTCCCCTTTCCGGTGAGCACTGTGGTTGTTTGGTTTCCCACGCAGGTTAGGTTGGAATTCAGGTGGTTCCACCAAGCCGTTTCACTTCCCTGTGTTGTTTCCTGGATGACGTAAGATGATGATGTAAATTGGTGTTTGGCATATTTGCATCTCAGCTATGCACAGCACTGCCAAAATCATACTAGGTTGTTTTTACTACTGTAGAAATCCACGGCAAGGGCCAAAGGGAACGGTGGTGGAGTTGGGCTGAAACCAAATGTGGACATTGTGGAGTCATGTGTCGTATATACGTCAACCTTTTTCTGGATCAGCAAATTTAGATATCAAGCGTTTGCAGCCCCACACATCTGACCACTTAAGAAAAAAACAAATCTAAGAAATTACATAAATGTAAAAAAAATATATACATTTAAGGAATAGTGAAAATAGCATACAGTATTTACAAGCTTACAAGTTGCATCAAGTTGTTAACCCATTTAGGCCTAGAATTATTGAATGTTTTAACCAGTGAAAAATAGCAGATATACAAGCTCACAGTGCGGCACGAGTGCCGTGCTGCGAGCTCGTAGATCTGCTATTTTTTGAAAAATCGTGAAGACTTGAATTTGGACCCGATTCTATAAGTGTCTTTTGAATCCTTCTGAGATTTTTTGAAAAACCCTGTGTTTCTATGTCAGCAATCTGGCCAGCCATCGTCAACGAAAAGGTCCTTTCTACCACTTTTTCGAGTCACGTGTTCAAATACTGGATTCTGATTGGCTAAATTCCGGAGGTTATGAGAGGACAACTGCCGCAAAGTTGTGTGGGGACTTGTCCGAGATCAATGCGCCTCAGTGTACATCCGGGGACTTCAGGAGGTAGTCGGAACACCTTTCCCCCAACCAACAAATGACGGTGGCAACGGTCCTATGTTTACTAACGTGCATGCTATAGTCGCCGATTTATTTGGATCCAATGCAATCCGCCAACTTTAAAGCCCCTTTTCTCTGAACCTATGCCTTTCTGGAAGCGAACAGCCTCTATTTACGGCCGGAACGGTACTTCTAACTGACGTTAGCTTAGATGTAAGCTAGACGCATGGATTAGTATGGAGTTGGCGCCATCTGTTGGTGAGTAGAAGATGTTGTTTGTGGAACTATCTGCTGTCTCGCGGAAGTTTTATAGGCAATAATGATTGTAACTTAAGATCCTTGCAAGTTACAACTATGTGTTTTCTTTCATGTATACGGGAAAAAGTGGTAGAAAAGCTATTTACCACTCGGGGTCGGACATTATGCTCTCATAATGTCCTGAGTGAGGATGTTATCGGACTCGGCTGCGCCTCGTCCGATAACACCCTCACTGCGGACATTATGAGAGCATAATGTCCTCTCACTCGGGGTAAATTGCTTACTTTCACTTAGCTGGAGCTCAGTTAGTCTGTTCTTGAGAGACTACTATGTCAGTGGTTCTCAAACCTTTTCATGTGAAGGACCCCCAAAATGATATTTGTTTGGCCACGGACCTGCATCTCAAAATATTTAGTTCCAGGGACCCCCCAGAAGCAAAATTTGATTTACAAACGTTCGCTTTGAAAACACATCAAAGATTTGCACACATTTTCACGACTTTTTCAAGTCGGTGCCGCGCTGTGAGCTTGTATAACTGCTATTTTTCACTGGTTAAAGCATTCAATAATTCTAGGCCTAAAATGTGGGGTATCGGGTGATACTCCAAATGTAACATTTGGGTCTTGTGCTCAGAGAACCCCTGGTCTAATCAGTCATCTGCTTTACAGAGGACCAACAGCTGGTCGTGCCGCTGTCTGTCACTTATCCTCTGTCAGCTCCTCATAAAACACATCCGTACACAATGGGAACAAGTCCCCCTGCTTCCGTTTAAGTCTTGTAGGTGCGGGCTGACGTCGCTGCCTTTTGAACGGCGGCGCAGCTTGATTTATTGTGCGTCATTCGCTCACCGTTAAAGCTCTTGGCGAGTTGAACGTGCTTCAGTGGCTGAGGACACGACTGCGTAACGACTCGGTGACACGGTGACAGCTGCAACAACAGGGACCTGTTTACATACTGTACATGGACATGGACAGAGGCACCTTCTTTTAAAACCCAACCTGATAAATACATTTTTGCTGATATATATGAAGAAGGGCTGATATAGTAGCCAGACCACCTGTAGCATGCGGTCAAATACAAAGTAAATAGCGGCTCCAAAACCTCACGATGCATCGCGCTCTCGGTGCCTTCTCTGTCTCTTAACGTCTGTATGTATCTCCATGTATCTCTGTGAGCGTGTGTTGTGTGTGTGCCAGTCCAGTGGGTGTCAGTCTGGCAGAGAGAATGCTTGTCTAGGCATCTGAATGAGACATTCATTCCCTCTCCTCTACAGTGTCTGGATCTTAAAATATGTTTATTAGTCATCATTTATTCATGAGGTTCAGATCCCAGCCTGCAGATGCAGATCCTCCAAGCCTCCGAGTTGAATGTTATCTCTCTCTAGACTCTCTCACACACACACACACACACACACACACACACACGCACACGTGCGCACACACACACACACACACACACACACACACACACACACACGCTTGTGTGAAACTGAAAAACGCACGCACACACACACACAAACCACTGCTTACAAAACTATTTGTCACCTCTTTGCCCCTTGCGTCAATCCCCTTTCCTGTAAACGCTGACCCGTCCCGCATCCCCCCACCCTCCCCCTCCCTCCCACCTCGGAGCCTCAACACGAACATTCTCCACCCTTGACCTCCGGGGTCACGGGGTCACGCTGGATGAATGAGGGCAGACATCCTCCGCCTGAGAACTGGTCCCCCCTGATACCTATACGGCCGCTTCGCCATGACTCACGGCTTGTGTACGGACGAGGGCAGGCATTCGCGTGGGAGGATGGCTAATCTATGTGTAGGGCTGCTTTGTCTGTGTGTGTGTGTGTGTGTGTGTGTGTGTGTGTGTGTGTGTGTGTGTGTGTGTGTGTGTGTGTGTGTGTGTGCGTGTGTGTGTGTGTGTGTGTGTGTGTGTGTGTGTGTGTGTACTTGTATTACGATACTTGTGAGGGTCAAATGTCCCCCCAAGCATAGTAGAATTTGAGAAATATTAAACATTGTGAATTGTGAGGACAGTCTTCTTGCCTCTTTGCTGGAGCAATGGTTTCAAAAAGATTGGTAGAGTTTGGCTTACATTTAGCAAAATATTCAGGTTGGGGTTAAGATTAGGCATTTAGAGGTTATGTTTAGGGGTTGGAGCTATTATACTTAGTTGCAAGCCGGTGTCGTGTACCAAAAATAGCAGATCTGCAAGCTCTCAGAGGTAGAATAATACATTATGAGTTTGTAGATCGAATAGTTTCAGCCTTATTATGGTTAAAAGTAACCCCCCCCCCCCAAAAAAAAAACTAAAGAAAACGAAGATGATATTCATAAAACACTGTTCTAAAACGTTGCTGTCCTCACAAGTGAAGTACCGTAATACAAACGTGTGTGTGTGTGTGTGTGTGTGTGTGTGTGTGTGTGTGTGTGTGTGTGTGTGTGTGTGTGTGTGTGTGTGTGTGTGTGTGTATACATACACAGCGAACAGGCATGCAGTTTGTTTGGACGGTCTTGTGTTTTGCTCAGACTTTCAAAGTGATGCTGAGTGGGAGTTGACATTGCAACGCCAGCGGCGGCCTGCTCACTTGACCCGCAGTGACGAGGTGGCGTGGGGAGATCTGTGTTATTCTGACAATGATGTCTCTTTGCGCTTTGAGGAGCTAAACGGCATTATCATTCCCATTAGCATCGCCGAGCCTCCCGCTGTGCTTAAAAAGAATCCTCGCCTCTCGACCACTGTGACGATGAGGCCTTGTGACCTGTGATACGTGACGTCGTCCCGCCCCCTCCCTATATTTCCTGTCTCCATTAAGTGAAGCAGAGATGCCTCTTCAAAAGCTACTGTTGCCGACCATGTGAAACGGTCCAGGTGTGATTGCATGTCCCCACTCCCCAGTGCCCTGTATGTATTAATCCAGTGGTTCTCAACCTGTGGGTCGGGACCCCCAGGGTGGGTCCCCAAATTATTTTGAAGGGTCCCCAGATGATTAACTTAATGTGCAACATTGTTTTCTCAATCAACAGTAAACAAACCAACATAACGTTTAAGTGTATAGAGGGTATCTGCACATTTTGACAATTTAAGGACTTTTTAATAACTCTAAAATGACAATTTAAACATTGGCCAAATTGTCAAATATTAGAGGCAGAAATTGAGAAAATAGCCGATCTACATGCTCACAACGCCTTGAGGCGTTGTGTGTCTACTCTATCTGCTATCTAAACTACATTATATTGTGCCCTGGCTGTTCTGTGAATTATGACCGGCTGCAACGGCATGCCCACACACTGAGGTCACCAAATGTGTTTACATTCATTACGGCTATGAATGTGCAGAACACCCGCATCACCCCATTCATTGAATGGATGATGATGCTATTCATTCTTTGGCGGTGAGATTTATTTCCACCTCTCTCTTGAAACATCGAGAACAGCCGATCTACAAGCTCACGACAGCCTTACTGTAGATCGGCGAGTAGAAGCCGTGAGCTTGTAGATCGGTTGTTTTCGGGTGCACGACGACAACATGTGCCCAGTGCCCTCGAAGATCTGCAATCAGTCTGTTTTTCAATCCCCGACAATGCCAGGACGCAATAGGCCTCACGTAGAGAGAAAACAATGTGCCGGGGCGAGCCACACACGGAGAAAGCCATAACAATACGATAAATGCTATCTCCTCGCACACACGCACGCACGCACGCACGCACGCACGCACGCACACACACACACACACACACACACACACACACAGTAGAACCTGAAAGCCAGTGACTAGCACTGTGAAACATGCAAGAGGGTTGCTGCCGGCCCTGCCTCCCCATGCGTCACACTGATGTGGCAACAGCCGTTTTGAGGGTAATTATGGGATGGCTGGCGCCGTGAGTGTGTGGGACCCAGGTGCAGATAGCTGAGAGAGAGAGAGAGAGAGAGAGAGAGAGAGTGTCAGATAGGAGGGAAGGAGGAGAGAAGATGTGTACTTTCAACAGAAGGATGACTCATTCTCTCCACCCCTTCAACTCTCTCCATTCTGTTTCTTTGCCTTTCTCTCTCTCTCTCTCTCTCTCTCTCTCTCTCTCTCTCTCCCTCTCTGCATTCATCCATCCATCCATCAATCGTACCTGTTTCTTTCTTACCCTGCATCACAGCGTTACTCGTGCACGCGTGCGGGCAAAACACGCGTGTGTGTTATCATCTGACGAGTGTGTAACATGTCTGAAAGTGTCCTCAACCGAACAATGTGTGATGAAACTATTATCTCCTAGTGTGTGTGCTGCTGTGTGCGTGCGCGCGTGCGTGTGTGTGCACGCGTGTGCGCGTAAGGGAGCGTGCGGGCCTTCTGTCACTAGGCTAAGGACTTACGGGAATGTGCATAATGTATTTTCGGGCAATTAACTCATGCTCCACAGCAACTGTGACAGTCTCAAGGACCCTTTTGAAAACGAGATGGGGGGAAGGGGGTGCATCGGCATCTCAAAAGGGTTTCATCCTCTTAATTAAATTATGAACTAAAATTAAATGAATAAATGAATGTATGCTATGCAGCCATGAAGGATTTCATAGCTGCTTCTGCATTAGCACAGACAGGAAGAAGTACTCTTTGTTTTGTCGCAGCTTTACTACAATATAAAAGTACTTACCTGTATTCAAACCTTTACTTGACTAAAAGTACAAAAGTATAGGCAACAAAGTATACTTTAGGAAGTAAAAAGTACAACAATGAAATGAAAATGAAAAAGTACAGTACTTGAGTAAATGTACTTAGTTACTTTCCACCCCGGGCCGGTTGTGTGTGTCCTGCCGTTAACATGGCTAAATATAGCACAGTGAGGGCTGTGTTTGCGTGGGTGTAGATTCATGCCTATGTTTATGTGCGAGTGTGCCAGGAAGTCTCTCAGGAAGTCAGGAGAAAGTTGCTAGCAGGCGGCTAGGCTAATTCGTCTTGGCCCTCATTCGTTAAGGCTAATGAGTTCACGTGACACTTTCTGTGTGCGTGTGTGAACGTGTGTGTGTTTGTTCCGGGGTGGTTTCAGGGGTTAGGACTCTTATGGCTAATTGACCCGTTCCATACACTCTCATAGTTATATGAACACAGAAGAACTACATAGATTTGGGTCGCAGACAGAGAACAAAACATTGCATCAAATGGGGGTCTTTAGCCTAATGCATATCAAACTGGGGCTCATTGAAAAATAAGTTGCAATCTTTAATTTCCACGTCCAGGAATCGTAATTATAGTGATTGTTTAATTAGGTGCAGGAATTGGGGAATGACTGTCCAACTCCTCTCTCTTTCTTTGTGTGGGTGTGCACGCGCGAGCATGTGTGTGCGACTGTGCGCGTGTGGAGCTTGAGGCTAGAGAATGCTGAATTTTCCATGATGCAACTGCTGACTTCACCATAACATCCCTCTGACATGTTTGACAGTGGTGCACATAATCGCTGTCAGAAATAGGCGCACGAGCGCGCACATACAAATCACACACTCGCGACACACACACACTCAGAGTGCTTACGCCATTGAGGGATGCGCTTTGGGCTTTGAATACCTTTCCTCTTACGAGAACACACAGGTCACATTTTTGAGCGGTGGTCACAACGCTCCTATACGTGGCCGTGTGTGTGGGTCTGTCTCCGTCCGTGTCTGTATGTAGCCTAAACTTCGGCGCGTAACTAGTGCTGCACCATTTACGCCACTCGCGCAATATATACATCAAAATGTGCGGCTCGGCCGGGAATGGTGTGCTATTACCTTTCGTTCCGATCCGCCTTACCATGCCGACGTAATCGGCAAAAAACGACGCTTAATTGTCCCCATTGACTTATAATGGGACACTGCAAGAAATCACTTTCAAGTATTTTTCTCTCGTAAACCATAGGAGCTACAGTTTCAAACCTCGGAGAGGAGATTCATAATGATTTTAAGAATGAATCGAAAAATAATTACATCACTCGGCCTCATGGTGGCGCTATAACGGCCCACTTTACGTTTTGCCCCGTAACTCTTGAACCGTAGATCAGAGTTAAAATTCTTTTTTCCCTGGATTCCTTGGGTCAAGACGCATCTCCCCATATAGGCCACGCCCATTTGCGCCATGATAGATTTTCCGCCATCTTGAATTTTCTCCAAAACACACTTTTTGCTCCTTTTCCTACATATTTTCTTCAAATGTCACAAAAATCGGTACACAGGATCTATGAGGTGGGTAAACCACCGCTCAGTTCACACGGGTGTGATTTTTTATTTGTTCTTCTTGTTAATGCACAATTCCTGAAGACCTCCCATCTTGAAATATATGTGAACATTTTGGGACAGGCCCATGTTTGAAACATTTACCAACACAAATCTTGCATGGGGGTCCCTGGCAAAAAATCCTTTCGGGAGGGGGGGTCTGCGGCCAAATAAACATTACTTTGGAGATTTGTGACACATGAACCGCTGCATTAAGCTACAGCCAAAATGTTTTGGTCAGAAGTGAGTCAGTGATTCTCTACCTTTGCTGGATTGCTAATGATCAATCAATTGGCTTGGATCAATGGATGTAACATGTTATTAACTTAATTATTAGTATCAACTATACTACTATGTTTTAAATATCAATGTTATGTCATCATAAAAATCTCAGTTATTTCCCACTTATTTGGAGGCCCCTTCCAATACCCTCGCGGCTCACATGTTGAGAATCGCTGTTTTGGAGAAGATGTCAAGTGTTAACCGTCTCCTCCTCCTCTGTTCCCTGCAGGACCCATTATTACGCATTATTTCTTTAACCATTATTTTATGCTTTAACTATAAAAAAATAGCAGATATACAAGCTTACGAGCTTGTAGATCTGCTATTTTTTGGAAAATCGTGAATATTTTTGTTCAAGTCTTATTTTTGACCCGATTCTAAAAATGTCTTCCTCCTGTGTTCCCCTGCAGGACCCAGGTGAGACTGGAGGGCGTGGAGGACTGCCACGTCCTGGCCGACCCCGCCGACGACGCCATGTCCGACACGCACGGCTGCCCCGCCTACGTCAGCCCCGAGATCCTCAGCGGCTCGGCGCCGTACTCCGGCAAGATGGCCGACGTGTGGAGCCTGGGCGTCATGCTGTACACCATGCTGGTGGGCCGCTACCCGTTCCACGACCCCGACCCGGCCACGCTCTTCTCCAAGATCCGCCGGGGCCAGTGCTGCCTGCCCGAGGGGCTCTCGCCGGGCGCCCGCTGCCTGCTGCAGAGCCTCCTGCGCAAGGAGCCCGCCGAGAGACTGACCGCCGGCGAGCTCCTCGCCCACCCGTGGTTCCGCCAGGCTGCGGCGGCGGCGGGTCAGGCGGGAGCGGCGCGGGAGGCGGAGCAGGAAGTGAGCTCGGCGGAGCAGACTGTTCCCTCCTTCGACGTGGAAGAGGAGGACGATCTGTTCTGCTGACCGACTCGCCGCTCGCGGCTCCCGATTGGTCGAGGTTGAACCAGTAATACACTCGTTCTCAACGTCGGGGTCCGGGGGACCACCGGCGGTACAAATGGAAACCAAAATGGACCCGTAACCGGACCGTGCGTTGAGAGCCAATGCAGTCATACAAAAAACTAAAGAAAACAGAGAACAGAGGAAGAAAAAAAGACTAACGTTGCCATGAGGAACTCATAGTTTCTTTTAGTTTTTTCTTTTGTACTGTTTTATACATTGGCACTTTTTAGGACTGTGTTTGTGTACTGTCGTATATCCGCACACCCACTAGCTTACTATTCAACGTACTGTATTTGTGTCGTGGCATCCGTGTTACGTGCTAAGGGCATTGTTCACAATGACTGTTCATTGTGTGTTCCTATACGTGTCTGAAAAAAAATCACTTGGTGCTACGAAAACAGAAAGACATTTTTGCCAGAAAACGATCCACGAAACCTTCCTCCGCCAGGGTACAAAATGAGGTGTCACAAAGGAAAGCACCAGCAGTGTTGGGAGTAGTTACTAACGCCTGTCCTTGCCTCGAGGACACGGTATAGAGAGAGCTAGCTAGTAAAGAGACAGGCGGGAAGAAAGACGCGCTCATCTACTCGCACCGAGCGAATAGGCTGGAGGCGCCGCTGGCTGACTCACAGGCCCACCGCAGCGAGACCCAACACAAGCCTGATGTCTCGCGACGGGCCCCG
Organism: Nannobrachium achirus; assembly: GCF_963921795.1. Lineage (NCBI taxonomy): Eukaryota > Metazoa > Chordata > Actinopteri > Myctophiformes > Myctophidae > Nannobrachium > Nannobrachium achirus. The sequence continues at coordinate 33,596,509 of NC_137819.1, read as the reverse complement.
GCGGCAAGCGCAGGGGTGAGCCAGGGAGGGGAGGAAGGGGTTCAAGGGTCACACACAGCGCAGCGCGCTGCGGGAAGCTAATAAGGAGGCAAGCGCTTCCTGCTGCAAAAGCGCTAAATTCTCAGCGAGGGGGAAGAGTAGACACGAGAAGGGCGGCACCAGATCACTGTGAGGCTAGCTCGTAACACACACACACACACACACACACACACACACACAGACACACACACAAACACACAGTGGTTTAAAGCTACACTGTCTAAATGTTTGACAGACAGGGAAAAATTGCCGACATCATATTGCCTATTTAGTATCTAAGAAATGTCATTTATGTGGCCAGACTGCCATTCAAACCCCTCGGAAAAGGGGGGGAGGGGGAGAGCAATCAAGCAATACCCCCTTTTTCTCACCTTTTATGGAACCCTTACCCTTAAAATAACCCCTTGCTTTACTCTGAGCAGCCAAGAGTAGCTGAAATATTTCCTAAAAGGTTGCAACCAAAGATAATTCTCTGAGGTGGATTGACTTCTCTCCCAGGAGTGTGGGACATTATGACATGCATCTGACCTTTTCCACAGTGTTGGGTTGTGAACTTGTGATGAATGGCACTGTGTCCCATACCACTAACTCTCCCCAGGTATGATGTATGATGTAGCAAACGAGTTGTCAAATTGCTTTGGAAGTATTAGCCCCTTGCAGCTACAGAAAGGATTTATGTATTGAATTATCGCTGTTCTGACAGATCATTTTTGGAGCTGAAGGAAGAGTTGAACTAAAACCACCCGAAGGACAGTGAAAACAGGGTTTAACCACTTTCAACCTGGCGTTCCTATTCAGGGCACAACATTGTATTGTCAAAAATGATCAAAATAACAAATGTTGTGAAATTAGGCGCTTGTTGAGCCAGTAGACAACTATTAGTTGTACTGTACGGATAAGTATATTGGTCTGGATAAGCAGTAGGAGTTCAAACCCTGAGAAACATCAGTCTGACACTGTGCATTTGTGTTATTCGTAAGGTGGCGTACATTGGGTGAGCTTTGTTTCCTGTCAGGGCGCTCCGTCAGAGCGTTCTGTTTGCCTGAACGAGGCGTTCGGTTGTGTTTTGTAAACGGAGTGACTCTGAACCGGTCCCAGGCATTTGATGTTGTTGATGGTTTGTCTGTCGATGACTCAGCACTGACTCAAACGGGAGAATAATCCCGTCCTCGGCTCCTAAAATCCACTCTCTCCTCCTTAATGCTACAGAATCCCCCTCTTACCCTCCCCGCTCCCACTCCGTTTGCCATTGAAACCTGCAGCTTTGTGGCGCAGAGTATCTGTGACTCGGCGATGCCATCGCACCAGTGTCCTGAATAGCAGTTCTGTTGCGTTGTGAGTCGTGACAGGCAGATTCAGCATTTTGGTGACGCAGGGCTGCGAGCCTGCCTATGGGGGGGGGGGGTCCATTAGCCGCCGATTCCGTGCTATGAAAGGTGCTTTCAATGAAAAGGGGGCATTATTACTATTATTATTAAACCCGGTGCATCTGCAGAAGCACTGTGCATTCAAAAATCTGGGTCAGATAGAAGGCCAATTAAATTCCAATTATGGTACTTTGAGCATCGACTCTGGGTCTGCCTGCTGGGTCCGGATAGGGAGGGTCTTTGTACTATCCAGACAATCTTTAATTGGTTCCACTGTGCCAGGTCTGGACAATCAATCACTGCGCTATAAAATCATGAGCATTAATTTAACTCTGGGCGCGTGCAGGTACATTTGGTCCCACTTGTACGCTTCCGGAGTTGCAAATGAATTAATGAATGCTGAGGATTTTACTGTGTGCGAAGCAATTTGAATGGATTTCCTTTTATGTCTGTGGTTCATATGTGTAGAGTGAGTCATGCACGTGTGCGTGCATGTGTTTTTGTGTGTGTGTGTGCGTGCGTGTGTGTGTGTACATAAAACTGACATGAGTGCACAAAGTTCATATTGCACTGTGAATTATGTATTTGTGACACAACCTCGGGGCTAAAAGTCCACAATAGGTTACACATAAAAAAAGATATATTCGTTGTACAAAAACTTGTAAATATGTATATTTGATATATGTGTGGAGACGCTGAATAAAAAGGAAAGAAATCACATTTTTATTATTCAAATGGGTTGTTGTTGTTTTTTCTCCCAGCCTTGTTATTACCTTTGTCCATCTCTCTCTCACACACACAAACGCTGCATTCCTTTGAAGGAGTCTTATCCAGGCGGCTCTTTGCTGCGAGGGCAAAGGGGGGGAATGAGAAGAAAAAACACTTCCCCGTTTTCCTCAGCGCTTTCAATTTCATCTCTGTGATGGGAAAATGCAGCACTGTCACCATCTCTCTCTCTCTCTCTCTCTCTCTCTCTCTCTCTCTCTCTCTATCCCTGCCTCCGGTTGTTTACTCTCGGCTGACCTTTTGCGTAACGTAACATTTAACTTCTCAAACACACAAAATGTCAGCCATGGGTCAGGTGTCTTTCCTGGAATGCACAAGGGAAGAGGGGCTCTGTATACTGCTCAGCCTCAAGAGTATGTGATGATGCTGGTATCACCAAGGTTACTGGACATTACAAAAATGAGCATATTATGATTCACATTTTACCTGAACGAAGGAATTGCTGATATTAACACAGAAGATGTGAACATTGAAGAAAAACATCTAAATCTCTCAGAGTCATCGTAAGACATCCAAGAAGGGGTGCCCAAAGAAAGTGAATTATTGACTAAATTGAAAATGGCCACCTAGTGTTGGTGATTGACACAAAAATCCTTCTAGGAAGTTTTAGGATGACCCAAGTGACATCTGTATGATATCTATGTTGTGCTTTATATCCGCCGTGAAACGATTTGACATTTTTCTAAGTTTAATCTTTTGATTGATTTGATTGATTGATTGATTGATTGAATGAATACTTTATTAGCAGTTCGCATCGGAAAAGTACAGGAACAGTACATTTCAGATACAAGGGCTACTATAGGTTTTAAAACCAAGAAATGGCTTGTTTACATTGATTGGGGTCCTTTGTACTCAATTCATTGGAGTAGGTGTCTATCCCCGGCTACTATTAGTAGAACATAGTGGATATGCTCTCTCAACTACAAAGTGAAATAACATAAAATGTGTAAATACTTTTATAACTCTGAGTGTACAACTTCATGTAAGCAAATGGTTACATCTGTAGACTTTGTATTCATGTTTGCATTTGTGTTTACTGACGAATTTCTAAATAACTGCAGAATGAATGATAAAGGTTGTGGTTGTGGAACTTGAATGGTAAAAGCATGCTTAGTGCAGACTAGTAGACTACCTGCTCAAGTGCATGATGATGATGATGATGATGATGATGTACTGCTGTGGGCCTTCCTGGAATGGGTTTTGGCAGTGGCACAGCCCTGGTCTGGGCTGCGCTGATGCAATGGAATTAAACAGTCTACTCTAAAAACCGTTCTCTGTCCTGATCCACGTCAGTGCCAGAAGAATCCCTGGAGGAATCCGAGGCATCGCTCTGAACTTTGCTCACCAAGGAGTTTGTTGTTATTAGGCTTAAAACGCGGATGGCGCTTTCAACTGTCATCATACATCTAGCCCGCATACCACACTGTCTTCATCAGCCAGGCAGGCTTGCTGTGGTTGCAAAGTGTGATGTCTGCTGCCGCCTGCTGGGCATTCTGATGAACTGCGTTGACTGTGAGTATACTATAGACAGAGGGCATGCGGGTGACATCACTGTTGCTGGTCTGCTGGAAGTTATGTGCGAACGCCTCCTGAGTGCATGGCAAAAAACTAATCGAGGCCATTGACAGCCCATCCAAACAGAAAAGTCCTATCTGATTGTATTAAAGGAGAGAAAAATCTGACCACCAGCATCAACTGCACCTCTGCATTTGATGCTAGTGGTCAGATTCTTGCCGGTGTTGGGATTTGATCCCATTTTCTTCTGAGGATGAGCTTTTCCAACTAAGCCACCCAAACAGATCATTAGACCACTTTACTACCTGTCAGAAACTCAGGGCACAGCTCTCTTATATTAGTGTTTTGAAGTGTTTTTCCCCCCTATTTCTAATAGTCTAGCCTTGGGGAAAAAAGTTAATGTTAATAAAAAGACATGGCAAGGGAGCTTGAGAGGTGGTATAGTGGACTAATGATTAGCTCTTTGGCCCAGAGGTGCCATGTTCAAACCCCAGTCTTCCCATAGTTCAATGATGCACTGCTTTGGAATTTTCCATGCAAGCATTATACATGGGTGACTGAAAATGTCTTTATAAATGCTTTGGGTGAACAGTACCTGAGTTATGGTAGCACTGAGGAAAAGCTCTTGACTCGTCAGTAGAAGGTCGTTGGATCAAATCCCTTGGGCTGTGTGGGCAATGCATGCAAGATCATACAGATATTCATTTAAGTAATGACTTAAAGATGAGAAGTCATCAAATCTGTACACCATTTGGCATTTTAAGGCTGAAATTGTACCCACGCTAAAGCAAGCCTTATAAAAGTATCAAACATGTAAAAAAAAATGTAACAGAACACAGGGAAATATTATATTTCTGTTAAGAAGTTTTTGGGGGAACCCCAGACCCTCGTTGTGGAGTTCCGTGCACCCCCACCGACCCAAAAAAGTATGTCCCAAAATCAAGGTGAAAAAAATGGAAAAAAGTGAGTCCCATCAAGGCAAAACACCCGGGGGAAAAGTGAGTCCCAAAATCCCCCAAAAAGTGAGTCCCAAAATCAAGGCGAAACACCTGGAAAAGGGTGAGTCCCATCATGACGAAACACCCAGAGAAAAGTGAGTCCCATCAAGGTGAAACACCCGGAAAAAAGTGAGTCCCAAAATCCCCAAAATCCCCCAAAAAGTAAGTCCCAAAATCAAGGCGAAACACCTGGGAAAAAGTGAGTCCCATCAAGGCGTAACACCCGGAGAAAAGTGAGTCCCAAAATCCCACAAAAAGTGAGACCCAAAATCAAGGCGAAACACCTGGAAAAAGGTGAGTCCCATCAAGACGAAACACCCGGAGAAAAGTGAGTCCCATCAAGGCGAAACACCCGGAGAAAAGTGAGTCCCAAAATACAAAAAAAATCCCCAAAAAAGTGAGTCCCATAATCAAGGCGGAACACCTGGAAAAAAGTGAGTCCCATCAAGGCGAAACACCTGGAGAAAAGTGAGTCCCATCAAGGCGAAACACCCGGAGGGAAAAAAAACTCATGCAAATGAGGTCCAAGTCAGATCTCTAGAAGGCCAATCTGTCTGTAATCGAGAGATTCTAGGCTGACTTGGACCTCATTTGCATGAGGTTTTTTTTCCTCCAGGTGTTTCGCATTGAGGTTTCGCCTTGAGGTTTCGCCTTGAGGTGTTTCGCCCCCGTCCTGCTGATTCAGACCCACTGACCCACTTATGCAGCCACGGCCATTATACTGTAGTTCCTTGGCTATTTGATATGGGGGGGGGGGGGGGGGAGATTTGATTGTTCTTTTTGTTGAAAGGTGTGAGATCTAGCTCTCTCTCTAAAATCAAGGCGAAACACCTGAAAAAAGTGAGTCCCATCAAGGCGAAACACCCGGAGGGGAAAAAAAATCATGCAAATGTGGTCCAAGTCAGCCTAGAATCTCTCGATTACAGACAGATAGGCCTTCTAGAGGTCCTCATTTGCATGATTTTGTTTTCCTCCGGGTGTTTCGCCAGGTTTCGCCTTGATGGGACTCACTTTTCTCCGGTTGTTTCGCCAGGTTTCGCCTTGATGGGACTCACTTTTCTCCGGGTGTTTCGCCTTGATGGGACTCACTTTAGAGATGAAACCACAAGCCAGTATTAGTTGTCCCGGACAATAGGTCAACTTTTAATGTTATGCCCTGACACCAATGATTTGCAACATCATGCAACCATTATGGCAGTTGCAAAGAGTTGCTTTGGTGCGGTTGACCTTAGAACAGTTTTGTTGTTGCATGGCGAATCATTAGTGTAAAATTCTATAAAACACAGGAAAATATAATATGTTAAGATTAAGTTCTTGGGGGAGGACCCTCAGACCCTGTTTAGGGAATCTCCCCCCTACCCCCTTAAAAAAATATATAGAAATAGAAATCTTGTTGGTTCTGACATTCCAATGTTGCCAACCCTGCATATGGTCTAGTGGACTGATGATTGGTCTCTTAGTTCAGAGCAGCCATGTTCAAATCCCAGTCCTCCCATAGGTCACTTTTCTTTTACTTGGACAATTTCAAGGTTCAAATACAAAAGAATTACTCAAGAGCACTCAAAAGTTAGTGAGAGATGGAGTAGTGGTCTAAAGATCAGACTCTCATTGCTGATGTTCCATGTACAAATCTCAATCCTCCTACATTGCTGTTTTACTTTGACATTTTCATGGGTAAAGTACAAAATAATTACTCAAAAGCACCTGATGATTTTTAGGTTGGAGATGGTGTAGTGGTCTAAAGATCAGACTTGAGGTGCAGAGGTTCTGTGTTCAAAACCTAGTCACCGCTGCTCTGTTCCTTGGATCTTTTCAAGGTTAAAATACAACATAAGTACTCAAAAGCACCTGAACACATTTACAGCGAGAGATGGCCTAATGGTCTAACGCTCAGAGTCTCAGTTAAGAGGTTCCATGTTCAAATCCCACTCAACCTACAGTCCATCTCTGGAGTACATTGACCTTTTTAAGGCTAAAATTGTCTCAATTTTCACCAGTGCTCTCAAGGCATGTAGGTAACAATTTTTTTTCAGTAAAAGTTCTGTTGGACAGAGTTCTTTCAGATATAACCCCCCACCTTTAGCTCTCAGGAAACAGGGGGAGAGACACCCCTCCACGATGGTCCTCCGTGTACCTTGGGCATGGGACTTGAACCTGTCTGAAACCTGCCTGAAGCAGGGACAACCGATCAAGCGACCATACCATTGAGCCAAGGCACCTTTGGGCCCTCAAACAGGTATCTCCTGGTGCTTTTGAGTTGTTCTCTTCTAGTTTAGCCTTGAAAAGGTCAAAGCACTACAGGAACGGATTTGAACATGCAACCTTTGCATTGGGAGTCTGATGTTTAAACCACTACACCATTTCCCACAGCAGACTTTATCTGGTGCTTTTGAATAATTCTTTTGTATTTTAACCTTGAAAAGTAACAATGATCTGTAGACCATACGAGATCTGTACCAGTAGGCTACGTTCGGTACCCTGTGTGAGAGATGGTGTAGTTATATAAAGATTTGACTCTCAGTGCAGAGGTCCCATGTTCAAATCTCAGTCCTCCCACGTTGCTGTAATACATTTTCAACATTAAAATACAAAAGAACTTGTCAAAATATCTGTATTGGCATATGGTTTAGCGGACTGGTGATTGGACTCTTAGTTCAAAGGATCCATGTTCTAATCCGAGTCCTACTAGGAATAAAGTTAATACCTCTGATGAGAGATTGTCTACCTTTTCAAGGTTCAAATCCAAAAGAATTACTCAAAAGCACCAGGAGCTATATGTTGAGAGATGGTGTAGAGGTCTATAAATTAGACTCTCAATGCATATCTTCTGTGTTCAAATCTCACTCCTCCTATATTGCTGTTTTACTTTAACATTTCTTTCAAGGTTAAAATATAAAAGAGTTAGTCAAAAGCACTGGAAAATGAATCTAGTGGTCTAAAGATCAGCTCAGTTCAGAGGTCTCATTTTCAAATCCGAGTTCTCGTACAGATCATTGTTGTTACTTTTCAAGGTTAAAATACAAAAGAATTATTCAAAAGCACCTGATAAAATCTGCTGTGGGAGATGGTGTAGTGGTTTAAACATCAGACTCCAAATGCAGAGGTTGCATGTTCAAATCCGTTCCTGTAGTGCTTTGACCTTTTCAAGGCTAAACTAGAAGAGAACAACTCAAAAGCACCAGGAGATACCTGCTGAGGGCCCAAAGGTGCCTTGGCTCAATGGTATGGACGCTTGATCGGTTCTCCCTGCTTCAGGCAGGTTTCAGACAGGTTCAAGTCCCATGCCCAAGGTACACAGAGGACCATCGTGGAGGGGTGTCCCTCCCCCTGTTTCCTGAGAGCTAAAGTCGGGGGGTTATATCTGAAAGAACTCTGTCCAACAAAAGTTTTACTGAAAAAAATTGTTACCTACATGCCTTGAGAGCACTGGTAAAAGTTGAGAAAATTGAGACAATTTTAGCCTTAAAAAGGTCAACGTACTCCAGAGATGGACTGTAGGTTGAGTGGGATTTGAACATGGAACCTCTTAACTGAGACTCTGAGTGTTAGACCATTAGGCCATCTCTCGCTGTAAATGTGTTCAGGTGCTTTTGAGTACTTATTAAGTGTGCCTGCCATGTAATGGCAAAACACTTATTGTAATCCGCCATACTTAAGTAAGTAAGTCGGTCGGTCATGTTCTTGCAAATTTCTGCACGTAATAACTGCCGCACAATTTACGCCACCGCCGCAATGTATACATCAAAACGTGCGGCTCGGCCGGGAATAGGTTGCTAATACTTTTCTAAGAAAAAAGTTGTATCGTTTAATTGATATTAATTTATTAGTGAATTAATTTTACCCATTGACTTATAATGGGAATCGCAAAAACTCACATTCAATATTTTTTTTCTCGCAAACCATAGGGGCTACAGTTTCAAAACTTGGAGAGGAGATTTATAATGATATCAAGGATTAAATAAAAAATAATTTCGTCAGTTGGCCTCATGGTGGCGCTATAACAGTCCACTTTACCTTTTGGCCTGTAACTCTTGAACCGTGGGTCGGAAAATTAAAATTCCCTTTTCCCTGGATTCCTTGGGTCATGACGCATCTCCTCATATAGGCCACGCCCATTTGCGTCAGGATCGATTTTCCGCCATTTTGAATTTTCTTCAAAACACACTTTTTGCTCCTTTTCCTACATATTTTCTCCAAATGTCACAAAAATCGATACACACGATCTATGGACTCATGCGATAAACATATTTAAACGATATTTTGATAGTCCATACCGTTCTTCCGTAACAGGGTTCCAAAGTTAGCGGGAGGAGCCCGTTTTGTAAGAAGTAGCCATAAATCACAAACGAAACATCCAGTCAACACCAAATTTTAACCACAAGTGGGGGGCGCTGTACTGAACATATACCCAAAAGCATTTCCACTTCGACCCATAGGGGGCACCACAAACGCGCAAAACGTAACCGCTAATGCTAATGCTAACAAATGCTAATGCTAACAAATGCTAATGCTAACACATGCTAATGCTAACAAATGCTAATGCTAACAAATATGCTAATGTTAACACATACAAGGTTGCACACACTTAGCGAGCTGCAGGCACACTTAAAATTTCTTAGAAATTTTCTTTTCTAGTGTTGTATTTTAACCTTGAAAAGATCCAAGTAATAGAGCAGCAATTAGTAGGGTGACTAGGTTTTGAACACAGAACCTCTGCACCTCAAGTCTGATCTTTAGACCACTACACCATCTCCAACCTAAAGAACATCAGGTGCTTTTGAGTAATTCTTTTGTACTTTACCCATGAAAATGTCAAAGTAAAACAGCAATGTAGGAGGATTGAGATTTGTACATGGAACATCAGCAATGAGAGTCTGATCTTTAGACCACTACTCCATCTCTCACTAACTTCTGAGTGCTCTTGCGTAATTCTTTTGTATTTGAACCTTGAAATGGTCCAAGTAAAAGAACAGTGACCTATGGGAGAACTGGGATTTGAACATGGCTGCTCTGAACTGAGAGACCAATCATCAGTCCACTAGACCAGTGATACTCAAACTCCGGCCCGTGGCCGGCCCACGGCACAATTTGGACTGGCCCACCAGCTTAATGTCCTCAAAGTTGCGCATCCAACAAGCTTTAAACTGAGCAGATTGGACCTTGCGTTCCAGAGATAATGGCCAAAACATCTTGAAAACGGCCATAGTTCTTTTTTCTCTCTCTTTTTAGCTTCGCTGTTTCTACATGTCATCTTTTCGACACCCAACTCTAACTCTTATCCTAACCTTAACCTCCGTGGCGTGAGTCGCCTTAACCTCCGTGGGGTGAGTCGCTAACCCTCCGGTCGAAATGATGGTCGTTCGAAAGAGCGCGATTTTACCGGCCCGCGGCCCCTTGTCATTTTTGTAATGTGGCCCACCGGTTCAGAAGTTTGAGTATCCCTGCACTAGACCATATGCAGTAGGGGTGTAACGATACGTTTTAATAGTGATTCGATACATATCACGATACATGGTTGACGATACGATACATGGACGATATTGGTTCATTCATGGCGATACGATACGATTCGATTTAATTATTTAAAATCGATATAGTAACTATTTAGCAAAGAAATTAAATCTGTGTGAAAGGTGTGGATAGTGCAGGTTTTTAAGGGAAACATGTATTATTATGGATATAAATAAGTAAACACAGGGATTATCTGCCAAATACATGGACATTGTATATTGACAAACCTACACCTTGACATGAACCCAGAGATTACACATATTTATGGACAGACCAGTGTAGCTATATGGAAAGGAAAAGTAATTAAACCCCTCCTTTTATTTTTTTCTTCTTAAAAATACTAAATACAATGCACAAATAGGTAGTATCGATACAATCGATTCTTTGCACTGCCGATTCGATACGATACAAAATAAAACGATACGATTCGATTTTAGCTGTTTTCATTTCGATATACTTCGATTTTTTATGTTAAAAGCGATATTTCGATACAGTTACTATATCGTTACACCCCTAATATGCAGGGTTGGCAACAGGTAAAAATCATGCAAATGAGGTCCAAGTCAGACCTCTAGAAGGCCAATTTGTCTGTAATCGAGAGATTCTAGGCTGACTTGGACCTCATTTGCATGAGTTTATTTTTTTCCTCCGGGCGTTTCGCCTTGATGGGACTCACTTTTTTCAGGTGTTTCCCCTTGATCTTAGAGAGAGAGCTAGATCTCACACCTTTCAACAAAAAGAACAATCAAATACCCCCCCCATCCATATCAAATAGCCAAGGAACTACAGTATAATGGCCGTGGCCGCATATCAGTGGGTCTTTGACACATTAGCCTACTTATCACACAAAAAGTGTGAAATGAGAAATGAAAGAAAAAGAAAAAACTACTACTAAGGCTTCTTACAAATACGAAAAAGGGTGAAAATCTCCTGTTTTGGGGTACATTCTGGAACAGGAGACATGGTCAAATAACAGGAGACTTCTTCCTAAAGCAGGAGGGTTGGCAGGTATGCAGTAAGGTGGAATGTTTGAATTTTGAATCAAGTCGCTAAGCTAAAGTAAGAAGGAACAGTGAGGTGCCAAAGTTATCAGATGTGAGTTTTAAAAGTTAATTATCTCCAAAGCTACAAAACATTTCAAAGTAAAATCACACATTAAAATCGAACCTTACTGTGGACATGCATGGTTGAGACTTTTACTTTGAAATGATTTGTAGTTTTTGAAATATTTAACTTTAAGCAAAAAGTACACACTTTGGCAGGCTACTAGAGCTACAAACTTACACCTAGAAACACTGTTCATACTTTATCATGTTCAGCTTACTGTGGAAATGTTTGCCTGAAAATGAATATTTGCAATGTTTCATGGTTTTAGAGATATAGTCTTTACAAAATTCAGAAAATTAACATGGGGCTCAATGGCAGCTTTGTGCGACTAAAAAAAACACGTTCACCTAGAAACTCCATTCATACATTTTATAGTTCACCTAACTGTGGACACACATGCTTGAACGTTTTACTTTGAAATGTTTTGTAGTTTTGGAGATATTTAACCTTTAAAATGTAAATTTGAAAACCTTGGCACCTCGTTGTTCCTACATACTTTAACCAAGCAACTTGATTCACAATTCAAAAATTCCACCTTACTGTGGACATGCATGCTTGAGATTGTTACTTTGAAATAATATGTAGTTCTTGAAATATTTAACTTTAAGCGCCCAATGCATTGTCAATGAAAATGGACATTTAAAGGAGAGAAAAATCTGACCACCAGAGTCAACTGTTGAGGTGTCAGAATTGGGATTTGATCCTACAATCTGCTGGTGATGAGTCAAGAGCTTTTCCAACAAAGCCACCCAAGCACACATACTTTGGATGCCATTTTGGGTTACCCGTGCATACCTCTACAAAGAACATTCTAAAGTAATCCATCATCAAACTACAGGTAGACTGGAGTTTGAATATGGAACCTGTCTGCTGAAAGTCAGATCATTAGACCACTTTACTACCTGTCAGAAACTCAGGGCACAGCTCTCTCATGTTTTGAAGTGTTTTCCCCCTATATCTATCAGTCTAGCCTTGAAGTAAATGTTAATAAAAGATATGCCAAGGGAGCCTGACAAACCCCAGTCAAACCCCAGTCTTCCCATAGTTCAATAATGCACTGCATTGGAATTTTCCATGCAAGCATATTATACATGCTGGGTGACTGAAATTGTCTTTATAAATGCTGTGGGAGAACATACATCCTGAGTCATGGTAGCACTGTGGAAAAGCTCTTGACTCGTCATCAGAAGGTCATTGGATCACCACCGGCACCTTTGCATCTGAGCAATTGACACGGACGGCTTTATTTTTCCCTCCTTTAAAAGGCCATTGACATTGCATTGGGCGCTTAAAGTTAAATATTTCAAAAAAATACAAATTATTTCAAAGTAACAATCTCAAGCATGCATGTCCACAGCAAGGTGGAATTTTTGAATTTCGAATCAAGTTGCTCGGTTAAAGTATGTAGGAACAGCAAGGCGCCAAAGTTTTCAGATTTACATTTTAAAAGTTAAATATCTCCAAATCTACAAAACATTTCAAAGTAAAACGTTCAAGCATGTGTGTCCACAGTTAGGTGAATTATAAAATGTATGAATGGAGGTGATAAAGAAATATTTTTTTGAAATATTTAACTTTAAGCGCCCAATGCATTGTCAATGACAAAGGACTTTTAAAGGAGAGAAAATTCAAACCATCAGTTAATTGCTTGGATGCAGAGGTGCCAGTATTGGTATTTGATCCCACAACCTTTTGATCATGAGTCAAGAGCTTTTCCAACTAAACCACCCAAACACATTTACTTTGGGTGACCAGTGCATTTTCAAAGACATTTTGAGTTACTCATGCAGCTCTTTACAAAGAACATTACAAATGACTCCATCATCAAACTACAGGTAGACTGGGGTTTGAATATGGAACCTCTCTGCTGAAAGTCAGATCATTAGACCACTCAGGGACGGATTAACCCCTGCGAGGGCCCCTGGTCGATAATTCTTTAGGGCTCCCCCCTCCACCATAACCCCCCTCCCTCCCGACGCTCACTACCCAGCTCGGATTTTAAGCCATGATGATCATCTGTGGGCCAAGAAAGCACCTGTAGACAAGGGGGCACACACATATGATTTTTTATTAACGTATACATTTAATAGTAAATTGTCAATGACCAAGCCCAGTTCCCCCAAGGGCCCCTGAGAGCCAAGGGCCCCTGGCAACGGCCCCACCGGCCCAATGGTTAATCCAGCCCTGTCAGCGAGGTGCCAAAGTTTTCGGACGTACAAAACATTTCAAAGTAAAATCACACTTTAACGAGGACGCACGGACGGATGGACGGACGGACGCACGCACGGACGGACGGAGGGGAAAACATACTCTCCCCCATGCCTTCGGCTGGTGGAGACAACTAGAAGCAGTGCTTTTCCGAGCACAGGTCTCCACCAGGCCATGCGTCCTGGTGGTGCTACTGTATAATAGGCCAATGTAAATAGGCTGGCATATGTTCTTCACCTTAGACCTTTCATGGCAATCGGACACTGCATGCATGATTTGAACATTGTGTTCCAAAAATGTGTTTTGCTAAAGTCTACCTGCTGGTGGCGCTATAACAGGCCAACGTGAAAAGGGTAGCATTTGTTCCTTGACATAGTGGGAACATGTTTGACAAATTTCACGGTAATCGAAAGCTGCGTTGATGATTTGAAGCATTTTGTTCAAAAACTGAGCAATCCTGCAAACTTTGGAAGCCAATATTAGCCAATTAGGATGGAACATGAAATATCAGATGGATCGGACTTGATCACATGACTATAGAGATACTGTGTACCGATTTGCATGATTTTTGGATAAAATCTCAAGGAATAATAGGAAAAAATGTGTTTTACATAAGTCGGCCTCCTGGTGGCGCTATAAAAGGCTGATGTGAAAAAAGCAGGGAAAGGGTTTTTCCTTGGCCTCTAGGGAGTGTGCGCTTACAAAGTTTGAAACTGATCGGTGGAGTTATAGGTAAAACCACAAATCGGCCTGTTATAGCGCCACCATGAGGCTGATTTCAAAAATTTGAAGTGGCATTTCTTCCTCGACCTAGTGGGAACGTGTCTGCGCGATTTCATGATAATTGCACTTTGCGTTTGGGATTTGAGGCATTTTGTTCAAAACGGCTCAATCCTACAAACTTTGGAAGCCAATCTTAGCCAATCAGGATAGAATATGCAAAATCAGACAGATACGTGTCGATCACATGACTGTCGAGATACTGCCTACCGATTTGTAGGATTTTAGGACAAAATCTGTAAGAGTAGTGCACAGAAATGTGTTTTGGGAACATCGGCCACTAGGTGGCGCTAGAAAAGGCCCATTTGAAAAATTTAGGGCAGAGGTTCTAGATTGGCATCCAGGGAATGTGTGTGCTCACTTTGGCAGCGACCGGGCCAACAGCGACTGAGATTTGGCGCTCACAAACTGCGAGGACACACGGACGGACGCACGCACGCACGCACGGACGGACACACGGACGGACGAAGGGGAAAACATACTCTCCCCCATGCCTTCGGCTGGTGGAGACAAAAATTGTACCTTGGGCATGGGACTGTCTGAGCAGGGACAACCACTCAAGCAACCACACCATTGAGCCAAGGCATCTTTGGACCCACAACAGGTATCTCCTGGTGCTTTTGAGTTGTTCTCTTGTGTTATAGCCTTGAAAAGATCTACATTCTCAAGCAATTAACTTTTGGAGGAATGGGAATTGAACATGGAACCTCAGAACTGCAAGTCTGGTTGTTAGACCACTACACCATTTCTCACTGCATACAAGATAACTGATGTTAACTCATAACATTTACATCAAATATCTAAATATTGTATCAAGCAAATTAAAAACTGTTCAGGGTGTTCATAAAAGCCTGATTAGATGATAACATTACCAAAACATTTTTTTAAGTGAAATATCCCTTTAATGGTGCTTTTGAGTAATTATTTTGTATTTTAACCTTGAAAAGGTCCAAGTAATACAGCAATGATCTATGGGAAGACTGGGTTTGAGGGTTTTGAACATGGTGGAAGCTCTGAACTGAGAGACCGATCATCAGTCCTCTACACCATATGCCACTCCAGATTTCTTCAGGTGCTTTTTAGTTCTTCTTTTGTATTTTAACCTTGAAAATCTCAAAGTACAACAGATCTATCTATCTATCTATCTATCTATCTGTCTATCTGTCTGTCTGTCTGTCTGTCTGTCTGTCTGTCTGTCTGTCTGTCTGTCTGTCTGTCTGTCTGTCTGTCTGTCTGTCTATCTATCTATCTATCTCGGATATATTTACTGTATGGCTATGTGCCTTGTCATGTCATAGCATTCACTGACCAGTAGAGAGCAGCATATCTGTGAAAATGGCCATATCACTCTGTTGACGCTGAACTGGGCTGCCAGATCCACAGTGGTGTAAAGTAACTAAGTACATTTACTCTAGCCTACTTAGTAGTACTCTACTTAAGTACAATTTTGAGGAATTTGTACTTTACTTGAGTATTTCTAATTTCCAATACTTCTACTTCTACTCCATTATATATCTCAGACAGAGGCAGATATTGTCATTTTACTCCACTACAATCATTTTATAACTTTAGTTACTAGTTACTTTGTAGATTTTGGCCTTTTGAAAATAGGTGATCTGATATTTTCAAAATATTTTTGTACAATTGAAAACTTGAAATAGGACATTCTGCATAATGTTGTACTTTTACTTTTACTAAGTACATTTAGAATTTCAGACTTAGGGTGCCCTCACACCAAAATACCTATGAGAGTGGAATCCGCGTTCCGCCAATGCATTTCAATGATAAGGGAGCGTTTATTGCAGAAATCCTCTGCTGGCATGAAACCGCTTCACTCTCATTGAAATGCATTGGCGGAACGCGGAATCCACTCTCATAGGTACTTTGGTGTGAGGGCATAGCCTGGTTAATAAACCAGACTGCACAACACCACCCCCTGCAGTGAGGAATTAGTATGAGCAACGCCAGGCTAGTGAGGGCACCCTTATACTTGTTGTAACGGAGTACTGCAGTATTGATACTTTTACTTAAAGTTATACTATGTAACTTTTTTTATAAAACATATGTTAAAATTGTCCTAACTATTAAATCGCTAAAGTTTTAGAACCCCCTCTCCGTTAATTTCAGCCCCAAAAGCCTTTTCTTTATATGTTTTCTACTTAGCCGTGACAGGGGCGGGATTTCACGGCAAAATTACGTCATCTGCATCATCCGTATACGTTGTGTATACGATGGCCAATCACATTGCAGATCATACACACATGATACACTACCGGCCAATGACAGTGCATCTTGAGGTCTCTTCAGGAAATAGCTTGCTTCAACAGCTTTGTTTACAGTGGTCTAGAAGTCTAGCCTGTAAACCTCCCCAACGCCGGTCCGCAGAGGGACGCTACGGATGCGTGGCGACTTGGCGAGGCGGGCGAGGCGGACGCGGGGGTCTGAAGGCCCGGTCCGCGGCGAAAAACGGCCCAAAAAAGCAGACGCGACCGCGGTTTGCTATAACGCTACTGACCACTAGTTGAGCAACTTACACAGTATAGCTTTAAGCAAAACATTTGAGTAGCCTACTTGTTCCACCACTGGCCATCTATATAAGAGAAGGTTCCCTTTACATCTGTTCTGTAAGCTTGCTATGATATTTCCATCCAATCAGGACAGCCATCACTACTGTCTCTCTGGGCTCTATTTTGATTGTCTTAAGTACCAGCTCTTATTCCTTAACATTAAGGCCTGTCCATACGGTCCCTGACCACCGAACTTTTCATTGGAGAGTTCCGGCTTTCTGACATGCAGTTTTCCAAACTCTAATACGTGTTAATGCTTTGATTAGAAGATGCGAGTGACGTCATTTTGTAGTTGATCCGGACATTTCCAGCGGAAAGTACGGTGGTCGGGGACAGCATGGACAGGCCTGTAAGAGCTGGTAAAGACAATCAAAATAGAGCCCTCTAATGCCTGCATGAAAAAAGTCTATTTGTGTACTTTTACTCTTACTTTTAAAACTTTTACTTGTAATATTTTGACATTGTGGCATTGCTCAATTAAAAATCGGAGTAGCCTAGGCCTAACCTGACTTGCGCCAGATGATAGCAGCAGTGCGTATTGCTCTGCTTACTATCCATCTGGGATTGCTCCGGCAGACTCGATGTAAGGGGCGGGCCATTTTTTGAAATTATTTAGCAGGTGATTGGATGGGGCCGTCTGTCTATCACAGTCTGGGAGTGCCAACTCCAACCACTCATATTGGCCTGTCTGCGTGACGTTCCACCCAGAATCCGCCTCCTGGGTTTCCACGTGGTCTGCAATCAGACTCTATTGGCTCAGAGCCGCTCAGAGCCCGCCCGTAGCTGCCGCTGATTGGTCCGGCCCGGGGCTTTACGAGTGTTATCAACTCTCACCGAGAGAACTCAGATGGTAAAGTAGAGCGGTAGCCTACGCACTACTGCCACCATCTGACGAAAGTCAGGTTAGCCTAGGCCTACTTCTTCCAACACTGAAGAATATACACAATGTGGCTATTACATTAAAATTTTAAACCAATTTATTTTTATAATTTATTCATTATTACCATTTCTTTTGAAGACTGTGAAGACCGGAGGAAGACCTGTTGTTGAGGGAGTTCTGCAGGTTGTATCAAAGATAAGCAAGGGTAGCTACTGTACACTCTCTGCAGTTTGCACTCGCTCAATAAAGGTACAACTTAACAGTCAATAGACCTTCTTAAGGCATAGCATATGACATTTTGTTAATGGTTCCTGAATACTATTTTTTTTCCTTCTTTTTTCAGGTCCAAACTGACATACTGACAAAAAGAACAGTCCAACTTCCAAAGGAACATTCATTTGATAAAAAAAAATCTAATTCAAAACAGAGATAACATTCACTAGAATAGGACCATTTTCTTGAATGTATGTGTGTCTAATAGTTTAGATGGGTCCGTACCCAGCTCCCAATAGTTAGGATGGGTCTGTACACTGCTCCTAATAGTTAGGATGGGTCTGTACACTGCTCCCAATAGTTAGGATGGGTCTGTACACTGCTCCTAATAGTTAGGATGGGTCTGATCTGAACATAGTCGAGCTTGTGAGTTCTTTCTTTCTTTCCAAATCAAACCAGCTGGGGTTTGATTATGGTTTAATCAAAGTATAGCTCCCAATGCATGCTGGGCATTTAAAATAACCCCCTGACAGGTGAAATACTGTACTCTGATTGGAATCAGTTGGATAAAGACTTCTTTGTGCTGCGTTGGCTTTCATTGGTAAATAATTAACCGCTCCCACTGTTCACCATGTTTAATTGCAGCACTGCACATTATTATTAGAGACGCCATGAGTTGAGCTGATATTTGTGCTCACCTTGATCTATTAACCCCTTATTATTATTATTAGAAACCTGCTGGAGGTATATATACAGTATTTGATCGGCTGTTTTCAGCAAAGATATTTAATTAGAGCGAAAACAGAAAATACCCTGGTGACTCAGCTCAAGCATTTTTCAATTATTGTTTCAAAAGAAATCATTTTTGAAAAAAGCTGATCTACATGTTCACGACGCGTCGCATGACTCGATTTGCAAATAATCACACCCAGTGTGAAGTGAGCGGTGCCTTCCCGTGTAGCTTGGCCAATGCCAAGCTGTGCGGGACGGCCCTCACAGCATTTTATATTGATTCCGGATGTTGGAGTGAATTATTCCTTTAACTTCACTATCCATTGTAAAACTCCATTTCATTTTATGGTAATGCCATGCAGGTACCATGCTGCTGTCTGTCTGTCTGTCAGCATGCAATGCTTAGATCACAGCCTCATAGCCTCCGTTAATGGATGCTGTTGCAGGTACCAAGGCTTTCTGCGAAATGTTTGCTCAATTTATGAAACCGCAGCAGTGACAGCACACGCAGCGTGAGGCGAGCTGCATCTTACCGGCATGACACGCTGTAATTACGTGTAGCCTAAAGTGGACAGAGTGCACACCGGTACAGTGAGTTCATTTTGCCATTTCTCTAGAGGTCTAGAGGCGTTGCAATCCACAAGTTTGCCAAGGGAGATATTGCACACATGAGCTTCTTCAGCTAGTAGTCTACTACTTGTCAACCAGTACGTGATCTAAATGTCTGAGCTGTAGGCTACTAGTAGGCCTAATAACATGACTTTAGAGATAGGCCTACTGTGTACCGCTTTGCATGATTTTAGGGCAAAATCTGTAGGAGCAGTGTCCAAAAATGTGTATTGCAAAACTTGGCCTGATGGTGGCGCTAGATGGGACAGATGCATATAAAAAGCCCATGCCTCCTCTGCTGACTGATTTAAAAACAAAATGGAAAATCAAGAGACTTGAGGCTGGGGTGTGGAGATATAGTGAAAGCCTGAGCTGGAAGAAGTTTTTAGATTTGTTAAAAGTAGCAATACCACAACATATTACTTATTGGCTAAGGATACTCTGCTACAAGTAAAAGGCCTGTATTCAATATTTTTGAAGCGGTGACTAGCCGCTTCCAATGTATGCGCATGTCTGTCCCATTGTCCTCACTCACTCACTCACTCACCAGTATGAACAGGATCTGCGCATGCGCGTGCGAGAGAGAGAGAGAGAGAGAGAGAGAGAGAGAGAGAGAGAGAGAGCCGAGAGAGCCAGACAGAGCAAGCGATGCTGATTTCTAAACCGAAAGTGAAACTTACAAACCGCATGCTGAAAACAGAGAGAGAGAGAGAGAGAGAGAGAGAGAGCACGTTGCGGTAAAAAAAAAAAAAAAAAAAAAAAACACACACACACACACACACACCAGTAAAAACGGGACTCATAAAATGTCCCTGGGACCCATCTGAATCAAAAACATAGATCTGGAACTGCTCTAATTCACCGCTTCAGTTCGAACCGAGGTTTGATTTTTTTATATATAGGCCTATTTCTTTTTGGAGCGGTGAAAGCGCTCCCAATATGTCCGTGGGTATGTCCGTGGGTGGGTGGCTGGGTGGCTGGGTGGCTGGCTGGCCGTGTCCGTAGCCTGGCAATACCTTGAGTGGCCACACACAACACACTAGTTAAAGGAGGGGCGCTGTTTTGTGCAGGCCAGGCACACTCACCACTCACTCACAGGCACAGTTTACAGTTTACAGTTTAGGCATTTAGCAACACACACAGGGTATAGCTGCTCAGATTCACCGCTCCACTTCGAACCGAGGTTTGATTTTTTCTTAAGTAACAGTGCGAAATTATTGTCATCAAAATATACTTACAAAAGTACCAAAATGTTTTCAAAAACGTTCAAAACCTTTTGGAAAATAGCAGATCTATAAGCTCACATCAATACGTCGCAATGCAAATCATGCAACGTGTCATGAACAATGTAGATCAGCTATTTTCAAATAGCCAAAGTATAAAATAGGCAGGGTTTTGTAACATTAATCTAAATAGTCCCTCAGGGCTCATAGGGTATTTTCTGTTTCCGCTCTACATTAAATATCTTCGCTTAAAATAGCCGATTGATAAGCTCACAGTGAGCTTGTCGATCTGCAGGATCCAGGGCAGGGACGTGCTGGCCATTGGGAAAAGCGGGACAACTCCCGAACGTCCGGTTCATTCCCGGCCGGTCCAGGCCGGCCATTAGGAAAAAAAATAAAACAAAATGTTGGCCTTCGTTCCATTTTGGGGGCTGGGCGGCCAACAAAGCAAATCGTCACTGTCGGGCAGAAACCTCGTATCTCCAAGTTTCAAATGTGTACATTTTTTCGCAAAGCAAAGCCCTGCTTCATCATACAAGGCTGTCGCACAAAAGTAGTGAAAACAGCAGATCTACAAGCACACAACGCCTCGCGGCGTGAGGCGTTGTGTGCTTGTAGATCGGCTGTTTTCACTAGTTTCATTATTTTTTTAAATGATAAATACAAAACAAACGGTTTTGGACATACAAGGTTTCCACCCGACAACGACGAAATATAACTCATGTACAGTAATTGGCCCACTGGCTTGTCACTTGTCATGATCTGAAATGGCAAATCTTTGAGTAGCAGCAGCGATATGGAGAGAGATCTCTCTCTGTAGCGCGCAATGAGGGCCTCTCCAACTCTTTTTCCCGGGCTGAATCAGGGGCCCAGCACGTCCCTGATCCAGGGTTTAAGTGGATTTTATAGATGGGTCGATGCTGTGTCAACCAACCCAGGCGTTAAGGAAATCTCCCCCACTGGTAAACAACAACTATTGAACTATTGAATTATTGAATTGAAGTATCCCTCTCAGTGGTTCTCTTGGCTGCACACTGAAACAATGTTGACTCTCAACCTGGGGAGTTGTTATCTCCGCCAGGGCGAGGGCCGGCACGACAGACAGTCAATGTTTGTTGTTATCATTTTACAGGCGTGTTACGCGTGTACATGTAGACAACTCTATTATGTAAGCTCCACTGTTTAACACATTGGCTACCTAAAGCCTGTTTTATACTTTGTCGTACTTACAATGGGACATGGTATAAATTAAGAATAATAGATGCCAACTCTCTCTCTGTGCAACAAGCCCAGGCCTGTGGTGAGAATCTAAATGAGGCTGCTAGCTACTGTACTGTACATCTAGTTGGCCAGAACCTCGGCCCAGCAGCGCCCCGAGCACTGACACAGCCAATCAGGGGGCGTGATTAAGCTGCTTAACTCCGATCTCCCTCTAAAAGAAAAAAAACAAAAACAAAACAAAACATAGATCAGCAATTTCCCCATATCTGCCCGTATGAAAAAAGTACTTTATTGGCCAATGAGATTAGTTCAGATTTAAACAAAGCTGGGCACAATGTAAGAGGATTTGCTCCAGCAGCACACAGGGCCGGGCTGAGAACACGAGGACAACAGCAACTTTGGCCCGGAGGGTTTGCGAGGTTCTTCGCGGCGTTCGACCGGCATTGAGCTGTGCGATCATTTAGCGCTCGTATTCTCTCCAAAATGGCCCATTAGCGCGAGCGTAGCTCGCCTAAAGCCCTGGGATTAGATGCTAGCACATAGCGGCCATTGTACACTGGAGAAAATCCTCAGATCCGTTGTACTTGGCAGCTGCCTCCTCAACCCTTGTTCACCTCACACACACGGACGCATACTCAAGTTGTCGCACGCACACACACACACGCACGCACGCACGCGCGCGCGCGCACGCACGCACACACACACACACACACACACACACACACACACACACACACACACACACACACACACACACACACACACACACACACACACACACACACACACACACACACACACACACACACACACACACACACACACACACACACACACACACACACACACACACACACACACACACACACACAGGAGCAGCAGCTCACATGTCCCTCATGCTTGAGGAGTGTGCGTGCGTGCGTGTGTGTATACGTGTGTACAGGTATTACTAAACTATACTCTTGAGGTACAAACAGCCTTCTACTGAGGTCTTTTATCCTCAAGTATAAAGGTCCAAAATGCCAAACCTCTGCCCCACAAGAAAGAATACAGTATGAGCTACACGTGTATCATGTTTTGGTGTGTGTGTGTGTGTGTGTGTGTGTGTGTGTGTGTGTGTGTGTGTGTGTGTGTGTGTGTGTGTGTGTGTGTGTGTGTGTGTGTGTGCGTAATCCGGCCCCCGAGGACCACAGCATTTCAGCTGAATTCGATTCAGCGACTTACAATAATTTGCCTATCTCCAACACACAGTCAGTCACATGAAACACGCACACACACACACACACACACACACACACACACACACACACACACACACACACGCACACGCGCGCAGCATATCACATTGCACGCTTCCACATTGATACCCCTGCGTTGCTGTCTATACTGTATCTTAATCTGTCACAGAGCGACTCCATGTTTCATTGGCTCATCTCCATTTCAGCTCTGCTCCCATTGGCTGCACGTCTGTCGTCCCCAGGCTTGTACACCGCGAAATCCTCCGTGTTCATTTATGCATTCGTAACTCTGAGAGAGTATAAAGGTAACCAAATGGGCCCTTATGGGTCCATTTGGTTACATGTATACTCTCTCAGAGTTGAATATGTATGAGATATACAGAACATGGGAGTGAGTATAATGATATGTGGGTTTTACGTGTATGGATATATTAGATATGGTTATACTTCTTCCTACTCCTTTTTGAAAATGTAATATTTTATTTGTGTTTTTTTTAGCATTTAAGTTTTCTTTTAATACACTTTTAATTGTTTTCAAAATAAAAGTCCTTTTTTTATCAATTTTTATCAATCAAATGAACAGTGGGCCTTTTACTGTGTAGACGTCACCAGCACTTAATGGCACATTTCCTTTTTGCAGCACCCATGTAGTCATTAGTCACAGTACAAGAAAACAAACGCACAGAGCTGGCAGGAAGGGATTAGATCTCCAACCCACACGCTTGCACAATGCAAGCCCCCCCGTCGGCCCCCCCAACCCGGATCTCTCCGTGGTGGAGAGACAAGGGGTTGTGAACAGGGCGACTGTGAAAGGGGGCTGTTCTTTCCTTGTTTCACATAGCACCGAGGCTTAGCCGCGGATAAGCCCTGCTGCAGCGGCCCACGGCACGCACACACACACACACACACACACACACACACACACACGCACGCGCACACACACATGTAACGTTACGTTAGCTTGATCACTTGCTTCTCAAAGTGGGGTTCCGGGGACACCCAGGGGTCCTTGAAGGGTTACAGTAATAGAGCATCGAAATCACTTAGCATCGGCCAGCGTAATCGTATTTTATTCAAAAAATAGTATGTTTGTAAGCTCAGATGGCATTTATAAGCTGACATGCTATTCCTGAAATGTTTGGAAAATCTTGATAGGATGTGAAGAATTTTAAATAATAAGCTATAGATTATTACATTTTGAACACTTACTCAAATCTTCTCTTATGTTCTGGGGTTCCCAGGCAAGTATTTTTCAGATGGTTGCCTGTGGCCAAATGCATATCAATTTGGGGTTACAATCACTTGCCCTTAAAGGAGTTATATAGGCCTGTGCAAAAAAATCGATTTACTATATTATCGTGATGTTAATGCCGGCGATTCAATTAATCGATTTTCAAAGTTCAGAATCGATTTTCCCGATTTTATTTATTTATTTAAAAAAAAAGAAAAATCATCAGTATGACGTGTTCTGATGTCAAAGATCTAGCTGCTGACATCTGCGTATTCTGCTTAAAGAAGAAACAAACAAAAAGCGACAGAGATATTCATATATGGGCATAAAAGGACACAGACAGACAGATCCAGAGATCTCCATATATGGGCACAAAAGGGAAACAGAAAGACAGATACAGAGATCTCCATATATGATATCTCCATATATGGTCATAAATGGACAAAGGCAAACATATGGTCAAAACGGGTCTTATGACACAGACAGATACAGAGATCTCTATATATGGGCATAAATTGGACACAGATAGACAGATATCTCCATATGGGCATTCTGACATCACTTCTGCTGACTCATTCTGACATCACTCCTGTACTTTGCACTCTACAGAGATCGCCTAACAACCGGAGGGGCATCATTCCCCACGGGTAGCAAAGCAAGCAGGCTGCACATTATTGCTCAAGATGAAGACAGACAGATACAGAGATATCCATATATGGGCATAAAATGGACGCAAACAGAAATATCTCCATATATGGGCATAAATGGACACAGGCAAACAGATAAATCGGGTTTGCGTTAAAGGGTGGGGCATTCATTCCCTATTTACATCGTTCCCGAGTAGGCCGGTCCCCTACTAGACGATTGGCCGCCCGAAGGGCAGAGATCTCCATATTTGGGCATAAAAGGGACACAAACAGACAGATACAGAGATCTCCATATGGGCATAAAATGGACGCAGACAGACAGATATCTCCATATATGGGCATGATATCTCCATATATGGGCATAAATGGACACAGGCAAACAGATGGTCAAAACGCATCCTATGACAACAGGTATAATGGGGTTTGCATTAAAGGGTGGAGCATTCATTCCCTATTTACATTGTTCCCGAGTAGGCCGGCACGCGACTAGACGCTTGGCCGCCCGAAGGGCAGAGATCTCCATATATGGGCATAACATGGACGCAGACAGACAGATATCTCCATATATGAGCATAAATGGACACAGGCAAACAGATGGTCAAAACGGATCCTATGACAACAGGTATAATGGGGTTTGCATTAAAGGGCGGGGCATTCATTCCCTATTTACATTGTTCCCGAGTTGGCCAGGTCGCCGACTAGACGCTCGGCCGCCCGAAGGGCCATTGTGTGCTATAGCACAACATAATGTCCGTTGTTATGTGCTATACAGTAGGTCCTATAGGACGATAATGGACATACTAGTCAGGTCCCTTATCTATTTTTGTTGGATTTTTGTGAAGATTTGTAAAACTATACATTTTTGGAAAGGTTATTGTCCAAGGAATCAGAAAATCAATGTTTCCATTTGCCCATGTGTGTTTATGGCGGCCATATTGGAATTTACAATATGGCCACCATAAAATTACTTTTTGTAATATCTCGGCCTCTAAATAAGCTGGAACATTGATTTCAACTGCTAAACCTACATTTCCAGGGTCAAGGAATCCAATGGTGGTAGTTATAAATCTCAAATAATTACAAAATAACCCTTAGATGCATGACTGAGTCCATAACGGCCTGGTGTGATTGTTTTCTTATTAGTTTCACCAAGTAATTTTGTCAGATTATTTTGAAGATTTACCAAAACTATAATTTTTTTGGAAAGATTATTATCTAAGGAATCAGAAAATCAATGTTTCCATTTGCCCAGAGGTGTTTATGGCGGCCATATTGGAATATGTTTTGTCATATCTTGGCTTCTAAATAAGACGGAACATTGATTTTAATGGCTAAACCTACTGTATATTTTCAGGGTCAAGGAATCAAATGGTCCAATTATCATTTCATTTTTTGTATCATCCCATTGAAATACATAATCCACCATATGAGTAAAAAACCGACACAGCCCAGGCAGTAAGTCAGACACCAACTCAGAGTTCTTTTATATTTAACTGTGAACTTTAAATGTTTGTGTAACCATCTTAAACATCATGACATGTGTAAAATCATAGACAGTCTCTATGCATCATCATAATCATTACTAGTAAGATGCCTCAGGGCGACATGTGACCTTGCCCTAAAGGCCAATTCTTGGCTATCTGGCCAGTGATGTATATCGGACCAGTTACCCAATCTCAACAGTGCCTGTTGAAATTGGCAGAACATGCCCATACTGTATATGGGCATTGCCAGATATGAAGCCAGGAGTGTGATGTCAGAGCAGCAAACCCATTCTGTTAAGAGTGGTTCCCCTACATCACAGTGACATCAGAGCATGATGATACTGACTGACTGAAGGAAGCACTGACACAGAGGGAGACAAGCTGCAACATTTCTCATGGTATACTGTGACCTTCGGTCGCAACAACAATCATCACTTTTGTGCATCAGAGCTTGGGAATCATCATCGTTCTGGAACTGGCTGCTGCAATGACACATGTCAATACAGGCTTAGCTTTGTAGGAACATCTGCTAGAAGAACAGTCAGATTTACACTTTTTCGCATTGGACCATCTCAAGGATGGCCTTTGGGTCTGGGAGGACTTCTGTGGTTGTTGGTTTCAGCATGCCTATAAAGTGTTTGAAGTACCCATTTTGCAGGGGATCCAGCTGTGGATCCTTCAGAGCAATGGCTGCTTGTGTCCATGCCCTTGTTTAGACATGGACTCTCATGATTGTGCTGCTCCAGAGCTCCAGATGTTGGAGGGAGCTTGTCACTTTCTGCTCTATGTTTGCAGAACAGTATGCCATCGCAGTTCAGGAATGGTCTTGATGTTGTTTCTCTTGGGTGAGTAAGCTGAACATACAAGGACTCCAGTGTTGACAGCATTCCTTCTGTCACTTTTGCTTCATCCAAAAGCATCTATAGAGCATTGATAACGTCTTCATCTGTTTTGAGCTAGATCTGGGCATTAGGTTGGTTTTCCTTCTTTGTGGTTATTTTCTTCAAAGACCAGGTCTAAATGTATCTAGAAGCAGATGTGATGATCAGCTGTTGTACTCTAGAGTTTTGGCAGCAAGATAGTCAGATCAGCCTTAGTCTGACACCAACCTCAGACACATAACACATACAGTATGTAAGCCTTCTCTTTATATGTTTTCTATGATCCTGGCCGTGGACCGGATTTCGCGCCAAAATGACGTAATCTGCATCATCTGTATACGTTGTGTATACGTTGCCCAATCACATCGCCGATCATGCACACATGGTACACTACCGGCCAATCACAGCTTATCTGCTCTGGTCTCCAGGAAGCGCCTCCGCTTGGCTACAGTGTTTACCATGGTGAAGGATTTTAACCTCTTAATCCACAAATCCTGGCCAGAAAATTACGTTCTACCATGCGTTCTACCCCTCCACGGATTACTATCGGTCGCGGTGGTTTGCGGCGCCGCTCCGGTGGTCCGCGGCGGTGGTCCGCGACGACTCCGGCCGAAAAACGTCCGAAAAAAGCAATACCGCTACTGACCACTAGTTGAACTTACACAGTATAGCTTTAATAGAAGCTTCTACTTGTCTTTGTTTATCTCTGGTTGCACTCTTCAGAGAATCTTTTGTCATAATCTTGTGTTAGTTGCATCAGTCTGTCATTGAAGAAGCCACTCAGATCCTTGACTGTCACTACAGTCACAGTGTTTTTGCTCAGCTTCTGCACAAGCACCATGCCATCCACTAGTGCTGTCTAATGACTGTAAACCCTGTATCTGTTGCATCTTGGTGGGTAGAATCTCCAGCTTGAGGTGGCTGGTCTTCATGGGGCATATCTTCTCTTGTCACACAGGTGAAATCTCGCTTTTTCGAACGCACATCATTTCGACAACAGAGCGTCGGCAGGTATCGCTACTCACCCCATGGAGGTTAGAGTTAGGTTGTTGAAAAGATGACTTGTAGAAATAGTGACACACTCCCTGTCACACAGGGAGGTTCTCCTGTATAGGCAAGGCAACCTAGCTGCAGAGTCTACCTTGGGAGCATGTCGCTGTTTCTACATGTCATCTTTTCGACAACCAAACCTAACCCAAACCCTAACCTCCGTGGGGTGAGGCGCTTCGTTGTCGAAATGTTGCGTTGTCGAAAGAGCGAGATTTCCCTGTCTACCTCAAAACAGATGAAGATGTTAACAATGCTCTGCAGACTGATGAAGCTGAAATTATGGAAGAAATGCTGTCAACGCTGGAGTCCTTTTTATATGCATCAACATCAAGACAATCCCTACAATGCCATGGCATCTGTTCTGCAAACACCTGGAGCTCTGAAGCAGAGCATCTTCAGGGTCCATGTCCAAACAAGGGCATGGACACAAGCAGCCATTGCACTGAAGGATCCACAGCTAGATCCCCTGCAAAATGGGTATTTCAAACACTTGATTGGCATGCTGAACGACCACAGAGGTCCTCCCAGCCCCAAAGGCCATCCTTGAGATGGTCCAATACAAGTGTAAATCTGAAGTGATGAAAATGATTATGATGATGCTAAAAACTGTATATGATTACACATGTCATGATGTTCAAAATGGTTACACAAACATCCAAAGTTCACTACTAAAATACATCTCAATAAAAATAACTCAAGAGTTATCTGACTGACTGCCTGCCTGAGCTGTGCCATTTTTTACCCATATGGTGGATTATGCATTTCAATGGGATGTTACAAAATAATGAATGATAACTTGAACCATTGGATTCCTTGACCCTGAAACTGTAGGTTTAGCCATTGAAATCAATGTTCCATGTTATTTAAGTCAAGATAGTACAAAATATAAATTTTACAGCGGCCATTTTGTCAATTCCAATATGGCCGCCGCAGACATCTGGGCAAATGGGAAAATGTATTTTCTGATTCCTTAGACAATATCCTTTCCAAAAATGTATTGTTTTGCAAATCTTCAGAAATAATAATAATATTAATAATAATAATGCAAGAAAACAACCACGCCAGGCCGTTTTGGACCCAGTCATGCATCTAAGGGTTAATGTTGTAATTATTTGAGCTTTATAACTACCCCCATTGGATTCCTTGACCCTGAAAATGTAGGTTTAGCAGTTAAAATCAATGTTCCAGCTTATTTAGAGGCTGAGATATTACAAAACATAATTTTATGGTGGCCATTTTGTAACTTCCAATATGGCCACCATAAACACATCTGGGCAAATGGAAACATTGATTTTCTGATTCCTTAGACAATAACCTTTCCAAAAATGTATAGTTTTGCAAATCTTCACAAAAATCCAACAAAAGTATAAATCAAAGCATAAGGGACCTGACTATACAGTATTATGTCCACTTTGGAAATGCATTTATGCATTTTGATGTTTGAGAGGATAATATCTGTGCCAGACCACACTGGACAGGTTCTGATTTTGGTATTTCAATGTGTCCTGTGCACCAGACCCTGGCATGGAAGGGTCTTTGAGAAGACTAGTGGAGCCGAGCTGGCATGGTGAAAGTGTTTCCGTGTTTGTATGGAGCATCATGACGGGTTAATGGAGTCCACTCCAAACTCAAAAATAGGTAACTACAAATTGAGGGAGATGGCATGTAATTCCCAATTGATGTGCCCCTAAAAAGTAGGGATATATGTACAGTAGTTTTCACCAATTTTCTGCCTATCTTCATACAATTGGTCTTCACTACTCTACTATAAGATTGGACAATTTCTGTTAAGAAAGAGAGAGTGTGTGTGTGTGTGTGTGTGTGTGTGTGTGTGTGTGTGTGTGTGTGTGTGTGTGTGTGTGTGTGCGTGCGTGCGTGCGTGCGTGCGTGCGTGCGTGCGTGCGTGCGTGCGTGCGTGCGTGCGTGTGTGTCATGATGATGCTATTGTGTGATTGGAGTCCACTAAAAATAAGTAACTACAAATTGAGGTAGATGGCTTGTAATGAACTGCACTCAAAACCCATGTTGTGTTGTGTGTCTTGTGGCCCCCGACTTCAATTAATTTTACATTTGTGGACCCCTGCCTAATCTTGTTGAATATCCCTGATTTAGAGGTCTGAAAATTACAACCCAACCCAAACAGACCCGGTTGAGTTGAAGCCCAAGACCCAACTCAATCTCTGCGTACTTTCTATGGGTCGTTTCACACTCTAATAAGGAGCCTAACTAATTCCGGTTCGGGAGGGCTCCCCGACCCGAAATTATTTAGGTTCGGGGGGAGTTCATCCATACTTTCTTAACAGCTAGTGCCGAAGTCGCTTGTAAATATTGGAGGTCCATGGCATGACAACGTTTGTGGCCGATACATGAGCGTTGCAGGGCGGATACATACCGGTATCTGACTGGCCGAATGGGCTGAATGAATGAGAAGACACCGCTGAGTACCGAAATTAAGTCGGGAGGTCACAACATTTCGGCAGCACCGAGGAGCCGAGTTTAGTCGGTTGACGCCCCCCCCGAACCGGGGGAGGCGAACCATATTTGGGTTCGCCTTGTGCCGAACCAAAATTACTTAGGCTCTTTATTAGAGTGTGGATCGACCCTAAGACGTTAGTCTCGTGTGACATTAGTCTCATGCCCATACTGACTCTCATACGGACACTCATATGGACATAGGGACCTATACACAAAGCCAGGTGTAGGAGCGGTTAGCACCGCTCAAAAATTGCTGCTCTCCAAAGATGCAATTTGTCACTTGTACGAGATTCAGGCAGTACTACTTGTCAACCAGTACCTGTAGGTGTCCTAACCAACACTAAAGTCTATATGTCTCAAGAGTATGGAGAATGTATGCAGCCTAGGATAGAGAGAGTGTATAAGTGAAGAATAGCCATGATAGCCATGCAGAATAGCCATGATTAATATCTCTTTTGGCCAAGGTGGGGTATTTCACTTGAGCGGAGATGTTTGGTTTCGAACCCAGATGGTCACACTGGGGGCTCATCCGGGATTGGGGCTTCCCAAGAGTAGCCTATCTCAAAGAGGGGTGAAAGTAGCAGAGTGGGCTAACGGGTGTAATTTTCAGTGTCACCAGAAAAAGGGGCGCAGCGTGACACTTTGTGGGCTTCTATATATCCGTTCTTTTTGGTGCACAGCCATAGGATGGTGAGAGAATTGATAGGTGAGAAGAGGACAAAGTGATCACAAAGAAATTAACCTGAACTGGACTGGAAAATGGAGAAGATTAAGGAGAGAGAGAGAGAGAGAGAGAGAGAGAGAGAGAGAGAGGACAACACAATGGGGACAATGGAAAAGCATAAGAGAGCGACACCGCATGCTCGGGGTAAGCCGCGCAGGGGAGCAACGCGCGGTGGAGCCGGGGGTGATTTTAATTACTTTTTCGGCGCCGCTGCCTCTCTCCGCCATGAGCCGGGAGTTTTCAAAGGGCTCACAAGCCTTTGATTAGGCCTCGGTGAGAGGGGACCCTCCACGCACACGCTGTCAGGTCATAATTACAGCCCCCGGCGGCGAAGGGGGCTTCTAGCGCGTCAGCGAGCCCACGCTGACACCGGCAGAGATTGTGCCACCACCCTCCCACCACCAATGTGTTCCAACCCGGCTCATGGGATGTCAAGTTAGCCGCAAGTTACATGCATGCCTTATCGGTTCAGCCTATTATTCACACATACAGTAATCAAGGTTCAAGGTTGTGCTTTATTGTTACATCTTGTGTACAGGTACAAGAGTATAGGCTAATCGCACGCAAATGTGTGTGATTTGCGTTTTTGTTCATTCACTAGAGGTTAATTGCGGGGCAGTCATTTGAAACTCCAATCGTGAACCTATTTTAATGAATAATAAAACATTATTTTAGCTGTTAATGATGACGTTGCTAGAAATGCTGGTCCCTGATTGGGCTACGGGCTTAAACAAAGAAGGACACCGACAAACATACCCAGCCGATCGCAGTACTTGCGCGCTCTGCTGGTGCAAGTAACTAGTACATCTGCAGTGGTTGGAGGTGGTCTCCATACTCTTCCATTGAAACATTTAGACTCTGCTGTCTGGTATAGGACACCTACCATACCAGCGTCCGTGAGAGCACAGATGAGCTGATTGTGAAGGCGACTCAAACATGAAACAACCACGATATATTAAACATTTGAAGACAAATCTTCTCTTATGAGGGCCCCTGGCACAACATCCTTTCAGATGGGGGTCCATGTGGCCAAATCCATTTGGTGGTCCTTGATATGAAAATGTTTGCGAACCATTTTGCTCCACAAAATAGATACTTTGTGTTTTGGCCTCAAGGGTTTCATTTCAGGGAGTGAATGACCTCTCAAAAAAAAAAAAGATAGCAACACTCAGATAATTGTTTTGTGCATTCCATGTTACGGCGTCTCTCCTCATTACTCTACTCTCGACCCTGCTGATCCACCCACAGGCGCCCTGTGAGCAAGGCAGCGGTGACGAAACGGACAGCCTTGAAGGTGCCGAACTGAAACCCTCACCCCCCGTCTGTTACCAGGCACAGCGGACGGTCCCCATCGGTCACTAAGATCCTCCCACGCTTGTGTGACTCTCTGATCTCGTTCAAATCTCTTTACCTCCCCTCCTCACGCTCTTCCCCCACTCATCTCCTCCTCAAACCACCCCTCTATACTTTATTGTCTTAAAAGGTGCTGTAAATGAAGTTTTAGTTCAAAGATAAATGTTAAATAGCTCTCTATTCTGATAGTAATCGTTGCTTTGAAGTGTTTGTTCAGTAACAGGTCGTCTGTCCAGCTCATCAGTAAACAGAAAATAGGTTTTCAGGACAGGATACCATTTTCATCCAAACAAGAGAGAGAACTTACACAGGATACAAGATTCAAGCAGGTGAAATTGGAAGTGATGAAACAAAGAAAATTGCACACATAATGGAACTGGAACACGATCACATAATTGTGAATTGTGTAAGTGTCACAGGCGTTCTCTACGTGCTGTGCGCCTTACAAAGAAGCGGAGATTCCGATTTAGTATGTGTGCCGCTTCATGGCCTAATGGCTTTTTTTCCATATCAAGTGGCTATAATGCTTCATGAAAAAGGCATTGTCTCTCCTGATTGAAATGGTGTCCCACAAGAAAATGTATTTTCATTTTTACTAGACTATACAATCTATGCAATATACTATACTATATCACAATAGCAGTCTATTACCCTGGAACCAGGCAAATCCACGGAGCAGTGTGATATAGTCTGGCTACGCGAGGCAAGCAGTCAATTGCTTTAACTTACTTTAGAGTGTTTCTCCCCCCGTTTCTGTTACCACAGAAACAAGGGGACACTCTGGTGCGTTATAAATCGTTCCACAAATCATAAAGCAGAGGGTCGTGCTCAGAAATAAAAGACAATTATCTCTTATTTTATTGCTCCATATGCCTCATAGTGTTTCTCCCCTCTCTCCATCTCCTGTCCTGGTCTACTCCACCTGCTTCATACGGTACATCCTCCTGTGTCTGCTCTCCACCCTCTCTCTCTCTCTCTCTCTCTCTCTCTCTCTCTCTCTCTCTCTCTCGCCCGCCATCACTCTCCAGTCTCCACTGAACCAAAAACCAAAAGAGGGATGGGATGAAGAGGAAACTGCAGGTGGCGTCTATTGAAGTTACGGGTCAACCAGGCAGAACCCCTTCCCCCTTGTGTGAAGCCCAGTAGCCCACCCATTTCAAAGTGACCTTGGGGTGCGTCAGGCCCATTCTCCTCTCTCCGGGCCCCCGACAGCCACCCGCTGGGCAAATGAAAGTCACCCTTGGACCGCAAAGTGTCACAGGCCTTCCCTATGAGTGCCTTTCAAAGAGGCATCTGTATGTGTGCCACTTCATGGCCTGATGGCTTTTTTTGGGGCCATCGAGTGAAAACAGAAAGATGTTCAAGAAGGAGAGGCTACTCTTGCCTCATTTGTACGCCACTGTACCGCAAGGTCACATGCTGAAAAATGCAAACATAAAAATGAATACGAAGACACTGCATTGAACGTAATGTCAACATCGCTGCCATATTGGCTTGGTCAGGATCAAATATGCCTGAGTCATGCCTGAGACTACACTACACTTCCCAATGTCCTGTTCAATACCTGCAATGTTAGGCGGCAAACATGGCAGCCGCAGTGATGCATTGCTCCAATAAACAGCAGTGTACATGTGACAATCAATATCAAACTGCACTAATCCACCATTATTATGCTGCAGTCTTAGTTTTTATTGTCACATGATCATTATAGGTTTACAGCTGCAAATCATTGGTCGAAATGTGCTTTTGTTTTCAGGAAAGAAAGAAAGAAAGAAAGAAACTATGATGTAAATGTTGCGTGCTTGTCATGCACTTTAGTTGTATGGCCTGGTCCTGTACGAGTCTTAAATATAAGAGCAATCCAAAAACAGACAATCTACAAGCTATTTTCAGCACATGCCGCGCTGTGGGCCGCCGACGTATGAATCAGGTAAAGGGCGCGCTGAATTTGTAGTTTGTCCTCTGTTTCTGGTTCAAAACTACTGCGGCTCAAAAGAAACGCAGCTGCAGATAATCAAATTAATAATGGGGAGAGGTAGATTTCAATGTAGGTGTGTCCAGGGCCATCTGCAAGCAATAGACAGTAGGCCTATGAAAGGAAGCCTCCCATGAAACACGTGGAATTGGACATGATCGAGTCCTTGAGTCTATACCTGACTGCCCAGTAACAAAGAAGCACTATTCGTCTGACTACACATATACGTCATGTCCTAGTACAGTATGAGTAGGGATAGGGGATACAAGTTTAAAGACAGTCTGTTCACAAGCTTCATGAGGACACACTTAGTCATCATCATCATCATCCTCGCCTTCTTCATCCTCCTCCCTTTTCCTTTTCTGACCTCTTTCCTTTCATCAAGTGAGAGGAACTTGGAAAAATGATCAAGGTTCAACTGTTCACTGTAGGAGCCCTCCTGCTGTACTTGCTAATAACCTGCTTAAGGATTCAGGCAGAAATCCAGGTAAGGACGACTGCAGAAGTATCTGTAACAAGCTGTTCACCACTGAGGATTAGAAAATTGAACAGCAACTTGTTTATGAAAGCTATAAAAATTAGTCTCACAGAGATCGAAATTTCTAAATTAAATGCAATTTCAGTGACCAGGGTGGTTTACCAGGCTGATATGAAAATGCGACTCAATCCCTCCCTGCTTGTCACTCAGCATCTAAGGGGGGAAGTACTTGTAGATAAAGCTGCCTCAAGCAACAGACACAGGAGATAGGCCCCTGCCCCATGGGCCACATGGCGCGGCAAGGCTTACTTTCACTTACATAAGAGACCCACGTTACGACATAAAACGAACACATTGCCAACCTAGCAAAAGATAGAAGTTACGATTACAGTATACGATTTCATTTGAGTACTTGGGGACTGTGTTTAGAATGATTATACGTGTGGTGAGGAGAGATTGGAAAGGGCTGGGCTTACAGCTAAACTACCTTTTTTTTTTGCAAATAACAGAGCACAGTCACTGTAAACAAGTGTGCTGTAATCGAAATGCGTCAGAACCTGGCAGGCGTTGAAGGTTGTGACTTGTGAGCGAGCTACTGAGCTAGTGACTAAGAGGATAATTCCCTGTTCCGCCTCTTAACTTCATGAACCCTATAGCATCCCTATTCTGGGGCTGAACATTTGGCACAAAACAATTTCGATCAACAAGCCTATTTTCATGTGAAAAACAGGAGGGGGGCTTATTATAGGGCCCCCAGCTACTGTATACAGAGGTGGGAAACTACCTATATTTACTAGTGTACTTAAGTAGGTCTACTAGTTCTATATTACATCTCAGAGGCAAAATATTGTACTTTTACTCCATTACAATTATATGAAAGTTACTGCTTACTAGATTTAGATTATTATTACAAAACATACAATGAACATTTCAGCCTTATATGGCTATTTGAAAATAGCCCATCTACAAGCTCAGAACATGTTGCAATGCGACACGTTATACATCATGTATACATCTCAAACTTGTGAAATGGGACATTCTGCATAATGAGTACTTTTACTTTTTTAAGTATATTTTGATGCCAATACTTTTGTACTTTTACTCCTTTACTTGTCAGTATTTTCAACATTGTGGCGTTTGATGAGTAGGCCTACATTTGGCAAGAAATAGCAGATGGAAAAAGAAAAACCCTGCAACACGGCTATTTTCGTGTGAAAAACAGGAGGGGGCCTATTACAGAGCCCTGGGGGACTCCGCTCAGCTAAGTGTATATAGGGGTCTGAGTGGTCTAAGGTTCAAACAAACATGACGGAGGACATAACAGGCACATTTAAACACAGCCCTGCCGGTTCCGCTGCCTGGATCGTTATTCTAACAGGAAGGCTGGCTGCGGATGACTCACTCGCCATGTCCAGAGGGGAGAAAATAAGAGCTGATGATTGACGTCGATGTGCCACAACAAGTATTCCTCCGCCCTCTCTTCTCATGCCACCAGCCGCGGTGGGTCCAGACTTTCGACAGCCCCCCTGCTGCGAGGGCAAAGATTGAGCTGGATTTTAATTAATGGAGACATAGCCTAGGCTGCTTTAAGATTCAGAGAGGATTTGTGATCTGTGGCGGCATGCTGTGTCACTTTGATGCACAGTTACTCTGAGAGTGTAAAGATGGACTTGGGTCCCAGAGTTAGTCATGGAGCAATTTGCCAAGGGTCCATGATAGATAGCTTCCTATACTGTAGCTATCTATCATTTAGGTTGGGACCCCCTGGAACTCCCTCAACGAGCCCTGACGGTCCCCGGATCACACTTTGAGAACCACTGTCTTAAACTGAAAGCAGTTCGTCCTGGCGGTGAGAGGCCATTTGAAGTGTCTGCCACATTAGACACCCACCTATTCACAACATCTTCGGTTCACGCCTGGCGCCGTGACCCGTGTTCCGTGTCGTCCAATTCTCCCGTCTTCTCTGTCTGTCATCTCTGTGCTGTCCAGTGAAGCAGAAAGTCCATAAAAAGGTGAAAGAGAGAAACTGTTTTATCTTAAAGTGATGCTGAACTTTACTCCAAACTTGCATGTTTGATTGATTGGCGTCTTCTTTTTTTTAAAGGAAAATGAGGAAGGAAAAGGAGAATTGTAGACAGATGGGGCGCCCGCTGGCCTACTGGTCCAGGCGCATACCACTTCATTGCCACATAGGCATGGATGCCTGGTGGCGTTGCCGGTTCGATTCCCGATCCAGATGACCGTTGCCGTGTGTCACTCCCCATCTCTCCCCCCCATTTCCTGTCCTATCAATAAAGGCATAAAAGCCCAAAACAAATCTTTAAAATTACAGACAGATAAACAGACAGACAGATAGATAGAGATCGACCAAGGCCTTTTTCACTAGCTTGTTCAGCCTGTTACTGTCCCTTTTGTTGATGTCCCTCCCTCCAACAAGAGAAGAGGACTGCAGAGAAGAGGACGCTGGCCACTACAGACTGGTATAGAACATCTGTTGCACATGCCAAAGGACCTGAGGCTCCTCAGGAAGAACAGTTTCCTCGGGTTCTTCTTGTTATCAGTCCAGTTCAGCTTGTTGTTCAGGTGTAGGAACTCCACTGTCCCCCCATGAAAGATGCAGGGGGCTGGGTGTCTCTTATTGCTCAGACGATTGTCTGTCTGTCACAATCTACTTGTACATACGGTATCTATGAAAAGGATAAAACAATACAAAGTTCGAGAGCGTATTTGCACTTGTAGATCTGCTTCTTTTGCTATTTTTAAAGGCGGGTTTCAGGGAGGGGGAGGATGGGAAAACATGGTAAAAATAGAGACATCGGGTTGCAAGTGCTTAACTTAGCATACTGAACAGGTACTGTACATCTGTAGAAGGTGTGTTTGTAAACACAGTCTGGTCCAGCCGGCAGAGCGAGTGCAGGTATGTTAGCTTATTAGTTACATAAACACCCCCGGAGTGTGGAAGCAAGCGTGTCCCACAGGTCCACGTCTCTGTA
This sequence comes from Nannobrachium achirus, assembly GCF_963921795.1. NCBI lineage: Eukaryota > Metazoa > Chordata > Actinopteri > Myctophiformes > Myctophidae > Nannobrachium > Nannobrachium achirus. Next base: position 33,558,224 of record NC_137819.1, on the reverse strand, counting down.
AGTGGCTTTTAACTCACTGGGATTTCTCACGGGCCTGGCTTCCAAAGACACTGCACTTAATCATTAGTCACGTTTACCGTGGACTGCACAACACAAGCGTTCAGATACTTTCTCTCGGTCTCATCATTATGACAAGTGGCTGGATGATGGGAGCCGAGACACAGCCTGTTATTCGCCATCGACGCGTGCATGGAAACCTTGTATGTCCAAGACTTTCCTTTTTTTGTGTTATTTTTTAAAACGATTGAAAATAGTGATCACATCGCGAGGTGTTGTGTGCTTGTAGATCTGCTATTTTCACTACTTTTGTGCCACACTTTTATATGATGAAGCAGGGCTTTAATTCACGAAAAATATACACATTTGAAACTTGGAGATACAAGGTTTCTGCCTGACAGTGACGTATGGGGAAAGTGTTTTTCTTTTCCTTCTATAGAGCAGTACTTTGTGCAAAACTAGAGATAACTAACACTTATTTATTCCATAACCTCAGTGACGAATCAAGCACTTTGCTTTGTTTTTCACAGAAGTGTGGTTATCAAATGCAGAACTGTAGAGTAGCATGAACGTCATTGGAAGTACTTCACTGGCTTTCACTAAAAGCACGTTGCAACCCCATTCTGAGCATGTCAGTATGGGCATTTCTTTTTTCAAAACTGATTTAATCTATAAATGCTCGGAATCTGAGCTTGTAGATTGACTATTTTCACCGCAGGATACTGTTGTACAACAACGTATGAAATAAGTGGTTAATACGATACACTTTGGGCATTTAGCGGATGCTCTTATCCAAACTGATAATCTAAACTACTTCTAATCTCATCTAATCTCACCTAATCTCATCTAATCTTGGGGAGGGGGTCATTCCACAGGAGACACAGTGTCATGGATGGGAGGGAGAAATCCTTTAGCTGATCTGCAGTAAGCATGTGGTAAGGGGTGTGGATCATACCAACCACGTGATAGGTTGCTATCATGCAGTAATATGGCAAAAATAGCCTGGCCTCAGTGAGTCCTTTATGGTAAGTATGGGTCTGGCGTACCGTAGCCGTAGTATCACCAAACATCTCATTATCACACATTATCATCTACAGTACCTACAGTTGAGTAGTCCATTATGTTTGTGTGTGTGTGTGTGTGTGTGTGTGTGTGTGTGTGTGTGTGTGTGTGTGTGTGTGTGTGTGTGTGTGTGTGTGGGGGGGGGGGGGGGGGGGGGGGGGGGGGTTTTACAGTACCACCAAGGATTGCCAACTACCTGAAATATAAATAAGGCAATGGTTCTCAATGTGGGGTCCAGGGACCCCCTGGGGTCCTTGAGGGGGTCCCATATGGGCCCTTATAAAGGTCTGTAACTCAGAGTGTACGTACATAGGAGACACATTTGTACAATCTCAGATTTATTGGGGTCTGTGGTCAACTCAAGACTAATGCATACAAATTAAACAAAAATAAAACATTTGAGGATCAAAATGACAAACTCTAAATGAGAACACCAACATCGCAAGGTGTGTGAAATAATGTTCTGAGAGACATCAGACTTCAAAAACAGTCATCTGTAGGCCGCTATATCTCAACAACAGAAATAAAACGGTGTTGCTACAAGGGAATCAACAACAGACAAACCAATGAATATTCTTTGGTGGGGCTTTGTATCACATAATCCTTTATTCCATGAATCCCTCTGTGCAACATAAAAGATAAACAAACAAACACAACGTATCCTTCGACAGTGACATTTTCTTTTACACAATCCTATAGGGTCTCTTTTGAACAATCAGGGAAGTGTTTGAAAAGGAGAATAAAGACATCATTGATCTGCTCTTCCAAAGCGACGAGCCATTTGATCAGAGGATGAAAGCAGAATACATTATTTGGGGGGGGTTTTGGAGCCATTATTGATATTTAGAGAGTGTAGAGAAACGGGAAACATGGAGAGAGTAGAGAGATGCAGCAAACAGTCTGGCCCGCTATAGAAAACAAACTCGCTGTCAGGCACTAGAGCCAATGTGGTTTGCACCCACTTCCATCAGGATGAGAATTTCAGGTGCCTCAATATCCATTTTTGTTCCCAATATATCTATCAACACTTCTGCCTAATTTGGCGCTTCTTTCACAAAATGAATGATATGTTAGCTATGCCGCCTCACTATTTTTGTTCATCCAGAAAATATACAAAAACTAGACCTTACCCGTTCGAATATATGTGCTGCAAAATATGTGCAGAGTGTGGGTTATGGTGAAAGTAACTGTAACTGCATGGTGTGTGCGTGAGAATATGTCGGAGCATCATAATGTAAGGAGCAGCCCATGGAGGAGTGTATATTTATGATGGATACAAATAATTTAACAGCTAAATTAGGTGAATAGAAGTATGAGGATGTATTTGCTCCACATAATTTTTCTATACCCGTTGGAAGATGAGACACACATCACCCGTTGCATGCGTGACCCATGCAGAGAGAGAGAGAGAGAGAGAGAGAGAGAGACTGCAACATTCCTAACTGTGAGAGAGGTGTGTGTGGGCCCGGGGCTACAGATCCCATGGCCTGGAGGAACGGACCGTAACCCTGACAACAGGCTGTAGATCTGTAGAGTGAAGAAACGCTAATAAATAGCTATAATTTTGGGAAAAATGAAATTCGGGCTCCGTCACCGTGTGTATAATGCTAATGGCCAATGCCATGCTAAATTTGAGATCAGTCGCTGAAGCGAGTGAATAGATAATGCATTTTGTGACCTACTGACTGACTGACTGACTGACCTCTCTCTCTAATTATAGTATGGTGGATAGAGTGCACTCTGTCGAGGTGCAAAATTGTGCCTTGTGCACTCGTGGCCGCAGAGCACGCCTTGTTATTTACCGGTATATCAGGTCGCTCTTGTGACATTACCAAGAATGCTCATCCCTCATTGGCCGTTGATGGTGACATCACTAAGAATGTTGGTCACATATTGGCTACGGACGTAAACACAGACAGACACGCCGGATACAAAATCACCGAACACAGTGCTTGCATATGCAAGTAATAACCTGCTTTAGTTAGGGCCCATAGAAAATGGCTTGTTTGACAATTTTTCTGAATTTCATAACATGGACTCAAGCAGAAAACAGGATTTCTGGATGACATAGTTTCCGGCTGCATCATGGGAATTGGAGTCTTTGCATCCCTCCCGGGTGCAGGAGACCACATGCAGTGTACAGGGTAAACCATGCACTGAAAACACCAATTGACGTAAATCGTCGCCAATGGCGTTCAATCGCTGGACATCAATTGACAGAGATCTCAGCAAATGGCGGCCACCAGATTGAAGGAGGACAAACGAAAGGACAAAACGGTACAGTTGCTTGCTTTCATACAAGCGGTTTGAAACTTTTCGCAAGCTTTGCTTTCAAGCATCAAAAAGCGAGCGAGGCGACACATTTTTAGCTGGTAGTTCTGCTACTTTTTTAAATTTTAATCCTGAACAACCACATGGAACGCATACGAGCTCTACACATGCACAACAGGCATGTTTTGACGTCTCTGAGCCGGATGGCCCGCTGGGTCAATCAATGCCCTTCCAAATTCCACTTCTTCATGACGCCTGATTACGGCGCCAGGGATGTTCTATCTACAGGAAACAAAGACTTGAGCTGTTGCGGGGGGGGTGGGGGTGGGGGTGGGGGGGGGGGGGGGTGCGGCTGAGAGCCTTATTCTTGATTAAACGCAGCACAGGTTTTTATTTTTTTGTCGCAGCATGTAATATTAGAGGGAATGTTAATAACAGCGTGACAAATTCTCCCAGCGCCGTGCTTTGTTCAACAAAAAGAAAGGGCGGAAAAAACAAAACACCTAGCAATGGCTCTCTGCCAGAGTTGTCACAGTCAGGGGCGTCACAAGGGGGGGGAAGAGTGGGACTGAGTTACTAGGGCCCAAGGTGGAGGGGCCCTAATAACTGTATCTATTGAAAAATAGCAGATATACAAGCTCACAGCGCGGCACCGAGTGCCGCGCTGCGAGCTTGTAGATCTGCTATTTTTGAAAAGTTGTGAAAATGTGTGAAAATCTTTGAATATATGTATTTTTTTAAGCGAACATTTCTAACTCAAATTTTGCTTCTTGGGGGTCCCTGGAACTAAATATTTTGATTTTTAGGTTTAGGTTTCTTGCACACATTTTGCAGCGCGGCACTCGGTGCCGCGCTGTGAGCTTGTATATCTGCTATTTTTCAATAGTTAACATTCATGGGGGTCCCACAGTGAATCCTTGTACCCAGGGCCCATCATTTGGTGTGACGCCCCTGGTCACAGTTGCAATTACATTGGCCATTATCGTGCACTTATGGACGGAGATGCACAACAGTGGAGATGCACAACATGCTAGTGTTTGACACTTTTCAATTAGCACGCCCTGATATCTTTGCCGTCGGAGTGGAAACCTTGCATGTCCAAAAATGTTACTTTTCTGAATTCAAATAAAGAAATAGCTGATCTACAAGCTCTACCGACTATATTTGGCAACTTTTGTGTGACATTGTAGTATGAAAAAAAGGGATTTCTGACAGCAACATTAGGTTATCAATATGAAAGCAACAACTACTTTAATCTTAAAACTTTATACAACCTGTTTAGTTCATAATTACAAAGGTGATTAAAAACCACTTAAAGGGGCATGAATCTCTATGCTGACTTTGTAGTTTGTCTTCCAGTTAAGGATATAGAGCAGATTAAAAAGATGGCAGGATCAAATGAATAATGGGTGTGTCATTTTAACGTGAAGAAAAAGGCAATGTCCACACACGATAGAATGCTCTCCCGTCGTTTTTTATATTTGAACCAAAAGAGAACAACAGTTCGCCCTTACAGGGCTTCATCAAGTTCAATTTGTATGGGCGAAACGTTGTTCTCTTTTGGTTCAAATATTAAACTAGAAAGGTGCAATTATGGGAAATTGCAACCGTCCATTAAACTCAATGAACTTTTGGGATTACAGAAAAGTTAAATGAAAACAGGTTTACTTTAGGTGACATGAAGGTTTACAGAAAAAGTTAGGACTAGAACAATAGTCTAGTAAAGACGGGAGAGCATGGCTATCGTGCATGTGAGGACAATTCCTTTATCTTCACTTGATTATTCATGGGTCCAGCACCGTGTTTAAAGAAACTGTGGGTACGTGCATATCTTCTTTTCATAAGATTGTGATGTGTCCAGTGTGTAACAATGTGCAAGCATAGTCTAGACTAGTGGTTCTCAAACTGTAGGTCAGGACCCCTGGGGGGTCGCCAAATTATTTTTGGGGGTCCCCAGATGATTAACCTAATGTGCAACATTGTTTTCTCACTCAACAGTAAACAAACCAACATAAGTGTATAGAGGGTATCTGCACATTTCTAAAGTGACAATTTAAGGACTTTTTAATAAAATGTCAAATTAAACAGTGGCCAAATTGTCGAATATTAGAGGCAGAAATTGTGAAAATAGCAGATCTAGGTGCGTTGCGAGCATATAGTCTGCCATTTTCACAATATAACCGTGTTACACAGAATGCAATCTGGCAAGCGATCTTCAAAGAAAAGTTCCTTTTTCCTTTTGCATAGCATCAGAGAGTCTGTTCTTGAGAGATTACACAAAATGTAATGCCTCAACTCTTAGTGTTCGTCAGGGTGGGAGGTGTCACCAGTTAAAATATGATTATTTTGGGGGTCGCGGCCTGAAAAGGTTGAGAACCAGTAGACAGTAGACCGCTCTACCAGAGGTCCTCCCCCTTCGTCATGCTCAAGTCACTATGACTCAGTCATAACCATATTATGGGTTCCCAAGTAGCTATGCCCAAATATGGAGTGTGTTGTCTAACCTCAAATGTGTCGTCATGGCATCAGGCCAAAAGATTCAGTCAGCTCCATACAGTATGTGGGCATAAAAGGGACAAGACAGACAGATACAGAGATCTCCATATATGGGCATGTTGGTCGGATTGTAGGAGTGAGGGCCCGAACTCTATTACATTTCCGTCAATAATGACCTGCCTAAAATAGGGGCCTCAAGTTTAAATTGGTTAATGATACTTTTTAGCATGGGCTGCACGTTTTTCATCATGGAGACTTCCACAGAGGGACTGTTCCCGTCACTGGTCAATGGACAGTGTCACAAAGCGGAGGGAAATGACTTTCCATTATCCCCACATAGACCAGCATGTCAGCCATTTCACGTCAGCCATCAGCTTGGATGGCTGTTATCAGCGGTGTGGACCGCACTGTGCTGCCGTCAGCCCCAACCCTCCCTCTTGACAGACTGCTTAACAACTCATGGGAAAAGGACCAAGCACTCAGTCCCAGTGGGGAGTAGGCTATGATCTTTATCATTTGGGGAGGGATAAAAGTGTCACACAGCCGTGTGTGTGTGTGTGTGTGTGTGTGTGTGTGTGTGTGTGTGTGTGTGTGTGTGTGTGTGTGTGTGTGTGTGTGTGTGTGTGTGTGTGTGTGCGCGTGCACATGAGTATCTACGGCCATGTCGGTGTGTTCAAGTGCGATACGAGCGCACAGGGATGCATTTACAGGCATGATACACTCGCAAAGTCATTAAGGCAAGTTGCTCGTCCTTTCCCGTCTGTGATCTGACTCGAGAGGCACCCCATGGAGGTAGGAATGGAATGGGATTGAGCCCCTCGTCCCCTCGTCAACCAGCCCCCCCAAACACCATCTCCCTGGCTCCCTTCCCCCCAGCAGTCCCTACATGTCTGCCATGGCAGCGAGGGCTCCTGGCACTCGCTGAGGTCAAAGTCATCTGTCAAACCTCAGAGACAGCTGACTGGCGCTCCGTGGAGGTAATTGGAAGCGTGACTGCTTTCTCCGGGAAGCGCAAGAAAAATCCAGACGGGTTTTGTGGGAAAAACGCAGGCTCTAGTTTGGCCTTGACGGTTGACAATAGGATCCCGGTGCGTAAAGTGGAGTTAGATGGTGTGTGTGTGTGTGGGGGGGGGGGCTGCTGCCTCAGCCACAGACCATCTAGTAGCTGTCGGGCATAAACCTTGTATGTACCAAAAAAAGGAAAAAAAAGATATAGAAATCTGTGTTCCATTGGATCCAATGTAACCTTGCGTTGTTTACAAAGGGCGGTTTGATCCTGTCTAGGCGGAAACCACGAGCAGAAGCAGCAGCGTCGCTTTGTTTTGTTTCCCCCTGTTTGTTTCCCAGCTACGAGTTGGACTAAAAACAAATTTTCCAAAAGCAAAACTATGCCGCATCAAGGGGTTTATTAGGTAGGCCCTAAAAGTATGTCCTCCGATTTGATAGTTCTGGCCAAAGTGTATAGGACTACAACATGACGTAAAGTGGTTTCCGCTCCCGACCGGATCAAACCCCAAAAAGTGAAGGGACCCCATAGGCTAGATCCAATTTATATTATTTAGTCAAAACTCTTGTTAATACTTTGGTTCATTGGTTCAATATTTATAAAACCCATAGACAGACTGAACCACTTTCAACATGGCATCCATATTTTGGACATGCTATGTTTTAGCCCCGTAAACCAGCCTCCTCCTCCTGATTTCCAGGAGGAGGAAGCGACACACAGCAGCGATTAGGCCCGAACAACAATCGCACGCAGGGCCAAGAGCTCGCTCCACTATGATTATCTTCGAGAGGCGGCATTATATTAGTATTCATAGATGTAGCTGTCTGATAATGCATAATATTGGCATCCAACATTCACACACAACATGGAGCCCTTTGAAACTAGGCTTCGGTCATGGACAAAAATTAAATTGAGATGAGCGTGAATAGTAAAACAGGCAATTCCCTCCCTCGAGAGACTGTCCAATTGATGGTGGAATAAACATATCGTCGTTGTCGGGTGGAAACCTTGTATGTCCAAAACCGCACGTTTTTTTATTTATCATTTTAAGAATTGACTTAAACTAGTGAAAATAGACGATCTACAAGCACACAACGCCTTGCATCGTGAGGCGTTGTGTGCTTGTAGATCGTCTATTTTCACTAGTCTTGTGAGACAGTCTTGTATGGTGAAGCAGGGCTTTATTTTGTGAAAAAAACGTACATATTTGAAACTTGGAAATACAAGGTTTCTGCCCGACAGTGACAATATCATGTTTTGGTATGTTGTCAACGTAATATGCTCCTGCAGACCAAATTTGGCTAAGGTTTTTTCAGCCCTGATCAGAGCCCTATTGACTTCCATAATAAAAGTGAAGTGAAATATTTAAAAAAGTATACCACATGTAATCATTTTAGCAGAGGTATTTCTGTGGCTCCAGCAATTATCGCTGACAGGTGAGAGACATTTGGGATTCTGGGCCAGTTTTGCCCCGATACAAATATTCCACATTGGACCCTTAATATTACCAGCCCATGGCCTCTCTTGCACAAAACTAACTACATTTCATATTGAGCATAACAAAACCAGACAGATTCAAAGAGCATTGTAAATCATCTCTACCTGTACAACACTGTGTTGATCCCAGATCTGGTCCATGGCGTCCATAGGAGTTCTCCTTAACGCTACGCTGCGCACCTCTCGTCTGTCAGTTTCGCTACTCACCAAAACAAAGATGGCTTTTGGGAGTTGAAAGCCTACTTTGCTTAGTCTTAAATACACTTTTTAGACAGAAAAGATACACCGGAAGGTGAAGACAAAATCTGTAACGGTGCTGTGGAGTAGCTAAAATTTCAGGTGAAATATTTTCTTTTCTGGCCAAAATGTGTATTTTAGACATGAGGTGGGGTGGGGGGCTCCATTAAGGAAAGTCTTTGTTTTGGTGAGTAGCGAAACTGTATTATCAATGGATCATTCTAACGCTATGGACCAAAGCTATGTTGATCCTCAGCCAAACACTCGAGCCCAAGGAAGCCAGCCGTTGCAATGAAATCTATACGAAAATAGCGTTCTGTAGCTATATGAAAAATCGCATTGTTGTGAATGTGTTAGATCGGCTACTTATTTGCATGCAATGCCACAGTGTCCACTGCAGGTGTTGAAGGTGTCCAGTATTAAAAGGTTATGTACTGTAGCACGGCTGTGTCTTAGAAATCACCACAGGAGGGGTTTGGTCAGACGATTAGTCCTCTGGGACAACCTGACATTGCAGCTGGATTCCACTGCACAGGTTGCCAGGATACAAGGCCTTTGTACAAAGCACCCGCTCCAGTCATGCTTCATAAATTCATAAATAAATACTAAATGCAAGGTGAACGAGTGTGAACCTGGGAGCCATTTGTTTGTAGCCTTACCTTTGTTTTAATTCACATGCATACAGTGGGTATATTGATGATGGCTTTTACACGCTAGGTACTGTATAAACAAAACCATAATGGACTGCTCAACTGCTAGATGATAATGTGTTATAATGAGATAGAGAGGTACAGGTATAGGGTTGCCAACCGTCTCTCATATGAAATCGTCCCTTATTTGGCAACTAAAATATGTGTCTCTCATTGAACTGATAAGCGGCACCCTTTGTTCCTTGTTTTTGGAGAATCAATGAATTCAGAAGGAGATAGATCTCTGATAGAGACATCAAAGGAAAGGGCCCGTACACTGTCAGCAACTTGTTGCAAAAATGTTTCTCTTTATTTGAAGTTTCGGTCATTACATCTTCATCAGGACGGACAATGGGAATCGATCAATGACACTCATTGTACATGTTCAAACAGCTCATATACACATACTATAATACAGGTTGTTAACCACTTAAACCCTGGACCTTTTTTACATTGTTAGATTATTTCTAAAGTCTTAGTATTTTCACTATTATTATAGGGCCCCACTATCCTCACACCTCAGCCCACAGGTCGAGAACCTCGACCTGTGGGCTTTTTGACAAATGACACTGTCAAGTATAAATGAGCCTTCAGCATCAAAGTTTGGATTTGAAAAGGGTTCAACGTCTGCCTAGTTCAGAACTGGGGCAACATCAAAACCTTTGCGACATCAGGCCGAACCGACGCCTCGGCACGGGTCAGAGTTCACTCCGACGCGTCGACCCCCAACCCCAGCCAGCTGCCGTCCCAACTTCCCAAGTTCCTCGGCAACAGGCGGTCTATGCAAATGAACGGCAATTAGTACTAGGCTTCTCATTTACACTAACGGGCTGCCCCCCCCCCCCCCCCCCAAGACACTACCAGAGATCACGGTGGGGAGAGAGAGCGAGAGGGTGCCATGGGCGTTCAACAGCGGGAGAGCGTTGGGGGGGTAAAAAGAAAATTACCATGAATACTGATTTGCAACCTAACACTTTGGCTGACCTTCCAGCATTCAAATCTCCCCAGGATATGTAGCATTCCACTGGAGTCAGATCCCAGCAAAGCCTGATTTATACTTAGTGGCGCGGCGGTGTCGCGCGTACGATCTACAAGCTCACATCGCGTCTCTACGCGCTGCGTTGTGCAGCTTGTAGATCGGCTAGAGACACCGGCACGCGGCCGAGTACAAATCAGGCATTGAGAGCACACAGGCTGACACGGGGATCATTAGCAGAAAAGCGGGTTCACAGCGCTGACACTGGATCTCGACAAATGGCCTCTGAAAAGAGACAGGTAAAGCAAACCCCCCGCTTTACACCGGAGAGTCGGAGAACAACCACGCTGATTAAGTCACTAGGGGCATCCCAGACGGTCCCCAGTCTATTATCTGTCCAACAGTCTCAGGTAGTGGAGGTAAAGTTACCCTCAGTAGCCACAGTCTCACAGTCTGTCCACGGAGCATGGCTTTATGCCCTGATTACTTCCCGAACCCTGACCTTGGCTGCTGAAGTGAAAAATGGAATACAACCCATGGATGGGCGTCTGTGTATGTCTCTTTCTTTCTTTCTTTCTTTCTTTCTTCTTTGTTTGAGTGTGCGTGCGTGCGTGCGTGCATGCATCTGCGTGCGTCTGCGTGCGCGCGCATGAGCATGTTCCTGACATATAGGCCTCATTTGGGGACAAACCGGACATGAAATCAGATGATTGGTGACAGTGTGTCAAATTGGGGTCATACAGTAGATTAAATTGACATTTCATAAGGTTAGGGTGGGGGTTGAGGTTTGGGTTGGGGTTGGGGGATATGGAATTAATGTAAGTCAATGCAATGTCCCTAACATTTGTGTGTGCGGCGTGTGTGGGCGCGTGTGCGTGCGCTCATGACAATGTGGACATGAAACCAGTTGATTGGGGTTGGCATGTCAAATTGTGGACAGAAATTGTGTCCCCAATTAGTGTCGTAATGTTAGGCTGGGGGCTGCGGTAAGGGAGGAGGATAATGGAATGAATGTATGTCAATGCAATGTGTGCAATGCATGCATGCAGGCAGGCATGCGTGCGGGCGTGCACGCGTGAATGAGTGAATGCGCGCGGCCGTGCGCCACTTCACCATTTCACAGCAGAGATGACAGGAACGATGACATTCGCGGCGGTGCCTTGGTCTCTGGAGCGGCACACAGATGGCATGTGCCAGTTAGAGAGCGCCCTCAGCCATCTGAGGCCGCCCGGCAGGGAAGCGCTGTACACCAGGCGATCTACCTGCCTGCCGAGCTCCCTCCCTGTCAGAATTACATGGGCCAATATGCTGTAGTTCAGTGAGGGAACTACATGGGGAATATGCTATTATGACCTATTTGCATCACAGGCTGTTTAGGCCAGCAGCACACAATACAAATTTGGGAGTTTTGGGATGTTAATTTGACTCGGAGAGGAACGGGTGGCATTGGGTCCCATTTGTACACTCTCAGAGTTAGAAATGGAGCAGTGTAGCATTGAGGTAATATCCTTGAAACACCCGTCCCTCACACCTCCTCCCTCTCCTGTCCTTTTTTGCACCTTGATATGCTTAACTGTTCCTACCTAAACTATTGTATATACAGTAGGTGTGTTTATGTAAGGTACTGTGGCAGCTACCGATAAATGCTGATGGTGTACACGTATGGTATATCATTTGCCAAGTGATATGGTTTTATTATCCTATTAGTATAAAACTACAGACTCTATTTTGCTATTGCTGTTCTGTCTTTCTTTACTTATTTTTATTAGGCACATACAGAAGATTCCGTAACTCTCTCCTTTGCACCACTGGAACAGAGCAAATGTTGTGTGAATCGACTTTGAGTACCAAGAAAAGCAGAAGAATAAATTTGTTGTAAAATTTCTATAATATTGTATCTCAAATATTCAAATTTGTGGGTCTTCTAGACTGACATCAGTTCCCGTCAAACAGAAGTTGCTACATAAGCATAATAAATACAAGCCTATATCTATCTGTCTGTCTACTGTCTGTCTGTCTGTCTGTCTGTCTGTCTGTCTGTCTGTCTGTCTGTCTGTCTGTCTGTCTGTCTGTCTGTCTGTCTGTCTGTCTGTCTGTCTGTCTGTCTGTCTGTCTGTCTGTCTATCAATCTATCTACAGTATCTCCTCTCCAACTTGTAAATACAGGGCTTGTCAATTAGAATAGACATCAGAGTGACTTCCCTGTTTAAATAAACATGGAAAACGGCCAAAACTAGCAGTGTGGTGCGGTATGAGTTTATGTGCATTCCAGGAACGTCTCACTTTAAACAAGTCATTATCCAGACAGTGTTTGTGCTCAGTAAAGCGGAAATGCGAGCAGCATCGGGAGGAGCAGGATGTAAATGGCTCCCGAGTGCTTCCTTCCTTCCTGCTCATTACAACCACCCATGCGCTCTTTGAAGTTCCACCGCCAGTCTAACTGTCCTCAAACAGCCCTGAATGGCTGAAGGCAGGCCCCATCGTACGATGGTGTCGCGTGCCAAAAAACAGACGATCAAAAAGCTAACTTTGTATGGCCTGCTCCTGTATGAGATGAATATAGCAAGCGAGCCAACATCAAGGACTGCCAGCCAGCAAATTGGTGCTGTGGGAACCAACACACGGGTGCCGGTCACGAGGACGTCCCACATTAACGCATACGTGGACGTACTCAAGAAAGGAAAGATGCAGGAGTACAAAGTACCGATGAGCTTGTCAGATGTATGGAGAACCGGGAGGACTGGAGGCAATGATGAGAGGCTGCAGGGCTCGTCTGAAGACAACCAAGAGAGAGCCGAGCGTATAGCAGAGCGATCTGAAAACAGCAGATCTATAAGCTCACAATGTGTCTATGAGCGTCATGCTGACGACGTACAAATCAGGCTTTAAGGCTGATGCAGTCCTGTTGAAAGAGAGAGTTTCGACAATCTCACCACATGTGTCGCTTGTGCTTCATTCAACACCCATTATAAGAATTCAGTGTTTGGATCGAAGTTTACAGTAATGTTTAGAGCAAGGGTCTTCAACGTTTTCAGGCCAAGGACCCCTTAGTTGAGAGAGAGATGAAACAGGGACCCCCACAACCTGTTCATAGATTCCATAGTTTCATTGTTTTACAACACGATCGTCAGTGTATTTTGGATTCATGTTAATGTGGGTTTTCAGATATTTAACCACTTGAACTGTCAATACTTAATAAACTTGACCTTTCTGTCTACCCTTTCCCCCCTCCAAAGCTCTTTGCCAAAAATAGCCGATCTACAAGCTCACAACGCCTCGCGCTACGAGGCGTTGTGAGCTTGTAGATCTGCTATTTTTGGCTTAAAGGGATCCCTGGCTAATACGACAAATATGCCTTAATACATTATAATTGTCCTCTATAAATACAATGTAAAATTTAAAACACCTTAATTATTTTATTTCCTCTAGAAATAGCCAATCTTTCACTCAAAAGGGGAAATGCCCGTCGCAAGTTGATGATGTCATAAATGTAATTTGTGATCTATCCCTATGGAATTTATGGCATGCATGTGTGCAAATAAAAACAAAGGTAATACTTCCTATGGTTAATATGAGCATCAAATCAATATTTCAAATGTGTTTGTGTTTAGTTTTTTTGCACATGCATGCCATAAAAATGACACATGACATATGACATCATCAACTTGCGACAGGCATTTCCCCTATTGAGTGAAACATTAGCTATTTCTAGAAGGAAAAAAATATTTAAGGTGTTTTTAATTTTACATTGTAGTTATAGAGGACAATTATAATGTATTAAGGCATATTTGTCGTATTAGCCAGGGATCCTTTTAAGTTTGGGTTCAAGTGGTTAATATAAAAAAGGAGGAAAAAACAAGTTTCTAACACACAAAGATTTGGAGGACCCCCTGTAGTAACTCTGAGGGCCCCTTAGGGGTCCCGGGCCCCCTGTTGAAGACCCCTGGTTTAGAGCTATTGGTTGCCCGATGGCGAGTGTTACTTCCAGGTTCTTGTTGTTGTCATCCCTGAGCACATCCAAATACATCTCAAATCAACTGTTAGAGAAAGTTGGTTTTGGCAATGACAATGATTGAATATTGTATATTAGATTTTGAAGGCTATGCTTTGAGAGTCAGTTCATTAGCGTTGCTCTGAGAGGGTTTCAGGGCACTGAATGTTTATGATAGGGTGAGCATTATAATCAAATGTGATGCATTAGAACTCGTAGATTGTCTATTTTCAATACTTTTGCCCATTTATTTACCTTTTACTTTATTTTTCAGCTGATCTCTGGATGAGGTCTCGCCTACTGACTGCACCTTTCAACAGAACAGAACATGAAAAACCTCACGCAAAAAGTGCTCAAAACAAGTGTTGTTCTTTATCTTTTATTTGTGTGGTAGAACAGCGGTTCTCAACCTTTTCAGGCCGCGACCCCCAAAATAATCATATTTTAACACGGAACCTCCCCACCCTAAGAGTTGAGACATTTACATTTTGTATAACACGGTTCTATTGTGGAAATAGCAGATCTACATGCTCACAACCATGTAGATTGGCTGTTTTCACAATTTCTGCCTCTAAAATTTGACAATTTGGCAAATGTTTAATTTGTCATTTTAGAGGTATTAAAAAGTCCTTAAATTGTTCATTTAGAAATGTGCAGATACCCTCTCTATACAATTAAACTGTATGTTTGTTTGTCCCCCTGGGGGTCCCGACCCCCAGGTTGAGAACCACTGTGGTAGAAAATCAGAACAGTAAATGTTGAAAACCGGGACGGTTTTAGTGTTAGAGACAATCATTTATTGGGACTCGGGAACACCCAGCTTGAAACCAGGACAATCCCGTCCAAACGGGGACATCTGGTCACCTTGGTCATGATGAGTGATTGTGAATCCTATAGCGTCCTCACACTGGCCTTACAGGGAGGCTGAAGGGCTGAAGCTGGAACAGTATAGATATAGGTTCTTCCCCCAGGAAATCTAAGAGACACACAGAAGTGTGTCTTGCTGTAATCACACTGGGGTTGCCAAGATCGCTTATTATAAGCAACGGTGGGCTAAAGTTGCTTGTGAATATTGGTACTGTAGTTGCGGGTTGCAATATTTGGAGCTTGTAATGTGGTTGAGCAACCAGAATATATAGTACTTGTCTGACTTTATTCTTTCTTTCTCAAATAGTCTACCCTAGTGTAGGTTTATTTGCTTCCTAATGTTAAAACAGTGGCTCTCAAACAAGGACCCCCCAAATCAATATGTATTTGTCCGCGGACCGCCATCTGAAAATATTGTGTGTCTGGGACCCTATGCACGATTTGTGTGGTTAAGATGTTTAAAAAATATTCCTAACTATAATAAAATAATAATTATCTTTTTTTTTTTCATCTGAAAAAAGTAGATCTACAAGCTCTGGACGTGGTGTGAGCTTGTAGATCGTCTATTTTCAAATAACTGATAGTATATATTGGGGTAAAACTACTTTCTTTTTCTTATAGGTGTGTTACACTGACATGTGTGATATGATATATGCTAAGTTATGACTCACTCGCATAATGCTATATGCACAAGGGGCTCTGTTTCTATATCTGCAGTTTCACCTGAGGAATACAGTATATTTGACATTGCTCACATTATATTAGGATATTTGACATATATGTGTTTTCCTTGTTTCTCTATTCTTTCTTGAAAACTGCTTATGAATTCCACCTACTTCTTTAAACCTGTGATGTGACAATAAAGTTGAATCGTGAATCTTGAATTGAGATCTTATACGAGTGTCTAGGCTAAATTGAATGACATAGCAAAAGTGACATATTTTCAACAGGAAACGATTCGATGGGAAACGTTCAGGGGTGTCGCACCAAATTCTGGGCCCTGGGTACAAGGATTCACTCAGATTTTGTGCTTTAACTATTGAAAAATAGCAGATCTACAAGCGAGCTTGTAGATCTGCTATTATTTTTAAAGTGTGAAAATCTTTCTTTGAATATTTAAATCCTTCTAAGGTTTTTTTAAAAACCTATATGTTTCTAGGTCAGTGGTGCTCAAACTTTTTCATGTCAAGGACCCCCATCTCAAAATATTTAGTTCCAGGGACCCCCCAGAAGCAAAATTTGAGTTACAACAAATATTCGCTTAAAAATATATATATATTCAAAAATGTGCACACATTTTCACAACTTTTCAAAGAAGCTTGCAGCGTGGCACTCAGTGCCATGCTGTGAGCTTGTATACCTGCTATTTCTCAATAGCTAAAGTATAAAACCAGTAAGACTCCCTAATCGGGAGATAAGCGACCGTAGGTCACTTATCTCCACAAATAGGGCAAAAATGTGTTTTGCCAAATTCTTCCTGATCCATGTTGATGACATGAGTGTAGACATACTGTGTAGTGATTTTTGTGATTTTAGGGCAAAATCTGTAGGAGCAGTGTCCAAAAATGTGTTTTTAAAAATCGGCCTGGAGGTGGCGCTATATGGGAGAGATTCATGCTGATGGGATGAGTGTAGACATACTGTGTACCGATTTGCGTGATTTTAGGGCAAAAATTGTAGGAGCAGTGTCCAAAAATGTGTTTTGCAAGAATCGGCCTGATGGTGGCGCTAGAAGAGGGCCATGTGAGAAATGAGGGGTGGGGTCTCCGCGCCGGCAAGGCGGACGAATAGGTACCGGCCCCGGCTGTCCCGGTCGCTCCTAGCCGGAGTTACGGCATTTTATGTGAGCTGCAGTGTAGGGGGTCCTCCACTGGGGGCGCCACCACTTTTGCATCCGTTCTGGAGCACCAGGAGTCGGTGGTCCCCGGGAATTCCCCGTGAGCAGCCCCGTTGGGGTGGTCATTTGGTCAGTTTAGCACATTTGGTCATTTTTTACATCTGGGGGTCCTCCAGGGACCTGGGGGTCCCTGGAGCTCCGGGGGTCCTTGGAGGTTGTAGTTTGGCAGGTAAGGAGTGTGTGTGCAAAATTTGGCATGGATCGGGGCAATAATTAAGGCCCCTCCACCTTGGGCCCTAGTAACTCAGTCACCCTGTGACGAGGGCGTTGAGAGCTTGTAGATCTGCTATTTTTTGGCTAAAGTTCTCCTCAGAATAGGGATGCGAGGGTTCAAGTTGTTAATTTAAAAGAATTATCTAGCACTAAAAAGAGAATATACAGTACGTTGGCAGAATATCTGAGCACGGTAAACAACCCAAAACTTAGGAAAACCAGTAGGTAGGTAAAGACTCAGCGAACACAGCCTTTCAATAGAGAAAGGCCGCCACAGACAAACCTCGCTCCCAAGGGAAGACAGACTATGCACCCACTGCACACAAAATGTGGTAGAAACAGAGCTACACTTTCCAACCACCTGCCCACAAGACATCAGAGACACATACTTCCCACGGATTACACACACCCAAAGTGAGTTTGAAAACATGACCAACGACAAAAAACTGGCACCTGATGGCGGGGAGAGTTGGGCAGGAGAAGTAGGACGGAGGCTCTGTGTCCTCCCGGTGGGGGCTCTTCACTGGCAGGTGAGTCAGTAGGATAGGCTACAGCAGCAGTGACAACACACAGAAATGTGCGTGGGTAGGACTCATTTGGCATAACGACAAAAACCTGGGAGAAAAACGTGTACAAAAAAAAGGAAACAACCACAAATTGCTGACCTATGTTTTTCTGGCAATATTTGCATCACTTTACACACGGCTTAACGGCATTAAAAACACTTTGTTCCGTGCCAGGCCTCTGGGGTAAAACAAACCACCACGAGGACGTTCCAAACCAACTAAAACTAATTTTACCGCGGTGGTGCTGCGCTCAGGTTGACACACATTATCTCCGTTCAATGACATGAAAGAGTAGCAAGGGCTTTGAGCGCCTGAGAGGAGCATCATGCCAAAGTACACGATTTACCCGACCAGATGTTTCTTATTAGAGCTCCTAATTAAACTGATCACACAAAAAGATGGGCGTACTCACAAATTATGCAAATGACAATAACAACAACAAAGTAAAGTAAATCAAGTATACACTATGAGAGCAGCTTGTCAGTGCTGTTGCAGTTCTTTAGCCCAGTGGTTCTCAGCATGGGGTCTGGGGACCCACAGGGGGTCCATGAGGAACTTCTACAGGTCTGTAACTCAGAGTGTACAAATGGAACCAAACTTGCATTTGTACTCTACTTTAGCTAGTTAAATTAAAATCCCCCTAAAATCACATCAAAAGGGGGTCCGCGGCCTATTGCATATTAAACTGCGGGTCCTTGAAATTAAAAAGGTTGCGAATAGCTGGTTTAGCCCCTCACAGAGCCAGTCTGAACGCTGTACCCTGCCAGAGAATGCAGCTGTGCAAACAGATAAGGGAGAGATAGCAAGAAATTATAGGGGCCCGGTGTCCTTGTGTCTTCCAATTTAGCAGCTTAATGATGCATTAATGCTGAATATAGCCGGAGGCGAAAAACTTTGATTGTTCGGCAGGGCCGCATGCAAATTTGCCTTTGGCTTTTCCCAGCCACATGTCATGAGGCATTACGTTATCCACGAGATCCAAAGTGGTGATTAAACATCGTGTCCGTAAACAGGAATATACAGCGTTTTTCCTGTGAAATTCGACACATGCTGAATACGCTAAGAATTAAATAATAATTAAAAAGCAACACAGTAGGCCTAGTGTTCTTTTTAGTTGCAGGTGTCCCTATGTGTCAGCATCGCATGCTTTTAAAAGCTGCAATCCATAACCTTTTTAGTGAATGAAACCTTATTTTGACCAAACATGTATGTCAGTAGAGTATGTTAATACAATATAACTAAAACAACTGCGGTGGTAGTAGGTCTACCGACTCTTCTATTGAGACATTTTGAGGGTAAGACACCTACTGTATACTGCTTGACCTTGCATGGAGGTCAGAATGCAATTCATTCTCTGCCCTAACAAGCTTTCTTTTGGCGGATATTACGGATAGAACATAAAAGTTACATCGTCGCTGTCGGGTGGAGACCATGTACCGGTATGTCCAAAACCAAAACCGTTCTTTTTTTTATTACTATTAAAAACATGTAAATATAATAGTGAAACTATCCAATCTGCAAGCTCACAACACATCACATTGCAAATTCGCAAGGTGTTGCGAGCTTGTAGTTCGCCTATTTTCTCTACTTTTGTGTGACACTCTTGTATGGTGAAGCAGGGTATCATTTATGAAAAAAATATGGAGATACAAGGTTTCTGCCTGACATTAACTACACACACACACACACACACACACACACACACACACACACACACACCCATACTCACGCACGCACGCACGCACGCATTATACAGTATATGGCTGAATATCTTAGCCATAACAGAACCTCTCGACCGCGCCAAATGACCAAACGAATGGCGCTGCAGCCAGTGGAACTGCACTGCAAACAACAGCCCGAGAAACATAAAGAACCGCAGACAATAGAGCCACCTGCCACCTCTCCTCCACAACCGGTGTTATGTTGTCAGCTCACATTCTATAGAGAGAGAAATATGGCCGTTGGCAACACCCAGGGCGATGCATCTGGGTGACATTCAGAGCGGGACAGAGGGCACAGGTATAACAAATTCAATCCAATTTATCTAGGAAGCAAGAGAGTGTTGTTGTGTTATTATCCAGGCACAAAACTACTTAGGTGACCGCTTCGATCAATATTACCAGGCAAAGACTTGCCGTGAGCCTGATTTTTACTACAGGCGAAAAATAGCTGACCTATTGCACAAAGCTCACAGCGGGTTGCAATGCGATGTGAGCTTGTATATTAGCTATTTTTGACTCGCCCTGCTCTGCTATTTTCGGCTCTCACAGGGGAAGGCCGTACAAACAAAGAGCATGTTGTTGCAATGTTTACATCACAAAGAACTCGTCTTGAGTAGAGATGACAAGTGTGTTAGCATTAGCATACCAAAGATGGTGGATTAGGGCAGTAAACATGACTCATACTAACCACAAACGTAGTGCACGGATATGTTGCAAAAGAGTTCTGCATTTTTTAATCTTTACAGTCAGCTATTAGCCAGTAATGCCCAGCTGACCTCATTCCTTTCTATTAGTCTTCTCAGTAAACCTTTAAATGAGCATAACGGCAGTTTTATGTGGGTCCTTCTTATTTGGATAGGATTTAATTCCCCAAAAACTTTTTTTTTATGAAATTGGGTCAATTGTACCATAATCATGGCCCTTAAGTCTGGATATCACTGGAGAATTCCTCCTGAGGTGTTGCACAAAACCTACACAATTTTGAAATAATCAATTCAATTACTTTTTAAATTCATAGTGAATTCTGGGTTTCTGAAGGTATCAATATGTGGGCAGCATCACAGAGCGACCATCCCGCTGAGTGATAGCCATCATGGCATTTTGTTTGCACGCTTCCGTTGTGTGGTGATTCACCGGACAGGTCCGTCTTTAACCACTAAAACCCTATACCGGTACATTGTTGAGAGGAGTCCCTCAGGGCTCTATACTTGTAGTCTCGCATAGCCAGACCTTTCACAGTTCCACCCACTGCTCAAAGGCAGAGAATAAGCGAGCGGAGCTATGGAGAGGATGGCAATGCGAGACTACAATAGAGTACAAACCTAACCCTAAAACCTAATCCTAACTAAATTCGGACTAATGAGATGTAGGACTAATGAGATTTCGGACTTATGGGCAGTTCCCCCAAAGTACTGACGTCACTTGTTTATCCCCTGGGTGGTGAAAGTTTTTTTTCTATGGAGAAAAAACATTTAGTCATCTTAAAATCATCTCATAAATTTTAAGCATTGTGCTCCAAAAAGAAACAAACTGTCTCTGCGATATTGTCGGGGAGGTGGCTCTGTATTGTTCTGATACAGTCTGTTTCGGGCGAAATTGTAACTAATTCAGTGGCAGTAACATTAGCGTCTTCTCGCTTCTTCATATCCATACGAGTCAAACCGCCATGGATCATTTG
Organism: Nannobrachium achirus; assembly: GCF_963921795.1. Classification (NCBI taxonomy): domain Eukaryota; kingdom Metazoa; phylum Chordata; class Actinopteri; order Myctophiformes; family Myctophidae; genus Nannobrachium; species Nannobrachium achirus. The sequence continues at coordinate 33,537,060 of NC_137819.1, read as the reverse complement.
TTTATTGACTATGTTTGACTGTGTGTGTAGGTCCCTATGTCCATAATTATGTCCTTGTGCAGAACAAGACCAACGTCACACGATGAGACTAACGTCATAGAGAGTACGCACAAGGTTCACGCCCTCGTGAACCTTATTTGATAGGCAATATGCACTGACGTCTGCCCTGGCCACGCGAATAGCCACGGATCATAGATTATAGTATGCCCTCAAAATAAGTCTAGAACACACCACTGAGTACGCAGAGACCGACGTCACCACAGCTGATGTCACGGACAGAATGGCCCATACAAGGAGATGTGTGTTGTATTTGATACCATGCGAAAAGCACAGGTTTGATATTTTTAGAACACAGTCCTTATTTGATGCGATATAAAAAAAGAAATCTGAATTCAAAATGGGGGGGAAAAAATATGCGACCCAGGTAGGATTTCCGACGCGTTGTGAACTTGTCGATTGGCTATTATTCTGCGAAGGTTTTTCCCCAGGAATACAGATGCTGGGTGTTTTAAGTGGTTAAGAAGAATTGCCATTCGCTTCGGTGCGTCCTGACAGCTGGCGGTGGCATCTAAGCGTCATCCGCTGCCACCGTGTCACACGTTTCCACGGAAACGATTACATCAAACCATTCTTAATTGCCAGCCCTTTGGCCACCACCGGAGCGCAACCTCTGTTCGAGTGACACACAAAGCTCGCTGGCCATTACTCACTCAGGTGTAATCACTACCCCCCCCCCCCCCACCCCCCCGTTCCCAGAACCCCCTGTTTACACACAGAGTCACCCTGGCCCGGGAGATAGGTCCCTGCATCACAAAACATTATAGTAACTAGGGCACGGGCACACACACACACACACACACACACACACACACACACACACACACACACACACACACACACACACACACACACACACACACACACCCACACACACACACACACACACACACTGTGTGTTGCAGTGGTGGACGGTACTGTACTTACGGTAAGTACATTTTTTGAGTATTTGTTTTTGTTTTTTGGAAGCTGATTACTTTCACTCAGCTATATTTCAAACAGAAATATTATACTTTTGACTCCACTACATTTCTGGGGAATCTTGGGACCAAAAAGTACACAAATCTATTATGAATTAACCACTTGTGCCCTATATTTCAAATACATTTTCAGTCTTTTTGGACAGTTTCTGAAAATGTTGGCTACTTATTAATTTCTACTTTTGAAGTATTTACTTGATATACTTTGTCCACCACTGTGTATTTTTCTTCTTTAAAAGCCAATCACACATGACTGCCTATGAGTAGATAGAGGATGAGAGGGTTTTTCTTTTCTTTTCTTTTTTCTTTTTTTTGGTTCAACATGGACTTCAGATTCTAAATTGAGGCTCTAAAAATAACCCCACAGTTGTTTACTTGTATGAGAGTGCATAGCGCTATCTGAACGTTGCTGGCTCAAACAAAATGTCTGTCATTTTGATTTTGATTTTTTTTCCTGCTGCAGTTTGTTATCTCTTGTGAAAGGATTTTTTACGGCAGTCTGTTTGAACTTATATCCGATTCCTCATAGATAAGAATTTGAGGGTCTCTTTTTCCCAACTTCCTACTACCATGGCTAAGAAGATGATTACGGATTCATCACACCAAATGAACGCCTCACAGCATAGTATGCACAGCTAACTCTTCTGTGTTAATCTAACTCTGAGTGTGCACAAAATGTAGCCGTTAGTGTCAGTGACATCAGCTGAGGTGATGTTGGTCTCTGTGTACTTTCTATGACATTAGTCTCGTTTGAGCTGTTGGTACTGCATAGTGCATACATAGGGACATAGGGACATACACACAAAGCCAGATGTAGGCGTGGTTAGCTCCGCTCAAAAATGGATACTATTTTAATGTCAGTATTATGTAATGCTATGGGTTGAAGATATTTCCACACTAATAGCATTTCTTAATCGATTTTTAATAAGTGCCTCGATGCTACTCATTGAACACTATGGATCTTTATACTGCGTCTCATTAACAGATTGAACATTCGGGTTAATTTGGTTTCATTTGTACACTCTCCGACTTAAGATTAGCACTCTGGAATTTACAGTGTCAAACTCATTAGGGCTGCTATGCTTGCTCTGATATGACGTGTCTTAAGTTATAAAAATAGCTATTCATTCTTGCAAGGCCCTAAAATCACGCAAACCGGTACACAGTATCTCTACAGTCATGTAATCAAAACGCATCTGTCCCATCTAGCGCCAACATCTGGACCATTTTTGAAAAACAAATTTTTAGCCTATTTGTGTATTCAAATAGATAAGCGACCTAGCGGTCACTTATCTCCCGATTAGGGAGTCTTACTGGTTATTATTATGACGTATGCTGCTGCATTGTCTGGCTTAGCCGAACAAAAATATGTTTTACCTGTACACAAGATAACTGGGTTGCATTTGTAGTCCTAAATGGCCATGTTGACAGGTGTTTCTATTTGTCTGATTGGCGCAGAGCTAATGTTCTATGCCAATCAGAACACCTGTGTTGGTCCATGCATAGGACTACAAATGCAACCCATGAATATAACGATAAAGAACAAAAGTGAGCATTGAATCTGATGCTATTTATTTCTTATAGTAAAGGGACTTGCAGATTGAACCCACTGTGTCTTTTCTTTTGTTTTCTTCGTCTCCAAATCTAATTCACTCTTAACTTTCTGCCAGCGGGTTGAGAAAGTAGCTTTTTACTGCTGTGTGCCACAGGTCCAGCTCATAAACCAAGCCTGCCAACAGGACATTTAATAGTCTGCTGCTTTTTAAATTAACCTCCTGCTGTATGTGTTTTGTGTGCGTGCGTGTGCGTGCATGCATGCGTGTGCGAGAGAGAGAGAGAGAGAGAGAGAGAGAGAGAGAGAGAGAGAGAGACAGAGACAGACAGAGACAGAGACAGACAGAAGCCTATCTGCATCTTTTTATTATTACTTCTGTCATTGTTGTTGTATAGTACATTGGTACTTTGTAAGAAGCAAAATTGCATTTCGCTTCTTGTACCCGTAGGCCTGAGTACTGATTAATAAAACCTTTTTGATTCCTCTTCTTGATCCATACACAGTTAAACAGAGAACAAGACCATTGTTAACAGTTATTTTGGACATGCCATAATATAGGCAGAAACGTTCCAAAATGTAATTAACTTCTTTCCACGTATAAGACAGTATATAGGCTAGGACTCAAGTGGTTAATCACATTGGCTGGGGTCCCCCAGGGGTCTATCTATACTTCATGGCTCCCTCATATGTTCTCTTATACACCAAATTGCTTCATCGAAAACAGAAGATCTGCAATCTCACAACTCGTAACGTGTTGTGAGCTCGTAGATCTACTATTCTCGATCATGCCCAGAATAGGGATGCCATATGGCTCATGTTGTTTTTTAGGCATATTTAGGTCTCTGTGCAACGGACATGACGTATATTAAAGCTTCATTTGAATGTTTTTTTTTCTTCTCCCCCCTCCTGCTCATTCCACTCACACGCAAGGTGAACCAAATAAGCAGCCCCAGTGAAGCGTATCATATATAATTTCGTTTCATTCACAGTGCGATCGTGCACAGAGAATTCCAATCGGCCACGGTGTGTGCAGCCCGCTAATCTCATCAATTCATCAGCATTCTATGGAAAGAAGAACAGCACAGGAACCTGTGGGCAGAGCGGAGTGGAGCGCTGACAGTCGAGCATAATTGGGACGAGCGTTTTGTAGCCCCCGCTGCCTAATTTAATCTTTGACTATATGTACCATGGTGTCGCGCGGCCAAAAATAGCAGATCGACAAGCTCACAGTGGCGTGAAAGAAGTGCTCCGATTATTTACTTAAGTAAAAGACGCAATACCAGTCACAATATAAGAAATATACTCTGTTTCAAGTAAAAGGCCTGTAATTCTGTAATCGCGACTGTCAGGTCGCGAGTTACTATGAAAAGCTCCACCGGCTGTCCGTCAATCCGTCAGTCTGTCCGTCACGTCACGTCACACTTTTGCCCTACTCTTATCTCCGGCACTGTTGCCCCTATCCATGCCAAACTTTGCACACACAATCCTTGGCTGGCAAACCACAACCTCCACCCCTGATTTCTCACATGGCCCTCTTTTAGCGCCACCATCAGGCCGTTTTTTGCAAAACACATTTTTGGACACTACTCCTACAGATTTTGCCCTAAAATCACACAAAGCGGTACACATTATCTCTAAAGTCATGTTATCAACATGGATCTGTCCCATTTACAATATTCCCTCCTGATTGGCTACGATTGCCTTCTAAAGTTTGTGTATGCGACGTGACAGTCACTTATCTCCCGATTAGGGAGTCTTACTGGTTAATTTTACTTAATTTACAGAAGTGTTGGCATTGAAAGTATACTTACAGTACCAAAGTAAAAGTACTACATTTCTTCCAAATTCGTCAAACATTTTTGAAAATACGTAGGCCTAATCTACAAGGTCGACCTGTTGTGAGTGTGACCTTGTACATTTCCGATGTAGTGGAGTAAGTATCAAAGAATTTCAAACACTTAAGTAAAGTAAAACTAGGGAGAATCTGTTTGAGTACAGCACTCGAGAGGTAAACGTCTTAGTTACTTTCCACCACGTTGAGAATGTGTCGCACAATGACTCATAAATATCAAACTGTGCCATCAAGAGCAACGGCCAGCGAGGTTGTTAAAGATGGATGGATGGATGCTGTGTCACAGTCACACTCACACCCACCCAGGCGTTAGGAAAGGTTCTGTCTGTGTCTGTGTGTGTTGGGGGGGGAAAAAACAAACACACACACACACACACACACACACACACACACACACACACACACACACACACACACACACACACACACACACACACACACACACACACACACACACAGACCTCAATATTATTTTGGGAGACGTGAGTCTACTGAGCATCATGTCCAGCTATTACTAAACACCATATGCTTCTTAATTAGAGGGTGGTACAGTAGGCATTGTGCACGTGTATAGACATGCTTGTGCACACGCACAGGCACGCACACGCGCACACACACACACACACACACACACACACACACACACACACACACACACACACAGTCCATCCCGTCTCAACCGCAGCAATGATCTAGGCCAAATCTCACATGCAAGATAATCCAAGTCAGAGGAGGGTTGGTGTGTGTGGGTGAGTGAACACACACACACACACACACACACACACACACACACACACACACACACACACACACACACACACACACACACACACACACACACACACACACACACACACACACACACACACACACACACACACACACACACACACACAGAGCTGATGGCTTGCATCATCCATTCCATTCACCCTTTCCCCTGACACTTGGGATGATGCATTATGACACACCCCTGGAATCACAAATTGTACAAGTGGATAAAAAAAGGATCACTTCAGTGCTCCATATAAGTCCTCAGCCGTACCACATGCATTCTGAATCTGACCGGCGGTCATTTTTGAACTATGGGCTGCTTAAAATTCACAGTCCCAGTCCACAGCTGAAATGGCCGAGCCGCATGAAAGAACATTTATTCTTAAAATGCCATTTCATGCGGCTGAATAATGGAACCAATATTGTATTTTTATGATTTCTGATAGGCTAGGGGGAGGTTCAAAAAGCTCATTTTCTTCCACCGTGAATGGCATATTGGTCCAATTAATCATGTTAATGCTAATATATTCCCAATTTACACATTTTAAACTCCACTTTCACCAAACAGTGTGTGTTGTGAGCAGGGTAACTGACAGCTGTGCACAGTGTAGATGGCCTGAGTGAAAACAGGAGTGAATGATTTGACTGTTAAGAATCATACTCGAGAAGCATAATGTACAAAATGAATGTCAAAATATGCAACCAGGGTTTCAAATTGTGGGGTACAAATCACTGTCATTTTAGTGATTTAGGAGTACAGTAAGTGTTCCAACCAAGAGCTATGGAACAAGTCACATCGAGTGTCTCAATGACTCCCATGCATGGTGCATTAGCTGCCGTTTAGTTTGCCTGGTACGTTACCGGAACCCTACGGCCCATTCCAGTTTCAACTGACTCACACTGCTTTTACATTTTTATCCCACGATTTTGTAGCCCATTTTTCACCCAGTGCCATTTGCCTAAGCTGTATTCCTGGGCGCCACCTTCCCTCTGCCAACCTGGGGAGAGCCCCGACCTGAGCTCATGCTTCCTTCTGTACATGAGGGGTGAGCAGCTTCTTATCACCTGACAGGGGGAGTAGGACGTAGCGTGTGGAAGGAACACGTTATTCCAACCAGTTCCTTTCCCCTCCATCAGGCGCCCCGGCTGGCCAGAGGGAGGCAGTATAGAGACCAGGATTACTGCATGTTTGGTGAGGGTATCTACCTTAGGGGACACAGGGAGAACATGCAAACTCCACACAGAATGGCCCTTCCACCAACCCCATGGGCACTGATGACGCAGAGGAGAGAACACGCCCCCAGCACCCACAGTGTCCCCAGCAGGAATCAAACCCAGGACCACCTCCGTGAGTCACACTGGTTTTACAGAAGAACACTGCATCACCCAAATATGTCATAGCCTATTTTGTAAAAAAGAAAAGACAATTGTCTCATAACTGGTTCCAGTACTTTGCTCTCATCTTGGCTCAAACTGAAAATGTTCTACTCATCAGCGCTATTAAAATGATTACGGTTTAGATTATGCTCCGTCTTATGCTCCGTCTTATGCTCCGTCGTATGATGGTGTCACACACCAAAAATAGCAGCATCGACTACAAGCTTTACAGATCACTACTTTTGTTGTGCGACCAAGAAGAATAAATCAGACTTTAGCCTTATCCAAGCCAGCAGAGTTGTGGTGTAAGGGGATTTATTTCAGCTCAGTGGGCTCAGACTTTAGCATCACCTGAATGTCACACTAAATAAAATAACAGGAACAGGCTTTAGGCTATGCCTCTGTAATAGACTCAACATTCATTATTTGTGAACTCGATGAGCCAAACACTTCGGTACACATTAAGCCTATATAGATTAGCTGGGGTCTTCAATGTTTTTGCAGGCCAAGGACCCTTTAGTGGAGAGAGGTGAAGCAGGGACCCCCACTACATACAGTATATTAAATATATATTTTTACATTGATTTCACACTTGTTGACTTGTTTGACAGCACTATCGTCACTGTTTTGTAAATTTGTTTTTTGGTTCATGTGTATTGTTCAGACATTTAACCACTTCCTCAATACTGTATGCTCTTATTTTCCCCACTCTCCCCACTCTTCTCTTATGAATGTTCCCCACAAAAAAGGGATGCTAGGGTCCAAGTGGTCCCCGCCCCCCTGTAGTAGCTCTGAGGACCTCCTAAGGGTCCCGGACCCCCTGTTGAAGACCCCTTGATTAGAGATATAGACAATAAAAGTCAGTTCTGAGAGGGGATTGACGGTTTACTGATACCATTGGTACAATTAAAAATCTGATCAGCCTTAATAAGCTACACAAAATGTCTTCAAAAGATGCTGGTGTAAGAACAACCTTAAAGGCACAATCCCACTTTTTTTCTCCACCCCTTTTGTTTGAGATGAGTGGTTAGCCACACAAATATCGAACAATGGTGATGTACAGTATATGAAAGGTCCAGTGGTTTTCAAGGGACCCCCAAGGGTCCTCCTTGGGGGGGGTCCCAGGAGGGTCCCGGCAGCTTGAATGACAGTTAATGCTCACCATTATTACACATACAAGGAAAATACAGCTAAGAGAACATACAAGAATGTTCACCATTATCACTACAGTACACAGTAAAGCCAAATGACCGACCATCATGGGGTCCCAGAGTCCTTAAAATTAACCACTTAAACTCTTAAACCTTGAACGGCGTCCCCCCCAGGGCTCTATAGGCTCTCGTTCTCCCTCTTTACACTAAATATCTTCACAGAAAATAGCTGATCTACAAGCTCAGCCATTTTCACCAAATGTTTGCCCCCCAGAATAGGGATAGTAACGGTTCAAGTGGTTAAAAGAGGTTTGAGACTCCATGTTTGGTCTTGTGACAGAGTAAGACAGCAAGTCCTATAACTTGTAAGGCAATTATAAGTCATGGGTTCTCTGCGAGGTCATGGACATATCATTTAATTGAATCGATTCAATTACTTTCAGCCAATTAAATCCATAATTGGAAGCGCCCAATATTCATCGGGGAATATTAAGGATTGCGTCTTTAAGGCTACATGTGTGTACAGGCCAATATGAAAGTTATGTCGACCAAAAGAAAAGGCATATGCTGAAAAGAATTACCTCAACATTGCAAATGCTAATTATGACACACACACAAACTTGTGCATTTATGTTATCAGTTCATAAGTCGTATCTTTGAACCACAACAAAACTGGAATAACAAAAAGGAATGTTTGCTATAGATCAAAGCAGGGTATAAAAAAGTATTTGGTAAAGACTAACCCTACTGGCAAAGCTATGATTTAAGGGAGACAGCCTTTAGGTAAACGGATCATCATCATCATCAGTCACTTGGACCAGTGGTTCTCAAAGTGGGGTTCGGGGACCCCCAGGGGTCCAAGAGGGGGTTCCCGGAGGTCCCCAGCCAAATTAATAGTTAAGAACCAAACTGACCATTATTTATTTTATAAAACTGATGATGATACTACTGTGTAGATTGGGGGTCCCGTGGATCAACATGGTATCAAATGCGGGTCCGTGGCATAATCCATATATCAAACTTAACATGGTTGAGTATCACTGCTATAGCCGTAAAAACCTTCTCTTATGGCAGTCCCTGCCATATATCTTTTCAAGTGGGGATCCGCAGGCTAATGTGTGTCAATTTGTGGTTCCTTGACATGAAAAAGTTTGAGAACCACTGACTTAAACCCAATATGCTTAGTAGACTGGGGTCCCCTCAGGGCTCTATACTAGGGCTGCTAGTACTTCCCTCCACACCGTGAATATCCGCCCCTAGAATAGGGCCACTATAGGGTTAAAGTGATAGTTCACCCCCAAAATTAAAAATGTTCTATCGATAATCGCCCCATGGAGACTTGAATTCATGGATATTTTGTCATTTTTGTTGCATTCCTAAGCCAATAATTTGAGGAGAGTTTTTGTGTCTCCATAGGGAACAAAGCAGTCTCTTTGTGTCTCCATAGGGAACCACTGCTGGTCATCAAATTATTGGCTTAGGAATGCGACAAAAACTAAAACACATCCATAAATTCAAATCTCCATGGGGTGAGTAATCGATAGGGGGGGGGGGGGAAAGCAATTCTTTGGGTGAACTATCCCTTTAAGTGGTGAACATAACCGGGACATCACTGGCCGCCGCTCGATGACTCCCGTTTTAAATCCCCCACGCTGTTGAAATGATTGGCCAGCTCCTGGAGCACAGCAGTCCTGCCCAGGTGGTCGTTCCTCCTCTTCTCCATCACCATGTCCTCCAGGCTCTGAAACTCCAGCACGTGCGCGTGCTTGTCCGAGAGCAGCACCTTGAGCCGGTACGGCTGCTTCCCGATGCGGATCTCGCCGCCCGTCTTGAACTCGCGCCTGCCGAAGCGGCACCAGGCGGCGAAGCACTCCGAGTTCCGCCAGCTCAGCTCGCGGTCCTTCAGGCCCACCTGCTCCATGGCGTTCTGCACCACCACGTCCGCCCCCAGGGGCCTGAACTTGTACAGGTCGTTGACGATGCGGCACCGCCGGCCCTGGCTGGCGTCCGTCAGGAAGCTGTTCTTCACCTCGCAGCGGTGCAGGTGCACCACCTGGAAGTCGCCCACGTACACCGCCCAGTGCGGGTACTGGCCCGTGGCCACGAACTCCACCAGGTCCCCCGCCTTGCACCTGTTGGGAGGTATAGGGACGTTAAAAACCTATTTAGGCCTAGAATTATTGACTGCTTTAGCTATTGAAAAATAGCAGATGTACAACCTCACAGCGCGGCACCGAGTGCCGCGCTGCGAGCTTGTAGATCTGCCATTTTTGAAAAATCGTGACAATTAGATTATTTTGACCCGATTCTATAAGTGTCTTTTGAATCCTTCTAAGATTTTTTTTAAAAACCTATGTTTCTATATGTCAGCAATCTGGCTAGCCATCGTCAAAGAAAAGGTCCTTTTCACTTAACTGGAGCTCAGTTAGTCTGTTCTTGAGAGACTACTATGTCAGTGGTTCTCAAACCTTTTCAAGGACCCCCAAAATGATATTTATTTGGCCACGGACCCCCATCTCAAAATATTTAGTTCCAGGGACCACCCAGAAGCAAAACTTTAGTTACAAACGTTCGCTTTGAAAATACATTTTCACGACTTGTTCAAAAATAGCAGATCTACAAGCTCGCAGCGCAGCACTCGGTGCCGCGCTGTGAGCTTGTAGATGTGCAATTTTTCACTGGTTAAAGCATTCAATAATTCTAGGCCTAAATGGGTTTTAATGATGGTATGATGGTGATAGGCTGTCATCTAAGCTATGGAGCCACTGGCGCTCTAGCTTGTACGTGCAAAGACAAGGCTGAATGTCCTGCCTATTTAGGGTTTAATTGTTTATTTGTTTAGTTCTTTTGGTTCCTTTTTATGTGTTTTGCACTATGGACCCCCCTGTGAGTCCGCAGGCCCGGCGGCACGAGGGGGACTGCTGGGGCCGAGCCCCATCATGCGGAGCGCCCCGGCCCCATCCGTGAAACTGGCAAAAACTCAAAAACAAAGGCGAAACACTACACATGGTCGCAACCTTAAGCTCACGGACGGCCCCATTAGCCATTGAGTCCTGCCCGCCGGCACTGTGTGAGCGTCTTGAATAAAGTTTTAATTGAATTGAATTGATATCAAATGTGAGCTTATCATAATCACAGTAATCCTTAATCATATTCCATCACATTCAAGGGCTTTTGGAGATAAATGAAACAGACTCCTTAGAGCACTGCAGAGGGCTGGTGTGTGTGTGTGTGTGTGTGTGTGTGTGTGTGTGTGTGCGCGTGCGTGCGTGTGTGTCTGCGTGTGTGTGTGTGTGTGTGTGTGTGTGTCTGTGTCCAGCTCCTTGATGCTTGATATCAAGGCAATTATGTTTCTGTGCAATCATTTTTCGTTTTAGACAAATATTTTCCTTTTGGCCCTAAAAAAACGCTGCTTACTGGTATCAATTATAATCGATTCATCGATCGATAAGGTTATCAACTTTCAATTAATGAATTAATCGATAATTTGCATCCCTATAGTTGGAGGGCAGGGTGTGAATCAAACATTTAATCGACTAAAAGAATAAACAAATCGATAATCGATCCTTTATCTTGCATGGGCATGTCATAATAAGCAAAATGTTGACAAATTTCAAAAACATTCACAAATAATGAAAATAGCCGATCTACAAGCTTGCAAGGCATGTTCACAACATGCCTTGTGAAATTGTGAGCAATTGTAGATCGCATATTCTCACTATTTTTGCTTTTGCATGACACCATTGTGCTACAAAGTTTAAATTATTGCTTAGATGCTTAAACAATGTTGTTGTTGCTGTTGTCCTCGATTATTCGATTTAGAATATAATCGCCATAAAGGAAAGCAGTAGCACATCGGCGCAGCCCTAACCTGTTGAGCAGGTTCTCAGGCGAGGCAGCCTCCAGCTCGGCGGACCTGGCGGTCTTTTCGTAGATGCACTCGTCGCGGTTGTAGACGGCGCACTCCACCTCGTCGCGCTGGTCGTAGGGCTTCTCCTCGCGGTTCTGCTCCTTGCCGTCGCTGCCATCGGCCGCGGTGCCGCCGTCCTCCAGCTCGTCGTCGTCGCTGGAGAATATGTACGACACCCCGATCCGAGGTCCGGGTCCCCCGCCGCCCTCCTCCGGGTCCAGACCGTTGGGGTCCACGGTGGGAACTTCGGCGTAACTTAGATGTGACAGCTTGTCCACCTGGTTGCCCATATATGCCACCTGGTAGCGGCGAAGAAGGTAATGCGATCTGCCAACTCCGCCTTTGGTAGGTAGCAACTACCAGTCGCAAAACATCCCCACCATCTGTCAGCCACCCACTGACGGTCAAAACTCACCCTCTTGACGGCCGAAACTTCATCAAAACGCGCGTCAGGTGTCCCCAAATAGGGAATTACGCACAGATATTGGCGAGCTTATGATTTGTAGATCACGTAGACGGGCAAATAAATGGCCGATCAACAAGTGTCTTGAGGGAAAACGCCAAAAACAAAAAGGTACAGGAATGGAATATCCAACCAGGTGTCGCCCCTATAGCCTCACAACAACGCACCTGCTCCTATAAATTCCCCGTGGGTAAAGTTGTTTTATAAGGCTGTCGCTTGTGGGAAAAAATGAGACATCAATCCGATCAGAATATAAACAAAGGATGAGAAATGCGTTCCACAGCGTAGATATGAAGAATCGTCAGTTAGAAAGCATGCTGTCTTCCTTCCGCACACTATCGTTCCAGCAGAGCAGAGCTCCCATAGTGAAGGGCTGCTATGCACACACACACACACACACACACACACACACACACACACACACTCACTCATGCAACTCTATAGCGACCGCAGCCAACAGCTTCTGTTTAAAGCGGCAGTGCATCTGTCACCTCCTACAGTTAAATAACAACCCATAGCCCGCAGGGACGGTGTTGTGCCAAGGTACTTACCCTCCTCGTCAGTATGGTGCTCCCCCAGTGCAACACAATGGTCAGCCAGTGGTGCTATAGGTCTGCCAAATGATGGATCTCAGAATGTGATTGATTGATCCCTCCTGCCCCCCCTCTTCTGCTTCCCTTTCTCTTTATTAGGGATCGACTGATATGGGATTTTCGTGTTTCGATAATTGGTCGATCCCTACTTTTTATATGGAAACTTGAAAGTGCTCTTCTGAGCACAGGTCTCCGCCAGGTCAGGTAGGTTATTGTGGCCTCCTGGTGGCGCTATAATAGGCCAATAAGGGTGCCATGTCTTCTTCGGCCTTTCATGGCAATTGGATCGCTGCATTCATGATTTGAGGCACTTTGTAACAAAAATGTGTTTCGCAAAAGTCGACCTGCTGGTGGCGCTATAACAGGCCAAAGTGAAAAGGGTGGCTTTTGTTCCTTGACAAGCTGCGTTCATGATTTGAGGTATTTCTTTCTTTCAAAACGGATCAAACCTGCAAACTTTGGAAGCCAATGTTAGCCAATTAGGATGGATATGAAATATTAGACAGATCCTTCTTGATCACATGACTATAGAGATACTGTGTACTAGAGATCTTCGGGCAGGTCCGAGATCCGAAATTACCCGGGATCCGACCCCGTCCGAGCCGGGTACCGGGGGCCATTTACGAGCAGTGACCTTGTGCGGTTCGGTGCCACTATGGATTGCGCCGGTTCCCGGCCGGGTTCTCTGACCGTGAGAATAGCGGTTCCATGATACCCGAATGGACCCGGCGATTGACTGTTACATCTGTCAATCACCCCCCTTTTTTCTCCTCCGGTCAGTGCTATTGGCTGCCTTGCAGCGTCACGTGACTTGTCAGGAAGTCCTTAAACACTAGTTTTAATGATAAAACAATATCCTCTGCTGCGACATAATTTTGAAAATGTTCAAGTGGCATTCTTATTCGGCCTATTGGGAATGTGTGTGCAAAATTTCACTGAAATAGCACTCTGTATTTATGATTGCACTCCTGAAAATAGAGGTGGGACGTTCGCGAACGAATCGAGTTTTTTGAACGGCTCTTTGAAATGAACGATAGGATTCGGTTCACAGTATAGGGAGCCGTTCCTTTCTAATGAACATGGGAAAAGTGCACAATTTCTTTACTTGTGTAAAAATATCAATACTGCAATCAAGTATAAGTTTGGAATGTTAATGTACTTGAGTAAAAGTAAAAAAAGTATTGGTATCAAAATGTACTTAAAGTACCAATATTAGAACGTACTCATTATGCAGAATGTCCTGTTTCACAGGTTTTCCAATGAGTATAATGTTGAAAAATTCGAAAATAGCAGATCTACAAGCTCACAATGCGTCGCAACACAACGCATTGTGAGCTTGTAGATACGCTATTTTCAAATGGCAGAGTTGTACCTATATAATATATGTCAGAAATAAATGTATGTAGGGTTGAAGTTATTTATAATTATAATCAAATCTACAAAGTAACTAGTAGAATGAGTCAGTCTTTTGAACGGCTCTTTGAAAGGAACAGATCCCAGAGATCCGGCTCACTTCAAAGAGCCATAAATCCCATCTCTACCTGAAAACTTTGGGAGCCAATCTCAGCCATTAGCTAATACAGGATGGAATCTGAAAAATCTGTTTAGAGTACTGTCCAAAAAAATGTGTTTAGCACAAATCCGCCTCCTGGTGGCGCTATAACAGGCACATGTGAAAAATTGGCACCCAAGTATGCATGCACACTACAGTTTTGCTGCCATCGGACGGACACGCGGACGAACGGACAAAACATTGTCTCGGCCACGACTTTCGGCCTGGCGGAGACAATAACACAAAAAACCATGGAGCTAGCACAGAACTGAAAATTTCACCCAGTGTTTTACAGCTGTAAACCTGTGATGTGATGTGACAACAACGTGTGATTGTCTTGGTAGGTTCTGAGAATCAAGTGTCAGAATGTGTTTTCCGTTCCGTTCGCCCCCCTAGTAATACAAAGGTGGAGCCTGGTTTCAAAGCATGGTTTAAAACAGGTTTTTACCATGTTCATCGTTTCAAGAGATTTGTTTGGGTTTGTCTGTCTGTCTGTCTGTCTGTCTGTCTGTCTGTCTGTCTATCCATCTTATTGATTTGTGCTGATATGCATTGTATGAACACATTCTTTTAGGGGTTGGCCTACCAAATTTGCCCAACCATGCCATGCCATGCAGGGACGTGCTGGGCCCCTGATTCAGCCCGGGAAAAAGAGTTGGAGAGGCCCTCATTGCGCGCTATAGAGAGAGATCTCTCTCTATAGCGCTGCTGCTACTCAAAGATTTGCCATTTCAGATCATGACAAGTGACAATAAGCCAGTGGGCCAATTACTGTACATGAGTTATATTTTGTCGTTATAGGGTGGAAACCTTGTATGTCCAAAACCGTTTGATTTGTATTTATCATTTTAAAAATGATTTAAACTAGTGAAAACAGCCGATCTACAAGCACACAACCGCGAGGCGTTGTGTGCTTGTAGATCGGCTGTTTTCACTACTTTTGTGCCACGGCCTTGTATGATGAAGGAGGGCTTTGCTTTGCGAAAAAATCTATAAATTTGAAACTTGGAAATACCAGGTTTTCTGCCCGACACTGACGATTTACGTTGGCCACACACATGGCCAGCACGTCCCTGCTGATATGCATTGTATTGAACACATTCTTTTAAGGGTTGGCCTACCAAATTTGCCCAACCATGCCATGCCATGATTGCATTTGTTTTGGTGGGGGGAGACACTGACAGGCCACAGCCCACAGGCCAAGTACCATGTGTGTTTAGCTACTTCATTGTCAGGCAGCCAAGGGTTTTAGCTACCAAGTAAATTAATTATTCACAAGTCTGCCGTCCTAGGAGTAAACATATGCGTGCAAACTGGAGCCGTTCCTAGATTTCCCAGAGGAATCACTATTGTGTTTAAACATTGCAATTATGTTGACGGATTATTTATTACAAATTAGTCCTAGTCTGACATCTATTCATCTAATGTATTGTTTCATCATATCTGTTAAGTTACACACCTTTGTTTAATATGCTGTCAGCGGTTGCCTGACAGCTATCCAATCACATCTCGACGGTCCCCTGGGCTATGGGAGCAGACTCTAGCCTCTCCTCCCCGCCAACCCTCAGACTGTCTCGTCTCTTCCAATATTGAGACTATATACACTCAGCAGCACAAAGCATGCTCTGTAGCCAAACATCACATTAAAAAAACATGAAAAAGTTTCACCTGCAAAATGTATTAAATATGCAGCACAGCTTTCTAGCAACAACAACAAAAGGATTAACATCCACCTAATGATGAATTGGTTCATTGTAGTAATTAGATGTAGGGCTGGGTAATATTTCAGTATTATATCAGATGATATATATGTTATAAAATTACAGTAAAGTTAACAGCTAACCTGAGTGCTAATATTCTATTACTATATTTATTACAGGCATTGACTTAAGGTTATTTATCAAATTTCACTGGGTGAAAGCACCCAAAGTATTCACCCCCACAATACAATACAATAACATAGTATTTGGTCAAAATTAATAATTATGTGCTTGGGTGGCGCAGTGGTAAAGTGTACTGCCCACCAGCGCAGAGTCTGGGGGTATCGAATCCACTGCGGTGCATCCGTCTTTGTCAAGCGTCTGTACGAACACAATTGGGCCATGTATGGGGGGAGGGAAGCCAGACAGGGAGGGTGATAATTGTCACCGCACGTACTCCTACGGGCTGGGGCGGCGCCCGTCAGCGGGGAGTAGAAGGGAGGCTCCACGTCCTCCCGGTGGGGGCTCCTCACTGGCAGGTGAGCCCGCAGGGGCGTCAATTGGGTATGGCAGGCGTATGCAGCTGCCATACCCTGGGTCCAGGGGTGAACAAGAAAGTTACTTTTAAATCCATGAATGTCTCTTTGTCTATCTGTTCTGGTTATTATGTTGTTAAATTACAGTAAAATAACTACAAATGCAAAATTTTACAAAATGGTCACTTTAATAAGGTATTATAATTATATTCTCCACACTTGTATTCTCCCCATCTTGACAAAATGGTACAGGTGCAATTCATTATTGTTAATTGTGGCACATTTACTATAGCCTATGCCAAGTTTAGCTGCACTTGAACAACCGTTCTGGCTGCCATATCCAGCCCAAGAAACCGTAGAAACGGCGGGGGGGGGGGAAATGTAATACTTCTTAAAATAAATGTATCATGCCTGTTGCTAAGGTATGGCAACATGACTGGTGTCTTGCACGCGCGCCTTCACACCAGTCATGTTGCCATACCTTAGCTTTTTCTGAACTGACGCCACTGTGAAGAAATAACAGTGACAATACACAAACATATATGTGTGTGTGTGTGTGTGTGTGTGTGTGTGTGTGTGTGTGTGTGTGTGTATGTAGGGAGGAATAAATTGGCATAATGAACCACTAAATTGTGGTGGGAAAAAAGAGGTGAAAAGCAAAAACAACAATAAGGATTATTATATTTAATTTTGTCCACATCGTAGCCAAGCCCTAATTGTATGATGATGATGATGATGATGATGATGGGGACATGTTTACTGTTCCCACCTGTCTGTCACAGCAACCCATGCTGTCACTGGCTCCCTCCCGGTGGGACCACAATGTCTCAATTACATGTGTAGTGGCATCTGATCTGCGTAAGCAATCCAAAGCAACGCCACAACTGGCTCGGAGGCACGGGGGCCATTTCCTCATCATGTATCCCACAGGCAAGGGTGAATGTGCACAGCGTGCCCCCGAAAATGGCACCTTGCAGCTGCTTCTTTGTGGGAAACACCTGTCTTGATGTGTGTGCATGTGCATGTGCGTGTGCGTGTGTGTGTGTGTGTGTGTGTGTGTGTGTGTGTGTGTGTGTGTGTGTGTGTGTGAGTGAGTGGGAGATGTACTGAGAAATGAGTAATGGTGTGTGTGTGTGTGTGTGTGTGTGTGTGTGTGTGTGTGTGTGTGTGTGTGTGTGTGTGACAGGCTTGAGATGAAAACATAAAGTGCTAAAGCTGCAATCCGGGGGTTATTTCAATTAATAACGTGGTCTTTTAACCAATCTTTATGTTAATACAATATAAGCACATGTGCAGACGTGCAGTGGTTAGGTTAGCATCAGGATTCAGGAAGGACACCTACTGTATACAGCACTGGTTCCCAAACACTGGGCCAGGAGCCATTTATGGGTCCCTTAATTTTTGGTGTCCTAAAATGTGTTGTTACTTATTGTTTCAAAACATAAAAAAATATTACTCAAAAAGGAAAGATATTCTTGAATAAAAAACCCTAACCCTATGCAGAAAGTAATTTCATTAATAAATAAAAGAAAGATCTAAGATATTCCATAAAATAGAAAACAAATGTTTAAGAATGTTAAAGGGAAACTAGGTAACTTTAAGACTATTATTAATATATATGTATATTAAAAAAAATTGCAGTTGTTTCCCTTTATCAGTCACTGGGGTGTTTCCTTGCAAAAAGACACATCCCACTGGCTGTATTTTGCTTCTATTCCACTGTTTATGTTGACATTCATCCCTTGGAGGGATGTTTTTGTCAGGGCGATCTGGCCAGAGCTCATAATTGCTCCCTTTGAACTTCAAAGGGGTTGTGAACTGAGGTAATTGAATTGGCCATAAAAGTGTCAAGTGCTCGTTAGTGATCTCTCTTATCAATGAAAGCACGAGACACAAGAGAACTACCAGTTTGATGCCTGTCATAGAGGGGAGGGGGAGGAGGGAATGTGTTTGTATACACACAGACGTGCCTAGTTCCCCTTTAACCCATTTAGGCCTAGAATTATTGAATGCTTTAACCAGTGAAAAATAGCAGATATACAAGCTCGGTGCCGCGCTGCGAGCTTGTAGATCTGCTATTTTTTAAAAACCGTGATATATATATACCGTA
This sequence comes from Nannobrachium achirus, assembly GCF_963921795.1. Classification (NCBI taxonomy): domain Eukaryota; kingdom Metazoa; phylum Chordata; class Actinopteri; order Myctophiformes; family Myctophidae; genus Nannobrachium; species Nannobrachium achirus. Next base: position 33,518,453 of record NC_137819.1, on the reverse strand, counting down.
TATGCCTATATATATTATTTTTTTTGCAAGTCTTTGAATATATCTTTTTGAAAGTGAACATTTGTAACTCAAATATTTGCTTCTGGGGGGTCCCTGATACAATATTTTGGAACAACATATTTTGAGATGGGGTCCGTGGCCAAATATATGTAGTTTTGGGGGTCCTTGGCATGAAACATTTTGAGAACCACTACCAGAAACATAGTTAAAAAAGAAAAAAAAAACTTAGAAGGATTTAGAAGACACTTAAAGAATCGGGTCAAAATATTCAAAGATTTGCACACATTTTCAAGATTTTCCAAAAATAGCAGATCTACAAGCTCGCAGCGCGGCGAGCTTCTATATCTGCTATTTTTTAATATTTAAAGCATAAAATATTGCGTAATAATATGTTCAGGCCTACAAATGTAGTTCGGGTCCCGGGCAAACGTCTGATTTCTCTTTTGTGTTTTGAGCTGAAAAGTTTGGAGGCCACTGACCTACATACTGGAACGGGTTGACAAGTAGGCTAGCACCGCATGAAGCCCATAAGTCCACTATCTCCCTTGGCCAAGAGGTGGATTCCCTTTAGAATGAGAGGTAGAGACATTTGCTTTCCCACGGGGGAGATCCACGCAGGTTCGAATCCCGAGTGTTAACAGCCTACCAGGTGTCTCTTGAGAATGAGACCTCAGGTATCTACGAGAGTTCCTGTATAAATAAAAGGTAAAAAATAAATAATGTGAAAGATTAAAAAAGAAACCCGCATTCTGTTTTGAAAGCTCCCCAAAGCGTTGAGTGGAACAGCATCACATTTTGAGTTGAAACGTTATGCTATTCTAATAAATTCACGATTTTTTAGGGAGCTTTCAAAACAGAGTGCGGATCTTCTTCATTTGCCGTTTTTCATGAACGCTGCACCTGTCAAGATTGTTTTGCGGTTGTGCGTGCGTGCATCGTCTCGAGATGAAATAAACAAAACCTTCCTCTCTCTTGTCAGGAGAGGACACAAAACTTTCAGATTGTAGCTTTAAACTGTGGACAAGACGACAGCGAGTGAGGAGGGAGGGGAGGGTGAGGGTGAGATAGAGAGAGGGGGGGTCTGTACACCATTAGCACCACCAGGGCAGACAGGATGCATAAACACAGCTTCCCCCTGACCTCAATCTTCAGCTGGGCTCTAGCGGTGGAGCCTCCAGGAGCTCACACACCCCCTGCAGGGTCAAAGATATTATAGATGCTTGTTGTTGGGTGGAAACCTTGTATGTCCAAAACAAACATTGGTTGTATTTATGTCATTTTAAAAAGGATTTAAAATAGTGAAAATAGCCGATCTAGAAGCACACAACGCCTCGCGATGCGAGGCGTTGTGTGCTTGTAGTAGCCTAGCTCAGCTAGACATCCCCAGCCATGTTAAAACAAGGTAGGGAAACAAGATAGATACTGCAGTTAGTTAGCTAGATGCATTAGTATCTAGGCTGGCCCCAGGCTATGCTTGTAGATCTGCTGTTTTCACTAGTTTTGTGCGACAGTCTTGTATGAACTAGGGCTTTAATTTACAAAAAAAAATAAGAATAAACATACACATTTGAAACTCATTTCAAAGGATTCTGCCTGACAGTGATGATATCCTATCTGGCAGGTGGAAACCTTGAATGTCCAAAATTGTTACTTTTCAGAAAGTATAAGATTAGACTGTTAATACTTTCCATTGCTTAAATATTCATTAAAAGCCACAGACACAGAGTTGATAAGATTCAAGCTGGCCTGGCGTCCCCTTTTTGGCATGTCATTATAAGCGAAAGTGTGTTATAATAAGAAAATCAAACCTCGGTTCGAAGTGGAGCGGTGAATCTGAGCAGCTATACCCTGTGTGTGTTGCTAAATGCCTAAACTGTAAACTGTAAACTGTGCCTGTGAGTGAGTGGTGAGTGTGCCTGGCCTGCACAAAACAGCGCCCCTCCTTTAACTAGTCTGTTGTGTGTGGCCACTCAAGGTATTGCCAGGCTACGGACACGGCCAGCCAGCCAGCCAGCCAGCCACCCACCCAGCCACCCAGCCACGGACATACCCACGGACATACCTGTCTATTGGGAGCGCTTTCACCGCTCCAAAAATAGACGATATACAAACTCACTCATTGCGATGCAATAGCCTACAATGTGAGCTTTTAGATGGGACTATTTCAGCTGCAAATAATAAAGTAGGCCTTTTTAGGGCATAATATATTAAAGAAAAAAAGGAAAAAACATGAAACGTTTGTATACATGAAATATGTATACAGGTATGCAGGTTTTCTGTCCGACAGCGACTATTATCAAAAATGTCTGTCTGTTTACCTACTACAGTATGACTGTCACAGTGTGCGACTTCTTCAGGCGAAATGGATGGGACAGATTAGGAGGCCACATTAATCTATACATGAACTGAGAGGTGGGGCTATATTGGTTTGCGTTTACGCAAGAACATGTTTTTCATTTCCCCCTAAACCCAGTGCAAATTATATGCTGGGTTTGTTTAGTCCTTTAATAAAACATACGATATCTGGGTCACAAAGGCCAGGCCTAAAATTGGATTTTCATTCAAGACGAGCACCAACATGCAGAGGTGGAAAGAGTAGAATATCCTACTCAAGTAGTTACTTGATACTTGATATATTACTCAATATATTGTGTTGAAAACTACTCAAGTAAGTACAAAAGTAGCCCTGACCATATATATTTCAATATGAGTGCGATCCTATCCGATCCAGTTCAGTGATGTGATCCAAAAGTGATGATCTTATTTTCTATATGCAAACGCTTTCTGAAAGACTGACTTGGAAAAAAGATTGAAAGATGGGAAAGTGGTTCAAAGCAAATTTAAATGGAATGTCCTCCTAGTGTCAAACAGCAAAACCGAAGGCTATTCTGAAAACATTGCATTTCCCAAAAGTATCCAGTTGAGTACAATACTATACTATATCAAAAATTACTATATATGGAATGTGAACATTTCTGAAGATCTTCACCTATAATAACAAGACCAAGGACCCTAGGTTTAAAGTGGTTAAGAGATCAGAATGACAGATTTCACCAAGTACTCAAGACAAGTAGAAGCACGTCTGCTGCAAGTGTGGACATTGATAGGCGTAGTGTACATCTGATAGTGGCGTTTCTCTGGAGGAAGTTGAAAATAACGGACCGTGCACATGGCCGATGACACCACAGATAGATAAGCGGCAACCAATCATGCACTGGCCAGATAAGAAGACGTGAGATGAGTCATTGCCCGTCTTGAGATGAAAACTCATACTTCATGCAGGTTCCAGGCCTGTGGCGACGCAAAGATGTCAAATACAGATAAGCCAGCACTGGAATTATAATACGCAAGATTCCACCGTGGCCTCATCACCTCCTCAGCTCTGCGTCACTGTTGAGTCAGTGTCTATAACAGCCAAAGTCTCAAGTTAGTAACTTTCCCTGTCAACATGCCGTCTTTTTTTTTAGGGCTTTCGCCTCATAGTCGGGGCAGCAGTGGCTCAGGAGGTAGAGCGGCCACTTGGGAACTGGAAGGTTCCCAGTTCGATCCCGGGCTCCACCAGAGTTAGTGTCAAAGTGTCCTTGAGCAAGACACTGAACCCCTAATTGCTCCAGAAAAAGCTCTTTCCTCTGCCCTCGGTGTATGAATGTGTGTCAATGGCTGAATGTAATGCACAATCATTGTAAATATATATATAAATGCACCATTTACCATTTATAGTCGATTAATCCATCACTTTGGTCTTATAGTCGACCAAGACTTTGGTTCAGTAGTAGTTTTCATGGCGTGGCTCTGCAGGAGGCTAAAAAGAAGGACATGTCCACCACAGGATAAACTATTGCTTTATTTTATTAACAAACAAGAACATTGTTTTGCCCATGCAAGTGCTTCATCATGTTCTAACTACAACCTGATGAAGCACTTGCATGGGCCAAACATTCTGGTTTGTTGATTAAATAAAGCATGTGAGAGCAGTTTATCATGTGCCGACATTTCCTTCTTTTTACTTTAATAATTTTGGTCCAGCACAGTTTTTAAAAGAACTGTGGGGATGTGCATACTGTACAACAATTTTCCATCTGCTGGAAGCAGTATGTCTGTAAATAATCTCACAATCGGCTGAATTGATCAGCACCAAATTTCTTCTCTGGCCTACAGTGTCGGTATAGGCCACAGGAGTATCACAACTTTGTTATTATGTTTTATACTTTTTTATAATGGATGGAATTCAATGAGGCTTGGATCGGGCTGAAACCTTGCCCAAATGTGGAGTCATACATCATACAGTGGATATTAAGGGTGCAACGGTTTACAAAATGTACGGTTCCGTTTGGTTCAATATTTTGGTGTCATGGTTCGATACTTTTTCAATACAAAAAATAAACAGAAATGTCCTTGATTTATAAATGTATTTTTATAACTACGTATTTTTTTTGTTTTAACTTTGAACAATATGGTACCCAACCTCTAGGGTAGTGGTTCTCTAAGTGGGCTCTGCGGAGGGGGTTCCAGGGGAATGCTGAGTGGTATAGTATTGTTCGGTACAGGGTAATTTGGTTCGGTGCAGGGCTTTCGGTTTGATATTCCGTTGTTGCACCCCTAGTAGATATGTCATGCACATTGAAGGATGTGGATGATGTATGTATGTAACCTCTACATATAGTTACCCTAGATATAACCCCTTAATTCTGCTAGTCCATAACTTTCAAAAGCCTGTACCTTAGATATTGCATACCTTAGATGCAATATACTATGCACACCTAACCAGCCCAGGCGCAGAGGGCCAGGTCAGATGTTACTGTAGGCTATGCCGTCTTTTATATTGTTATCCTATTTGTACCGGTGTTATTACTTATTCTGTGCATGTCTTCTTCTACCCATACCTGTACAGCTGTTTTATCCTTACTGCAGGGCTGCTATGACAACAGCCTGCGTTTCCCTTGGGATCAATAAAGGCCCGTCTATCTGCGGGGCTGAAATAATGCAACCACATGCATTAAACACTAGGCTACTACTCAATGTGTTTTTACTACGGAACGAGGCGGACAGCACAGGCTAGGGGAGCACATGGCTGGTGTATATTCTGTATAAGCGCCAAGCCAAGCGGCTTCCTTTCACTGCTTACTGGAGCCTGTCATCAGGGGCGTCACAAGGGGGGGAAAGTGGGACTGAGTTATTAGGGCCCATGGTAGAGGGGCCTTAATTATTTTATACTTCAGCTATAGAAAAATAGCAAATATACAAGCTCACAGCGTGGCAGCGAGTGCCACTCAAGCTTGTAGATCTGCTATTTTTCACGCAAGCTTGTAGATCTGCTATTTTTGAAAAGTTGTGAAAAAGTGTGCAAATCTTTGCTCTGGGGGGTCCCTGGAACGAAATATTTTGAAATGGGGGTCCGTGGCCAAATACATATCCTTTTGGGGGTCCTTCACATGAAAAAGTTTGAGCACCACTGACATAGAAACATAGGTTTTTCAAAAAAACCTTAGAAGGATTTGAAAGACTTTTCGTGATTTTTCAAAAATAGCAGATCTACAAGCTCGCAGCGCGGCACTTGGTGCCGCTCTGTGAGCTTGTATATCTGTTATTTTCCAATAGTTAAAAGTACCCAGGGCACAGAAATTGGTGCGACACCCCTGCTTATACTGGAGCCCGTCATCCTCGGGTGGCGTGACCCAGTTTATGCCCTTGGTGCCCCCCCTGGTGACACGTGGTAATTTGCGGTGCCTGGAAATTACTGGAGCGCGTAGACCTGGGAGACGAGAGTCAATTAGGCAGGGCAGCACCTGTCTGGCGGGGGGGCACCGCCGGGGGGCCGAAACGCAGCCCACGAGGCGACGACGTCTTCACCTTCACCCAAAAGTGCCAGCGCTTATCCCTGGATTTGTAACATGTCAGGTGAGTTGTAAGCATACTGTATGTGTTAGTTCTGGCACCGACCTGCTGCTGTTTTTAGATGGCTCTTTTTGAGGCGCCGTTAGCCGAGCGGTTAAGGCGCAACACCACATAGGCTCTGATGCTCGACACCGAGGCAATTCCCGAATCCGATGATGGACCATTTGCTGTGTGTCACTCCACGACTCTCTCTCCCAGTTTCCTGTCTCTCTTCTGCTGTGGAGTATATAAATAAAAGGCAGGGAAAAGCCCCAAAAATATCTTAAAAAATAAATAGATTGCCCTTTTTTTCCTTGTCCCCATCTCTCCCTTCCTTTGAAAGCCTGAGCTACGCTTACTGGCGCACGGGTGTTGTTGGGGTGCCAAAAGTATAGCCGATCTACAAAATCACACAGCGACGACTTGCAGCGTGAGCTTGCAGATCGGCTATTTTAGCTTGCGCGACACCGGCAGCACAACCGGTTATAAATTGTTCTTAACGCGTAGGTGAGCAAAGTGCAGCCTATTCTCGAAGGCAGATGGAGGGGGCATCCGGGGCGCCGGCGTCTTGGGCACCATCTGTTCCACCTGGCTCGGAGAAAAACAACAACACAAAATCCACAGAGGTATGGCCTTAAATGTCAACGTAATGTGACTGGCGACGACTCAAAGAGGGTGGGGGGGAGGGTAGGGTGTGTGTGTGTGTGTGTGTGTGTGTGTATTGGGGGTGGGGGGTGGGGGCACAGGAGGGCAGAGACTTGTCATGTAGCAGCGGACGCGGTCCAAGTTTTACAAATGACAACCCCCCCCCCCCCTGTGGAGAAAAAAGAAATCCACAGAACCATTACACCAATGAAAGCAGTTTCAGAGGGAGGTGGGGGTGGGGGGTATAGGACATGTTTTCTGGCTTTTTTTCTTTTTACATATTTATTTATATTTTCATATTCTTCTTCTTTTTTTACACTTTCATTTGTAGGAATAATAACAATAATAATAATAATGACACATATCTCAGGAGTGGGAAGGTAGTGGTGGAGGGGGTACTGTATAATATGTAGTTGAGGAATGTCACTTTTCCATGTTTTCATTCTTTGCTAAATCCGTATCATTTACAAGAGCATCGTCGTTATTATTCCCGTCCATAATATCCCAGAGTCCCATCAGACAAACTACAACAAATACTTTCCTAAAATTGTAGGTCAACATATAAAACTAGCAGGAATTGATCTTTTTTTCTTTAAATACTGGTGGCATAGGGGAAAGGGACGTTTCGTTTATGCCTAATTTATGTTCCGCCCGCATGATGGTGTTGCACGCCGGAAATAGCTGATCTACAAGCCCATGACGCGCCGTAGATGCAACTCGTCATAGGCTTACAGATCGGCTATTTTTTGGAGAGTGACACCGCTGTACGGCGACATATAAATCAGGCTAAATGGGAGCTTGAAAGGGAGGGGTCGGACACGCTTGTAGGGCTTCCATTGTGAAAGGGGAGGGGGTACAAAAAAGTTACTGGTGAGGCGTAGATGGGGCACAATAAACACACGCGCACGCACACACACACACCAACACAACACACACAACAGTCTCTACACAGTTCGTCATGCTTCAACAGGACCTGTTAAGTCACTTTTTTTTTCTTCACCTAAGTCACTGTCACGTTATTATTTGAAAACAACGACAAAAACTGCGGGTAAAACAATCGGTAGAGGGCAAATTCATAAAAAGAAAACTAAGCCTCTAATAATAATAAATTCGATAAAAATGGGGTCGGCACTCCAAATGCAGGGCACACTTAAACCCCTTGTGCTCTGAGCCACGCGGAGAAACTTGTGTCTTTGACATCAGACGGTTTTCTGGGCCAACGCGATGTCTCTGTGACATCAGCATTTTGTGTCCCCTGGGGTCTGTGAGAATGTCGCCTACCCCTCTGCGGACTACAAAACCTATTTGTGAAAGACAAGAAGAGAGAAAAAAAAAAGACCCAAAAACTAAACATGGTTGTAAACAGAATCCCTTGGAGAGTAGAGGCTGGCGGGCCGGCCAAGAGTGTGCAGCACCGCACCCAGGGACGTGCTGGCCATTGGGAAAAGCGGGACAACTCCAGAACGGCCGGTTCATTCCCGGCCGGTCCAGGCCGGCGATTAGGAAAAAATTTAAAATAAAATGTTGGCCTTCGTTCCATTTTGGGGGCTGGGCGGCCAAAAAAGTAAATCATCACTGCCGGGCAGAAACCTTGTATCTCCAAGTTTCAAATGTATAAATTTTTTCGCAAAGCAAAGCCCTGCTTCATCATACAAGCCCGTTTGCACAAAAGTAGTGAAAACAGCAGATCTACAAGCACACGTTGTGTGCTTGTAGATCGGCTGTTTTCACTAGTTTAAATCATTTTTAAAATGATAAATACAAAACAAACGGTTTTGGACATACAAGGTTTCCACCCGACAACGACGAAATACAACTCACGTACAGTAATTGGCCCACTGGCTTGTCATGATCTGAAATGGCAAATCTTTGAGTATAGCGGCAGCGCTATAGAGAGAGATCTCTCTCGATAGCGTGCAATGAGGGCCTCTCCAACTCTTTTTCCCGGGCTGAATCAGGGGCCCAGCACGTCCCTGGCAGCATCGCACCGCACGCTATCTGGAGCCGAGCCCATCGATTGGGGGAGGGGGACAAAACCTGGCAAGCAGCGATGGCAACAGGCCCGGGTCACAAACGCAGCCTCGTCTGTTGCCTTCCTGCTACCGTCGGCCTAATCCCGTTCCTACTTCTCAAAAGGTAAAGTTTCTGAGTCGATGCAATTATTATTATTATTTTTTTTGATTATCGATTTATATCGGACAGAAAGCCTACTTCAATTGCACACAAGTCGCTCGAGAAGAAAACATAATTGAATGTAGAAAAATCTAACACATGAACTCGATTAGAGATGTGCTCGCTTGTACTGGCCGACTAACGTAATAAGGCAGCAAAATTAAATGAAATAATATAAGGACACTGAAACAGGAAAAAAAAGGCGAAAATCAACAAAGGAAAAAGAAATCTAAATATTTGGTCTTTGGTGTCCCTTCGTACGAAAGGGAAATGTTTCATGAAAACCATGTGATAAATACAGTATCCGCAGGTTCCTCTTGACATGCAAAGGTGAATTCAGCCCCATGTTGAGTTCCAAGCTCAAACACTAGCAAGTGGCAAATGAAGTACTGTACAGTCCTGAAATATTAACCATTAATGCAAGGGACCATATCTTTTGTAGGGCAGAAACCTTGTGAGTTTGTTTTCTCTTCACGAAAGCCTACTTGTTGTACTCGTACAAGAATGTTGTGCAAAGGTATCGTAAATAGACAAAGCTATTCACGCCATTTCTGAAAGATTTTGAGAAGTCTGTCATTGTGGTTTATGAATATTTAACCAACCTGTATAAAAGAGTGCTGTTGACTAAATACTAACGACATTGGACCCACTGGGACGCAGGTTCTTTTTCTTTTTTTAATTTCTGACAAGGTTAACAAGGTTTGGACAAGGTTTCCACCCGACAAGCGCAGATATGTAAAAAAAAAAAAGTAAACAGACAAAAAGGAAGTCACCTGGACAGTGCAAATCAGAACAATACCCACCCCCCCTCCCCCTACCCACCCCAAATTCATGATAATAAAGTAGTGAGGAAGTGTGCCTGTTTGTGGTGCAGTTTTTTGTGCTACGCTCTCATGCACAGGGTCATTGGATGTGAGACAGTATTGGTCAGCCCAAAAGACTTGGTCCTGTGATGCATAATGTCTTCAAGGATAATCTGCATATATAACCCCATCATCCTGGTTACAAGCTGTACTAGAACCATCTACACCAGTGGTTCCCAAACTTTGAAAGTTGAAGGTCGCCCCTTAACTTTGACCGTGTACAAATGGAACGCTAACGGGTCCATTTGGTTCCATGTTGTACACTGTCAAAGTTACAGACTTGTAAGGGTCAATTTAGACCTCCATAAAGGAACCTAGAGAGTCCCTGAAATTCACTTTGAGAACCACTGATCTACACACTGTGTATCGTTTCTGTCGGCCAGAAACCTTGTAATCGCCCACATTTCATTTTTGTCATGTTTTATTATTATATATTTTTGCACTATTTTACACTTTGTCGTACGAAAGTGCAGCTCAAAATGTAGTGAAAATCTGTGAGCTCACAACGTGCTTTGAGCTTGTAGATCTAGCATGTAAATGTCCGCAATTCTTTGAGACACTTTTTGAACAACTCTGAAAATGTTCACCTAGAACGACATGCGCAAAACAGGGCCGCCGGGCTGAACGTGTGTCTGTTGGGTTTCATACATATCTAACCAACGGAAAGTATTAAAGGTGATACACCATGCATTTAAAAAGTATTTATGTCATATTGCTTATGTCCCAAAAACGTTTTTCAAAAGGTTTGAGGCTAAATTACCACTCCTGAATAGAGAGCCTCTCTCATTTTTGAATGGCTCTCAGAGCATTTTCAGCTGCAGTACCACCTTTGGCCTGAAATGCGCCACCCCCCTCCCAAAATTGTTTTGAAAAACAAAAAACAAAAAAAAAACATTTTTTTGAAAAAAAAAATATATATTTTGAAAAAATAATTTTAGATTTTTTTTTTCTTCAAAAACGGCCGTCGATGACGTCAGCGACGGCAGCAAATCTGGACAGCCTGTTTTGAGAACCCGTGGGATGCTTTTAACCTCCGCCTTCCCAAAACCAGAGAAAGACACAACGGTCAGAAATGGGACTTTGTGAGGATAGAAGGTGCTAGTGGGACCCCAAAAAAAGGTTTTAAAATAGGAAAAGTGAAATTTCATGGTGTATCACCTTTAACAAAAAACGTGTTAATACTAGCTAATAACTACACTGGGACCATTGGAACACAGGCTCTTTTGTACATTTCCTGAAAAGGAATGGTTTGGGACATACAAGGTTTCTGCCCGACGCCGACTATACATAGTTATATGGCAATAACTGCACCACTTAAATAGACAATACTGCGTTGTAGACACAACAGGAGCAATCGCATGGGAATGACTTATGGGTGGGAAACAGTTTATGATAGTCTATCTTGAGGCTTCCTCATTGGTTGAGGAGGAGGAGGCTGGGGGGTGCATTTCGTGAAGCTTCATTTCCTATATGGCTGTATTACGGAGGCAGGTGGTGGTGGGGAGGGAGGGAGGGAGGGGGGGGGGGGGGGGGCTACTGAAGGTCAGCGTTTTCAATTGGACACGGGGGAGATCCGGTAGATCAGTGGTTCTCAAACATTTTGTTTTTTTATTTCAAAGACCCTTAGATTGGTATGCGTTAGGCCACGGGCCCCCGATAACTGTGTACGAATGTACTCTTTCGGAGTTACAGACCCCTATAAAGGCCTGTCCATACTGTGACCGAAATGTTCGGTGAGTTGGACTTTCCGACGTGCAAATTTCCGAACTCTCATTCGGTCTAATGCTTTTCAGAAGTTCTGAGTGGAGTCATTTTGTAGTCGAACCGGACCTTTTGAGGGTGGTTTTGGTCAAAGTATGGACAGGCCTTTAGGGTCAATTTGGTTCCTAACCATCCGATAATTTAGCTGGGGACCCCCTGGAACCCTCCCCCCCACACCCACAAGGACCACTTTGAGAACCACTGCTTGGAGATGGGCGGCGCTCTTGTTGTTGTTGGAGAAATCCCTTCCCCTGTGACGTCCGAACGCGAGGGGGCCGGGATTGTTTGTTTGTTTTAGTTTCTTTCGTTTCATTTCAAGCGGTTGGTTTCTATGTGGCTTGTTGGTCCTTCTGCAGCGCGGTGATGTCCAGCGGTGGCGGCGCCCGGCCGCTCCACTCCCGCAGCTGGCCGTCCTTGAACAGCAGGTTGAGGGCGGGCAGGGGCACGCCGGACTCGGCAGGGGGCTGACTGAGGGGTCCCGACACGCCACTGTCGGGGTCGGCCGACTGGCTGCCGTCCTGCCAAAACAGAGGGCACCGGGTCACAGGCTGGAGCATAGCGGCGGGGTGGGAGGGGGTTCAGGAATGACAAAGGATGCTCGGTTCTTCTAGGTCATCTGCTACTGTAAATGAGCGATTAACTGGTCCTCACAATAAATACAGGTCATTTGCGAGTGTGATCTAAGCCTAAATCCTATCCTCTAAACGTCTATTACTGACCTGAATCTTTATCTACATAATTGTAAGCCTGACTAAACATCGTTTCAACCATAACAGCCATTTCTCTTGTGAGAAGCAGGTAAATGGCCCTCTCGCACTTCTGCTATACCTGTGGGGACATGTGGCCCTCACACATATAGTAATACAGGCGTGCGCGCCGCGTGCACACACAGACACACACAGACACACACAGACACACACACACACACACACACACACACACACACGCACACGCTTACAATACAATACAATATGCTCTAAGTAGCCTTGAGAACGAGCGGTTCCTGAGGCATGTGGCCCATAGATGCCATTGATCTCTCTTGTTTCCCCTCAGCATGAGGCAGCTTGAAGTACAGCAGATGTAGCCGTTAATGCTGAGTGCCAAGCAGGTGTGCTTTGGGTAAAGCCTAAAATTATTGGATGCTTTAACTATTGAAAAATAGCAGATATACAAGCTCGCAACACGGCACCGAGTGCCGTGCTGCAAGCTTGTAGATCTGCTATTTTTGAAAAAGTCGTGAAAATGTGGGCAAATATTTGAATATAATGTATTTTTAAAGCGAACGTTTTTTTTTTCTTTGCTTCTGGGTGGTCCCTGGAACTAAATATTTTGAGATGCGGGTCCGTGGCCAAATACATATAATTTTGGGGGTCCTTCACATGAAAAGGTTTGAGAACCACTGACATAAATTTAGTTGTCTCTCAAGAACAGACTAACTGAGCTCCAGTTAAGGGAAAAGGACCTTTTCTTTGACACGATGGCTGGCCAGATTGCTGACATAGAAACATAGGTTTTTCAAAAAACCTTAGAAGGATTCAAAAGACACTTATAGGATCGGGGTCAAAATTATAATTTTCACGATTTTTCAAAAATAGCAGATCTACAAGCTCGCAGCGCGGCACTCGGTGCCGCGCTGTGAGCTTGTATATCTGCTATTTTTCAATAGTTAAAGCATAAAATAATAATACACAGTACCGTGTACCCGTTCTGAATGGGTTAAACACAGGGCTTTAAACACAAGGCCACTGAGCTGGTATACAGACATTCTGCATCTTTTCTACTTAGTATTTTGGACCGTACATCTATGGACAGTACTATATTTGACATTCTGACTTTGTTTCCTTTGACCATTTTTATGCAAAACACTGGGAGCTTGTACAAAGAAAATAATCTCTTCTACACCTGTGAACTTGTTATGTAGAATGAAGAATAGATGAAGAATCTGAAGTTGAAGGTCAACCGGATAGCATTATTTAAGCTAAGCTACTGCATGACTGGCTACTTGTTACCTTGAGTCTAGCTTGTTATTCGTCCATGTGAGCAGCGAGTGGTCTCAAGTGGCGAATGAGAGAGACAGAGAGAGAGAGAGAGAGAGAGAGAGAGAGAGAGAGAGAGAGAGAGAGAGAGAGAGAGAGAGAGAGAGAGAGAAGAGAGAGAGAGAGAGAGAGAGAGAGGAGAGAGAGAGAGAGAGAGCAGGGGTTCCCAAACTTTTTTTGTCTCAGGGCACCCCATAAATATGTTTTTAATCCGAGGCACCCCTGGGCCCTACATTATAATTTTCACTCCAAGCACCTTATAGCATATCGTCGTTGTCGGGTGGAAACCTTGCATGTCCAAAACCGTTCGTTTTGTATTCATCATCTATAAAATGCACTAAACTAGTGAAAACAGCAGATCCACAAGCACACAACGCCTCGCGATGCGAGGCGTTGTGTGCTTGTAGATCGGCTGTTTTCACTAATTTTGTGCGACAGTCTTGTATGATGAAGCAGGGCTTTGCTTTACCAAAAGACGTACACATTTGAAACTTGGAGATACGAGGTTTCTGCCTGACAATGACGATATTTTAGTGATTATGTTGCGTGGAAAACATTGAGATAATAGCCATTTTGGTTAGAACTGACTGAAAATAACTTTGTAGGCCTATTCATTTTTTAAATGATACTAAATATTCTTTCAAGCGTCCAAATAAATTCCAACTATTATCAAATTATCTCGCAGCACCCCTGGACTGCCATCACGGCACCCCAGGGTGCCCCGTTACCCACTTTGAAAACCACTGAGATAGAGAGAGAGATAAAGGGAGGGCGTTCTTACCTGGAATGATTGAACAAAACTCAGAACCTTCAATGACAGCTTCCGGCTGGAGAGCAGCAGCTCCTGGAGGCTGAAAGCACAGCAAAGCAGGGACGTGCAGAGAATTTTAGAGAGGCAGGGGCTGAAATTTCTAAAAGGGCCTTTTGGTGAAAATATGGAAAATAGCAGACCTCCAAGCTCACAACACGTCGCACTGCGAGCTTGAAGGTCGGCTATTTTCGGTGCGTGATGCAACACTGAACTAAGCATAATCAAGTGAATACTGGATATGTGGCGTAACGACATGGATTTCTACACAGAGAGGGCAAGTCTTTCAAAAGACGATGCTGCATTCAAGTTCAGGAGAGTTTGGACAAGGTAATTCTCTTGAATGCTGCCTTCAGGTATGGCATGGAAAGAGGGCATTTGCATTCCTTTCACCATAGTAAAAACTGCATTCAGTCTGGAGAGGGCACTTTTTTACAGACAGGGGCTTAAGCCCCCTTTGATGTCTATGTGTGCACGTGCCTGCAGCAAAGGTTCAAGCTGAGCTCGGCTTCGACACTCGGCGCGCTCTCAATGGTTAGGGGGGGTAAATAAATAGTCAATTCATTCTCGGAGGAGTGTATTGGAATGGACATGAAAGCAGCAGCGCGGAGCGTTTTAAGTTTGCCTTTTGGTGTACCTCTCTTTGGAGCAGAGCTTGTGCGAGGCGATCTTTCGACACACTTTGCGGTTGAGCTCGGAGCTGAAGAGGGGCATGCCGAAGCACAGCTCCAGCGGGACCCACTCGTCCTCCGATGACGGCACTGGAAGCAGAGAGAGAGAGAGAGAGAGAGAGTGAGAGAGAGAGAGAGAGAGAGAGAGAGAGAGAGAAAAACGGTATCTTTGAGGAGTCAAAGGAGAAGCGAGGACAATACCAAAAACCATGGGAGTTCAACGGTTTCATGGTACAGGGTTCCCACACATTTTCACCAATTCATTTCCAACACTTTTCCAGAATATTTAACCCAATTTCCAGGACTATATAACAGCAATGCTACCCAAAGACAGGTAGTGTATTGCCAGTGGTTCTCAACCTTTTCAGGCTGTGACCCCTGAAATAATCATGTTTTAACTGGGGACCCGGCACCCTGACGAGCACTAAGAGTTGAGGAATTTTGTATAACACGTTTCTATTGTGAAAATAGCAGATCTACATGCTCACAACGCCTCGCAACGTGAGGCGTTGTGAGCATGTAGATCGGCTATTTTCACAATTTCTGCCTCTAATATTTGACAATTTGGCCAATTTCGAAATTTGTCATTTCAGAGGTATTAACAAAATCAATAACCAAAGACAATGCATAGCTATTTTTTCCAGGACCTTCCAGGACCCTTGATCAATTCCAAAACTTTTTCAGTACTGGAAAAATATTTTTCTAATTTCAAAATATTTCCAGGAATTTCATGACCGTGGGAACCCTGATGGTAGCACTTTGAAAACTGTATTTGTTTGCAGGACAAGACCGATGATGCAATTCAGTCTAGCGTCGGTATTAGTTTAGACCAGACTCGGATCAGAACGTTTGGGTCAGAATCACTGGGGGTACATTTAGGGTCAAGTAAATTTACCCCCATTGGGCCTTGTATTTGGGTCCCCATCCAGGCCCATGCATTTGGGTCCCCATTCAGAATCAATGGGGGTACATTTACTATAATCAATGTTTTGTCTAAGAAATGCGACTACCAAAACTACTCCTTTAACAATTGAGGAATGTGGCTCCACTTGTTGCACAATCAATCGATAATGCTGCCATGTCCTCTGAATAAACATTATTTGTATTTTGGGAGGTACTGTAGATGCATCTCAATGAGGAGTGACCTACCATCCGTTTTACCTTTACCCTCTCCACTGTTGTCCTCTGTCACCAGTTCAAAGGACTCGGTGCTGCCATTGGTGTCGAACCCTCCGCCCAGATGAGTGTCACCTCCTGGGAGAGGAACACCAAGGTTTTGTCACAATATGCCAGGGGTCTTCAACAGGGGGTCCGGGACCCCTAGGGGGTCCTTAGAGTTACTATAGGGGGACTGCCAAATCCTTGTGTCATAGGATCATTCTTTAAAATGAACAACTTGAACCCTCGCATCCCTATTCCGAGGAGATCTTTGGCCAAACATAGCAGATCTACAAGCTGCGAGGTGTTGAGAGCTTGTAGATCTGCTATTTTTGGAATGGCATTATGCTATACCCAAAACAAGAATATATAATCTATTAACTCAATTTGAATTAGTTCGATTGACTGTTGCACCCCTAAAATGAAAGCTATGATCAATAATGGCATGAAGCTAAATTGAATGAGGGAGAAGATTTGATCAGCGTCCATTAGCAAAAGGCTATCGCAAATAATCACATAATTAGCCAGACAAATGGCGTAATTAAACTGCACTAGTGGCAATCCTTATCAGATTTGCACCGTAGGGTCAACTGCTTTGGCAAGGACATTCTCACTGACTGTTGGTCAAACACGCACGCATGCACGCACGCACGCACGCACGCATGCACGCACACAAAAAACAAGTTTTGTATTGCAATACTTGAGGACATCAGTGGTGTAAAGTACTGTACAGTGTGTAAAGTAAGTAAAAATGTAACGTTTTGTGGGTAAGTGCCGCCTACCAGAGTACATGGGTGTATATCGCCGTTGTCAGGTGGAAACCTTGTATGTCCAAAACCGTTCGTTTTGTATTTATCATTTTAAAAATGATTAAAATAGCCGATCCACAACCACACAACGCCTCGCGGTGTGAGGCGTTGTGTGCTTGTAGATCTGCTATTTTCATTACTTTTGTGTGACACTTTTGTATGATGAAAACTACGGCTTTAATTTACCAAAAATGTGAAACTTGGGACATACAACGTTTTTGCCCGATAGTGACGATACAGTATGTGTGTCATGTCTACTGTAAATGTCATGTTTTGTGCGTGCGTGCGTGCGTTCCCCACCCACCCCTGTAGTCGTTGGAGTCGCTGGCCCTGCGGCGGTGCCTGGTGTTGGGGTTGAGCATGGTGACGTAGCCAGCCTGGTTGTCCAGGTCCACCTGCTGCTTCAGCGTCTTCAGCGCCTTGTGGACGCACATGTTGGAGTAGGAGAAGTCTGCATGGGGGACAGGAGGAGACATCACACGCAGGGGATTCAACTTGTTTGTTCAAGAGGGACAATATCATTTTATATCAATGAACAATGCATTTAACCCTATTAAGACCTGGAACCACTTTAACCATTATTTTATGCTTTAACTGTTTAAAGAAATAGCAGATATACAAGCTCACAGCGCGGCACCGAGTGCCGCGCTGCGAGCTTGTAGATCTGCTATTTAAAAAAAAAAAAAAAAAAATCATATGATTTATTTTTTCTTTTCTTTCTTTTGAAAATCTTTGATTATCTTTTTAAGTTGGGACCCTGGAACAACATATTTTTTGAGAATCAGGTCAAAATATTCAAAGACTTCTATTTCTTCTATTTCTTAATAGTTAAAACATAAAATAATGGTTGAAGTGGTTCAAATTTAGAGTGACACGGATGCGTTCTCTGTCTTAATGAGACAAAATACAGCACAATTCATCAGTGCAGGTACTCCAGTGTGGTAAGCGTTAGGCCACTGACCCTCTCAACTCTGAGAGTGTACAAATGGAACCAAATGGACCCATTCCATTTGTACACTTTTGGAGTTACAGGCATTTAAGGGTCAATTTGGTTCCAAAATGTGTTATGGCTAGAACTAAATTGAATTTATTCAAAAGACTACTACAAGTATTTTCCTCCTGCAGTAAAGGTGCTTACCGGTACCTTTTTCTTTGCTCTATCTTCGCCCTCATTTATTATTCCATATCCTATGAAATATGCATATGTTTGATCCAGCAGAATTTGGGTAATCCACAGAGAATAATAATAATGCACACTGAATGCACCGTAACGAAAACAACAAGCCACTCACTTCCTTCCTTCCTCGGGGCTATTTCCACAATTTTCGAAGAAATGTTGAACATTTTCACCTATAATGACATGCCCAAAATGGGGACTCCAAAGTGAAAGTGGTTAAGACCGTCGGTGGGTTTTATAAATAATGTATGAAAAGTATTCAGTAGTGGAAAACGTACTCAAATTTAAGTAAAAGTATCAATACTGCAACGTAGAAATACTCTGTACATGTAAAAGTCCGGAATTCTAAATTAATTTGAGTGAGCGTACATAAGTATTGGTATCCAAATTGACTCAAAGTACCAAAAGTAAAAGTAAAAAATGTTTAAAAATAGCAGATGTAGATTGTCTATTTTCAAATAGCCAAGGTATACAATAGGGCTAAAGTGTTTTATGTGTGTTTTATAATAGCCTATTATAATGTATATCTGCAAAGTAGCTAGTAACTAAAGTTTTCAAATAATTGTAGTGGAGTAAAATAGAAGTAAAAGTAGTAGAAGTAAAAGTATTGGAAATTGGAAATACTCAAGTACAAATACCTAAAAATGTAACTTAGGTACAGTACTTGAGTAAATGCACTTAGTTACTTTACACCGCTGGCTTCACATTAGCAAGAGCTTGACTAAATAATAACTCCAATGGATCCATTGGAACACAGGTTACTTTTTCCAATTCCATGAAAAGTAACAATTTGGAGATATAAGATTTCCACCCGACAGCGACCATATAACCATGATCTAGCCTTTCATCCATTAATAAAATGTGATCAACAGGATCGACCCCAAAAAAACAGGTTTCAAAAGAGAGAGAGAGAGAAAAAAACAAGCCCTCAAACCGATGAACGTTAGTTAATATTACAACTGACCGAAATATGACCTGTTTTTTTGTTTTTTGGGGGTGAAAAAATCTGTTTAATATGTGGAACGTTTTTTCCTCCCTGCGGCTTCCACTTCCCTCAAAAGGATGAGTGCTGAGTGAACTGTGACTGGTTTGCTAAACTCGCAACGAAAGGCTCAAAATAAAAATGAAAAGGATTTCGGGCTCAAAGTCCATCAAAGATTCTTTGAAGTGCAGAGGAAAAGCCAAATTGTCAATATTTGAGTCACGAGAAAAGCAAACCCGAAACTTGCTGGATGCTGGATTAGAGGTGATGTTAACCTTGTTCGCATGACGAAAGACATAACAACAAAAGCAAACATCCTTATAGACCAGAAAGTTCCAAACATGTTGGGCAGGTCCAACATGTGGCCGTGTGGATATTGCAAGTGTGTCGCCAAATTATTGGCTAAACATTAGGATTTCAATGATAATATAACATTAAAAAAATCATGTTAAATGTCATGGTATTTTTTTCTTTAAAACCTTTAAAAAATTATAAGATAATTAGGAATTTGAATGATATTACAGTATGATGCTACTGTGTACTGTATATAACATACAGATGGTATAGCATGTTATGCTATACAATACATATACCATACATGGGCAACTGGTGGACCGGGGGCCACATGCGCCCCCCACCTTCACTTAATGCGGCCCGCGGGTTAATATCGGAATACAGATATATTACTGATTTCAGCTGTTACAATTCCAACCATGCAAACATGACCCACTTGAATTACTTCAGTCTATCAAACATATAATTTTGCGAATGTCTGTCTGTCTGTCTGAGTGAGTGTCTGTCTGTCTGTCACAGCGTTTCTCCTCAGTGGCTGGAGCAATTGATCTGAAATCGCATCACCATTAGCATATGAACACACCTGACATAACTGTGAAGCCCGTTTGTCACTTTCACAAATCATATGCTGTATATTAGCATTTTTATGGTGTATCTATATCTATTCTGCATCTAGCATGAGGCATATCTATTCTGCATCTAGCATGAGGCAACATGTTTAACCAGCTCTGTGTGTGTGTGTGTGTGTGTGTGTGTGTGTGTGTGTGTGTGTGTGTGTGTGTGTGTGTGTGTGTGTGTGTGTGTGTGTAGGCGGGTGGCGGTATCTCTATAGCCATTAAACGAAACGGGTATTTCTTACATTGATGCTCCTACATATTATCATGCAAGCACCAGTTAAAGTTACTTTCCATCCCTCATATACTGTGTGCACAGTGCACACCCCATAATTTCCCCAATTTCGGAGCTCATATCTTTGAACGGGTAAGGGCTAGTAATAGTAACTTAATAACTAGTACTACTGTAGTCTTTTTTTTTATGTCCAATGTATTTGGATTTAAGTTCATAAAGCTAACATGCATTTGAAATTAAATTAAAAAATACTTTTCAGGATTCCGATTCGCTAAAAAGAATTCAGCATTCCAATTCAAAAATAGCAAAAATATTTTTGCTATGTTTGGCTGTATATGCATTGTGGCCCTCTGAAGTGAGTGTGAAAGGAAACTATATGGCCCTCTCCATCATCAAACTTGCCCACCCCTGACATACAGTATACAGTCATGTTACGATGTCCACACTCAGAGAATGGCTTTTGAGCTGGCAGCTCCAGTCTGCTACTGTATGTGTTTGGTGAGCTGGTTCGCTCCTCTTCCCAGAGCCGGAGCATGGTGCTTCCACTCCCCTATCTTTATCAAGTTCCCCCTGATGGTGACTTGACTTGGTATATTCCGCTTCTGTAGTCCTCACAAGAAGCGCATTCATTGGGCGCAGTGCACCACCGGGGGAAAAACAAAATCTCGCCTTCGGTCCTAACTATAATTTTAGCTGGGGACCCCCTTATATTCCCTCAAAGACCCTGCCCTGGGGGTCCCCGGATCCCACTTTGAGAACCAATGGTACAGACAATATATTTTATGTATTAGTCCTACGTTGTTTTACCCTCGTCAATCGTCAATGTAAGAACACAGTAGCTCTGGTCCATAGCGTAGTGCACTGAAGTAGTGCTATGTCACCTATGAGCCCTTGCGCCGTTGGAAAGGCTGCCCACCCTCTCGTCTGTAGTAAAAATACAAAGTACAGTTTCGCTTCTCACCAAAACGAAGACATCTTCATAGAGTAAAAAGCCTACTCTCCGTAGTGGGGGCAATATGTGTCTAAATCTCATCTCTAAAAATTAACTTTTCGCCATAAAAGAAAATATTTCACCGGAAGGCAAAATCTGGTCAATGGTATTTTCTATTGACAATATCTGTAGAGGGCGGTGTGGAGTAGCTAAAACTTCCAGTGAAATATTTCTTTTTCTGCACCAAATGTGTATTTTAGACGTGAGGTGGGGGGCTACGAGTGTTGCCACTAAGGAAAGTAGGCTTTCAACATCTTAGAACCGTCTTTGTTTTGGTGAGTAGTGAAAGTATATATTTTATTTTTACTACAGACGAGAGGCTGAGCAGCCTGGGCTGCCGCGGCTCTGTGCGCAAGTGCTCACCAGTGACATAGCGTAGCGTTAGCTACGGGACCAGAGCTAAAAAGAACAGGAAAACCTACAGGCTCCAAAAAGCCAAACTTGTCTGGTGTCCTTATCCTTGGGGAAACGGTGGAAGAGGTTTTTCTTTTATCCAGTAAGGCGTGGATATTCTGGATAATATATCTCCCTTGTGTTAGCAACGTCAGATAGAGCAGCTGCGCTAGACTATTCCATGCTGGTTTGCAACTTTGCATGCAACCACTTGTTATGGGGGCGTGTGCTGCAGCACAGCACAACAAGCACACGCCGTGATAGGGCGCAGTGATCTTACTCGACACAAGAAATAGTACCATGTGACAGAGTGGTCAAAGTTGAACGAAACTCGCTCTATAGTAGAAATATGTCAACAATGATAATGATGGCAGTTTTGTGGATTAGTTTATTATAACATTTAGGGCCAGCCAACTCAATGGAACTACTTTTATTCAGCACAAAAATGACTAAGTCTGACCACGGGAATCATAACCAATTCATGCCCTTCCAACAACTACATTACTGGCAAGTATTTCATACAGCTTTGGTTAAAACATAGGCGAACTATCACTTTATGTTAAACGAGAATAGCAGGTGGCTCTGAAACTAGCCACTGCTTTGGGAGTTTCTGTACCCAGAGAAGGCACAAAATGGACCCTCCAGCT
The DNA here is from genome assembly GCF_963921795.1 of Nannobrachium achirus. Classification (NCBI taxonomy): domain Eukaryota; kingdom Metazoa; phylum Chordata; class Actinopteri; order Myctophiformes; family Myctophidae; genus Nannobrachium; species Nannobrachium achirus. The sequence continues at coordinate 33,496,323 of NC_137819.1, read as the reverse complement.
CGAGGCTGGGTGATGATGGGTCCATTTGGTTACACTGATTTGGAGGCTGTCAGCTGGGAAGGAGGTAGGAGAAACAGCATATTTAAACTATGATTTAGATTTATTATCATGGAAAATAGTTCACAGTTGCTCAATCTTTCTTTTGTTTGGGGTGTTGTTGTAACCCCAAGAGGCCACCTATGGAACCAAATGGACCCTTTCTGTATGAGTTGAGTACAAAGGGACCCAAATTTAAGACCAAAGGCTTTCTTTGGGTCGTTTTTAGTTGACCTTGTATCAATGAACTGTACTGTTCTGTACCCTCAATTAATCAATCAATTGTCAAATAGGGTGCTATATTAATAGGTCAGCATTCATGTTATTGCCTGCTACTGTTGGTGTGAATTTAAAACATAAGCCTATTGTTTATTGGGAGGGAGGGGGGGCCATGCATTTTCCTCAAGTCACGCAGGGGGGGTCACACATTTTTTTTGAAGCGTTTGGGGGGGGCCAAGGAAAAAAAATTAAATGCTATAACTTGTCAACCAGCCCCCCCTAGTGGATAATTAACGTACATTCCCTTAATGTGCACGATGTGCACGGGTCATGACGGGTAATGCACAGATGATGCACCACACGTGTGCACACCACAGCTTTCAAATAAAAAAATCCGCTTGGAAATCCGTTCAAGCATTCAAAAGATATAGGCTATAGTGTTTTCTTCAAATGTAAACAAACATGGCTGCCATGGGAGCTGCCATGGGCTGTTCTGGGAGTCAAACATGAATTTCGCGAGCACGTTCATGCCGAAACCGGAAGTAGGAAGTAGGGAGAGTAGGGAGAGCAAAAAAACGGCCAACTCGGGCAACTCGGGGTTGGCACCATTATGTGTTAATAAGCGCTGCTTGCGACAAGCGCCATGGATATGATGTCCAAAGCGCCCCTTACGCTCATAAAACGCCTTCTACGAACACACAGCCTTATACAGTACAGATGCCATAAAACATACAGTCAGACGTAATAACGTGTTAAATATGATATATGACTTCTCATTAAAAGGTTTCACTCACCCCCTTTCAGCTCCTCCTCGTCAAACGGGAATGGAATGTGAACCGTTTCTCCGTGGCCGTGTATACCATGACCCTGAAGGACACACACACACACACACACATACAGTAAGTAAGAGCTTTACTTGAGTAGTCCACACATACATTTATCGTGATTAAAAAAAACTCAGGATAATCGTATTGTGTAGATTTAATTAATTGTGATATCGTCCAGTCATGCACTGGGATCAATTCATTCATTTATTTGCCGAGCTGCATATCCGGTACCACTTAAACCCTCTATAATTGGTAAAAGGCACTTATAATATACGTACTTGATACATGTTTTTTTTTTGTTGCTCTCTATCAAATGTCTTCGCCAAAAATAGCCGATCTACAAGCTCAAAACGCGTCGCGTTGTGAGCTTGTAGATCTGCTATTTTTGCCAAATGTTCAACCCCAGGGTAATGGATTTTGTCACAATAATCGTGATATGAAATGTTCATGTGAGTGTGTGTGTGTGTGTGTGTGTGTGTGTGTGCGTGCGTGCGTGCGTGCGTGCGTGCGTGCGTGTGTGTGTGTTACCTGGATCAGCACAGCGGAGTGCGTGAGGGCATCGTTGAGCATGGTCAGTACGTTGGATGTGGGGACCACGCCGGGGTCGTGACCCCAGGAAGTGATGAGCAACCTGTCGTAAACCTGAAACATTACATCGTCATGTCAACGTGCCATCCCCACAACACCAACAGATGTAGGCAGTACCTTGAAGGGGTTCCCCAACAAACTGAGTTACTAGAGCATTAACCAACATCAGCTATTTAAAAAACCTTGATAAAATGTGAAACATTTGGAATACTTCTGAAACATGCAGGAACCATAGACTGTAAAAAATATGGACGGTGGGAAGACATTAGTTCCTATGCTGCGAAAATTACACTTTTTTTGGCCCTTGTACGGGTGCCGCCATCATTGTAGAAATCAACGTTCATTGGTAGAAATGGTACCGTCAACGTTCACATGCAACCACAGGGATACTTGGGAGAATGTGGTGTTGAGCTTGATCGAAAATAAAGCACACGATGAAGAATCATCACAAGCCTATGATCACAAGCCCCTCCTACAGCATACCCTGCTTTAACATCAAGTATAAGATAAGTTGGACCATATTTTCACAAAACGCATATCATGGTGATTGAAACGAGGCTTTAAACTAGCGACAGGAACCATAAAGTATTTATGACAATTTTTATAAAGGTAAGAAAATCTAATTAAATGTAAAAGTTCGGGGGAAAATGAATGGAATCCAATGGAGAGCATGTTGCTTCTGGTAGAACATCGCAACTAGCGGCCAATCATAGGAACTTCAACTTTCAGTTCCGTGTATGCTTCATTTTAAATCCGGACAACTGGCCCCCTGGCAGGCACTGAAGTCTTTTTAGTCTAGCAAGTCGGTAAACAAAGATACGGTACCTGCATACTAATATCCCAGTGCTAGGGAGCCTAAACAAAACATGATCACCTGCTGAGACCGATGCAAAAATCCTTTTCAGACATCTGTGTCAAGCAATGCTCAAGTGCACAGAAATAAGTTTAATTTAGCACTGTGCTACGTAAATGCACTTGAGCATTGTTTGACACAGATGTCTTACATTGAAGACAACATTTTTGCATTGATCTCAGCATGTGGACTGCTTGTTTTCGTAGGCTTCTTTCTACAGGATATATCTAGCGCCAACCTCTTAGGTTTGTATTCTACACAGACACACCCAATACAACTTGATGCCCTAAGCATGACCTCAGGCACAGTGTTGTAGCACTAGGGCATTAACGAAAATGTCGACAAGTCGACTACATTACACAAGTCGACTCCCACCAGAGAAAGTCAAAAGTCAAAGTTGAAAAAAAAAAAACTTGTGAGCGTTGTGAGCATGTAGATCAGCTATTTTCACAATTTCTGCCTCTATATATTTGACAATTTGGCCAATGTTTAATTTGTCATTTTAGGGGTATTAAAACGTCCTTAAATTAGCACTTTAGAAATGTGAAGATACCCTCTATACACTTAAACTTTATGTTGGATTGTTTACAGTTGAGTGAGAAAACAATGTTTCACATTAAGTTAATCATCTGGGGACCCCCTTCAAAATAATTGGGCAGTTGTGTGTGATGTGATGACGTCATCAAACGATAAATTCGACTTCAACTCAACCTTTTACTGAGTCGAGTCGACTTGCAAAAATCGCAAGTCGTTAATGAACTATAGTACCTAGTTTTTATTCTAGCGGGGCCATGAAATAATTCACAAAGCAGCCTTTGCCACTGGTGTTTTGACTCCCGTTAAAGTTATGAATGAAGTATTTCAAATATGTGGCCTGGACAACCGTACTATGGTGTGACCTTCACCAGCTAAAAAATAAACATGTGGCTTTTCTTATCTGACCTTGCACATAGGCTTTAGCCCACACACTATGTCATTTGAGGCTGTGTCAACAAACTGAACATAGCTTTGCTCTACAATAATTCCAAACATTCTGTGTGTGGGAGTCGGAGACATAAGCAAACTGTGCCGCGCTGTGAAACATATTTCAACGGGCCTCAGATTTGTTTCAATATGCTGGCTCAGTTTCTGATAAAGTTCTCAGATCCCAATTCGAGCCCTGTTCAGGATGTGGCACTAAACCTGAGTTCTGGGAACTTGTACTTTCAAAATCTAGCAATTTTTCCAATCTAAAAAAAAATATATATAGTTTATAGACAAACCTGGAATGTCCTGGTAGTTTATAGCAGTGGTTCTCAAACTTGTGGTCCCCCAAATTATTTTGTGGGGTCCCCAGATGATTAGCTAAATGTATTTTTTTTCTCAATCAACGGTTAACAAACCAACTAACAGAATAAGTGTATACAGGGTATCTGCACATTTATAAAGTGACAATTTAAGGACTTTCAAAACTGGCCAAACTGTCAAATATTAAGTAAGCAAGAGGCGAACATTGTGAAAATAGCCGTTCTACATGCTCACAATGCCTCGCAGTGCAAGGCGTTTGTGAGCATATATATCTGTGGAACCGAGTCACATTAAAAGTGCTTGTCAGTGTGGGGGTTCCCAGTTCAAATATGTTTATTTTGGGGGTCACGGCCTAAAAAGGCTTGAGAACCACAGCTGGTTTATACACAAACCTGGAATATGTCTGCTAGTTTATAGATTAACCTAGAATATGTCTGGTAGTTTTAGACTAACCTGGAATATGTCTGGTAGTTTATAGACTAACCTGGAATATGTCTGGTAGTTTATAGACTAACCTGGAATATGTCTGGTAGTTTATAGACTAACCTGGAATATGTCTGGTAGTTTATAGACTAACCTGGAATATGTCTGGTAGTTTATAGACTAACCTGGAATATGTCTGGTAGTTTGCGGAGTCGGGAGCCCTTGGAGAGGAGCAGAGAGGGAGGGCCTTGGCCGGTCACATGGTACAGGTACAGCTTGAACCAGATGGAGCTCACCTCAGGGATTGCCGGGCCAATGTGCTGCAATGCAATTGCACAGAGACGTGCAGAGGATGTTAGAGAGGCAGAGGCTGACATTTCTAAAGGGGCCCTTTTGGTGAAAATATCGAAAATAGCAGACCTCCAAGCTCACAATGTGAGGTTGGAGGTCGTGAGCTTGGATGTCGGCTATTTTCGATGCTTGGTTTCTATGCAGAAAGGACAATTCTTTCAACACAAGATGCTGCATTCAAGTTCAGGAGAGTCTGGACAAGGCACTTCTCTTGAATGCTGAAGAGAATGCTGCCTTCAGCTACAGTATGGCATGGAAAGAGGACATTTGCATTTCTTTCACCATGGTAAAAACTGCATTCATGGTCTGGAGAGGGCACTTTTTTACAGACGGATAAAAGGGCAGGGGCTCAAGCCCCCTTTTATGTCTATGTGTGCATGGGCCTGACGCGCGCGCGCACACACACACACACACACACACACACACACACACACACACACACACACACACACACACACACACACACACACACACACACACACACACACACACACACACACACACACACACACACACACACACACACACACACACACACACACACACACACACACACACATATAGAGCTGCTTCTGATACGGTCGAGTTGCAGATACAGAAACATACAGGCATAAATAATGCATGTGAAAACACTTGCATGCAGACACTTTTTCCCCTCTCGTTTTTTTTCTTTTTTCTTTTCCTGAATCTCAAAGACACCCACGTACCACCTTGCACACATATTTATGCACACCTCAGAGAAACGGAACACAACCATCTCTGGTCTCTGCACTGCGAAAATGAAAATCCTCATTGTGTGTTCATCGAACCACTGATTTATACTTCACCGGTTGACAGTGTCACACAGAGTTAACTCAGAGGGGGTAAATATGGACCCGTAAGGGGGGCGATGTTAGGACAACAACAGTGGTTTCGTGATCCTCCCTCCCTCCCTCTCACTCTCAAAAATGTATGCTTGTGCATGGCCAAGTAGTGGGATTGCTTTGGAGATCTCTCTCTCTCTCTCTCTCTCTCTCTCATCTTGTTGTTGGAGACGATCACAAAACGAGCACTCACTCTCACTTGCACGCACGTGCGCAGACTGCGCACACACGCACACACAAACCCCTGAATGAAACAAGCCTAATGAAACAAACAAACACACACACACACACACACACACACACACACACACACACACACACATACACACACACACACACACACACACACACACACCAGCTCCCTTTGTGCACAACACGCCACTTCATCCAAGTCCCCGGCGTGCCGCAAAGCGTTTCTCTGCTCCCCCCCCCCCCCCCCCTACCCATCATGCACCGGGTCCCTGCGGGCCTGGCTACCTGCGGCGTGCAGCTGCTGATGGGTCGTATCTCGTTGCTGAGGGGCGCCATGGAGACCAGCAGCTTGTAGTTCTTGTTGAGGACGCGGCTGCACGTGGCGGGATCCAAACCCAGAAGGCTCTCGCAGCGCAGCATGTCCAGCGGGAAGCCTGCACAGGGACAGAGAGACAGAGACAGAGAGAAACAGAGAGAGAGAGAGAGAGAGAGAGAGAGAGAGAGAGAGAGAGAGAGAGAGAGAGAGGCCACGGCCTAGAATTAATGAATGCTTTAACTATTGAAAAATAGCAGCTATACAAGGTCACAGCTTGTAGATCTGCAAAAAAAGTTGTGAAAATGTGTGCAAATCTTTGAATATAATTATGTATTTTTAAAGCGAACGTTTGTAACTCGAATTTTGCTTCTGGGTGGTTCCTGGAACTAAATATTTTGAGATGGGGGTCCGTGGCCAAATACATATCATTTTGGGGGTCCTTCACATGAAAAGGTTTGAGCACCACACTGACATCATAGGTTTTTCAAAAGACACTTATTAGAATAGGGTCAAAATCGGGTCAAAATTCTGCGCTGTGAGTTTGTATATCTGCTATTTTTCAAAAGTTAAAGCATAAAATAATAATACGCAATAATGCGTATCCGGTCTATAGTAAATGGCTTAAGGGTGGAGCTGAGACACAAACAGACACTTTCACAAACTGCAATTATGTCAACCACATTAACCCCTTGGAGAAAAAAAAAATATATATCACAATTTTTACAATTGTTTTAAAATCGTTCACAAACAGCCCACTCTGAGCCTGTAGATCGTCAGTTCTTTTTTTCTATTCATCATACAGCTATTTATATAGGGTTTATGTGAATAAGATTGAAAAAAATCATTCGGTATGCCTGGTAAAGAGTGTGATTGTTTTCCTTCAATAGTATTTACATTAGCATATGGTCTAGACAGATGCTGGGTTGTATGTTTATTTGGTATGCCAGGTTCTTGGAAGCACTACATTCCATTAGTCGTACTCTATTCATGTGATTATTTACCTTGTTGTTTGTGGACTCGCGTGCATGACATTTACACTGATTATGCACTTGTAAGTCGCTCTGGATAAGAGTGTCTGCTAAATTGTCATTTAAAGTGTAATCTGCTTTACAAGAAGAAGGGCGCGCTGGATAGTTCTAATGGTTCACACAACAGGTGCTCTTAAACCCATTTAGGCCGGGAACACATTATTAGGCAATATTTTACGCTTTAACTATTAAAAAAATAGAGCTTGTAGAGCTGCTATTTTTTTATATTTTCTGAATATTTTGACCCAATTCTACTTTATTTTTTTTGAAAAAACTGATTCTATGTCAGTGGTTCTCAAACCTTTTCATGTCAAGGACCCCCAAAATTGTTTGGCCGCGGACCACCATCTCAAAATATGTTGTCCCAGGGACCCCCAGTCGCAAAGATTTGAGTTACAAAGGTTTGCTTTGAACATGATTTGTCAAAAATAGCAGATCTACAAGCTTGCAGCGCGGCACTCGGTGCCTCGCTGTGAGCTTGTATATCTGCTATTTTTCAATAGTTAAAGCATTCAATAATTGTAGGCCTAATTGGGTTAACAGAAACAGGTAGACTTATAGGCTATAAAACACAGTCCAAGTCTTTGCTTGATCTACCAGTCCCCCGGCGGTGCAGATAACCAAGGAAAGAGAAACACTGAAGGCTTCTTCTTCAGGTGAATAAATATTTATGAATTCATCCTCTGAGCAAGGTAAACAAACACCGTGTTCATCAGGGTGTCTGCTCGATATTGGCCTTTCCAACATGAAAATGATTCCATAATTCAGCTGACAGTACTAACAGTATGCCATCATTTATGATGCAGTAAGTGGTTTTCTTTCGTTGAAATACAGTCAATTAAGCTCTAGTATATTCTGATGGCAGTCATTGTTTGTTCAGTATAACAGGGGTCTCTCTCTCTCCAGCTCTTTAGTTAACAATAAAAGCCTCTTTCAGGCAGGGATACCAATTTGATCCAATCAGCAGAGATGACTCATCCAGGACACAGGATGAACAAGTGGTGACTCAGAGAAATGAGCAGAGAACCGGAACAGAAAAAGTTTAAGCTGAAACTCTCTTTTGATTGGCTGAAATTGGTAACCCACCTGAAAATGCACATGATGTCATGATAGACATTTTCAAAAATAACAAAGATAGCTAAATGCATCGCAATGTGATGCTTGTAGATTCTTGTTAATTTATCTTTTGAATTTGTGTTACAACATTCAAGTATATAGAGCTTACCAGTAAGACTCCCTAATCGTGAGATAAGCGACCGTCACGTCGTATACACAAATTTTAGAAGGCGATCGTAGTCAATCAGGAGGGAATATGGGAAATGTGACAGATCTATGTTGATGACATGACTTTAGAGATACTGTGTACCGCTTTGCGTGAATTTTGGCCAAAATCTGTAGGAACAGTGTCCAAAAATGTGTTTTGCAAAAACAGCTGCTTCTGAATCTGATTCTATCTGAGAGCCAAAGACAGCCTAACATGCTGGTTGTTGTAAAAGTAATCATGGTTTAATTTGAATTTAGGGTCACAGTGCTCACACCACCTGACAGCAATAGGCGTGGCCGCCGGACTGTTAACGATTAAACAAAACGTATTTTTAATTAAGCCTCTCTACATTTTTTGACATTTTTCCCTGTATACCTGACACAATAATCATCCACGCCGGACTCATAATACCCTGCGGTGGTCGGTGTTGCGTGTTTGGCTGACAGGCTAACACGGTTCGTCCAAGTGGGGCCTCGGCGAGCAGATGATTATGAACTGAGAGACGGTCTATCAGGAGCTGAGGCACGCAGCCAAGTCGCACAAAACAAACAGCATCTGGCGCTATGGCGCTAGTGGCCGGATAATGAAGTGGATTTGCTTTTGTCGCGGGCCGCTTTGGGGAGGCGTTCACAACTGCCCAAAAAAGAAGAAGAAAAAGAAAAAAGAAAAGAATAACTAACACCCTTTTGTGTGGAACACACACCCTGTCTAGCGACAGAATGTCTCATTCAGAATTGTCAAAAGATTGAAGAGCTGGACTGTTAACAGGGTGCGAAACAGCCAAACAGAAGAACCAACGTACTGTACATGAGAAAGCAAGCAGAAGCTCGCCAGCATTCTGGTGTGTTCTCAGCAGTGGAGGAGAAAGTACTCAACCCCAGTAGACAGGGGCGTTATAACGTCTTGGAGAGTGGGGGGGATGACATAACCGCGCCATCATGCACACGCTTGCACGTATCGCGCGCGCACAGCGTTGCTAAACAATCGGGAACGGCACACTACACTTTCCCCTTGCCTCTCTCCACATGCACCAGCCAGCAAGATAGTCTATAGTTATATAGTAGATGGAATTCTTGGTACCAACACTCCAACAGACAGACAACACCAGTATCATATCATCATTCAGTTCCAAAAGCTTTTCAGTTAATCTACTTCATTTTACACCACTGTCACTACAGCAAGCATGATGGTACCCAAACGTTTTAGCCCGTGAACCAAGAGAAACTAAACCCAAACAAGTAGAAGTGAAAATAGCCGATCTACAAGCTCACAACGAGTCGCTTCGCGCTGCGTTGTGAACTTCTAGATCGGCTATTTTCAAGACCCATACAATGTGTCCACAACGCTAGCCAAAACAGTGTTAGCTAGCAGCATAGCATCCATCAACTCTAATATAGCCACGACTCACTCACCAATTAGCCCTATTCACGACCCGCCCACTCAGCATCCCCCGGGTGCTGAAGTCCCGTTTTGAAGGGGTAAATCCTACCATAGCCTATGGAGTTAGCACAGAAATCGCAAATTTAATGCAATTTCCGAATAGTAAAGTATAAAATACGGCTAGCATGATCAAGAACACAAGATACTAAACGGCACAAAGCACTATAATTTACTTTACTGTTAGAAATAATGATTTGTTGGCTTTAAGTCCAGTATAGTTTCCCCTTCTAAATTGAAGTCAGCACCCGGGGAAAACTGAGAAACGGAAGTAGGTGGGCGGGCCGTGAATAAGGCTAATTGCTGACTGAGTACGATGAGACGAGCAGGACGATGTTTAATGCCTTTATAGCCTACATGGTCTTGTCTTGGTGTTCTGTTTATATTCCTTCATGCCTGTGTTGTTAATTTCACCACGAGTCCATGACGCATACGCACTGACGACAGAGTGGACGACCGTTAAAGGCTCGTCCTATGAAAGCCATTTCCTCTCTGCACAGAAGCGCATTTCAAAACAAGAGTCTTTATTTTATTTTTTTCATCTATACAATCGATCATTCAACATGTTTATTTTGAAATTGTCCTGGAAAATAGTAGCCAAATAGCCTCTACATGCCACTGAGAGGTTACGTTTGTGTTGATGAGAGCCAGTTTGCAGCGCAGTGGAGAAAAAAAAAAAAAAACCCCGGCCGGCAAAAAAGGTGGGGGGGATGAGATTACGTTTTTATGAAAGTGGGGGTGTCCCGTCGTACTCACAATGAATGGTGGTGACGCGCCTGCCAGTAGATAAGATACTGCTCCTTTTTACTTTGGTTAAAGCTGCTTTTAAAAATACTGAAGTATTAAAATGACAAATGACAAAGCACTTTTTTTGTTTTTGTTTTTTTAATATTAATGCGTTACTAGTGAAATTTACCAATACAGCGATGCGTTGCTGTGAGCTTACAAATCAGCTATTTCCATTTTTTGAAATAGGGCTTAAATATTTCATTCATAACGTAAAAGTCATAAGCGTCCAAAAGAACAGACACTCAAGATAATTATGTACTTGTCATCAAGCACCAGTGAGCCATATACATAGTATACATACGTTCTGGTCTCTGTTTTGCAGTCTTATTGGGTGGAAATCTTGGAATCACTGTCAAGAGTAGCTGGAAAATTGAGAGTCTAATGCGATGATTGCATTGTTTGGGGGTAATTCCTCCTACAAAGTCACTCTCTTCCTCTGAGGCAGCCTTTATAGCCATTGTTACCTTATTAGCTAGACAGTTAATATTGCTCAAGTGGAAATCTCCTAAACCCCCTTCACATGCTTTGTGGATAAACAACGTAATTAACTACGTTAAATTGGAGAGAATCAGGTGGCTCCCTGAATAAGTTCAGTATGATGTGGGACCCTTTTTATCTGGTGGGAAACACCAGATCTTTAAAGAGATCATTTTCTGGCGAGACATTCAGGCAACCTATTTGCCGATTGGCTGTCCATGGCACATGGTAACCAAGCTAGTTTCATGATTGGGAGCGGCCCCCCCGACCATGGGTGGACATTACTGCATTAGGGCCAATAGCAGGGGTGTTTACCGCTCCTCCAGCCTATGGAATCCTGGACTTGTAATGAAATATTTTGTCCAGCAGGGAGGACCATTCCTTCACACTAAGGCCAGTGGCTGTGGTCACACATTTCTGTGTGACCACCGTGCTTGATTTGGCTGTACACGCTGACTTGTTCATCAGGAAACATGCTCCCTCGTCGATTGGATTTTACAAAACAGACCCGCGTCGTCACATTGAATCCTGTTTAAGAAGAGCTTAAAACACAACTTTCTAATGTTACATTGATGACGTGAGGAACGCTAAAGTCGTCTTGGTTACATAGTAGGCTATGCGAAAATAACAAAGCTCAGAGTCGCAAATTCAATGATCGCTGCATCAGCACACACAAAACACGGGCGTGAGAGAAGTAAATGAATGAAATGGACATCACGTTTAGCCGATTCAACGATTCCAAAAGTCATACGATTGGAAGTTATTGCTACATGCGGCTACGTATGCGTCTTGCTGTTGCTGCTGTTTTGTTAGGAAACAGCTAGGGTCCAGGGAGTGCACAGAATTTTAGAGAGGCATGGGCTGACATTTCTAAAAGGGCCTTTTCATACGGATAAAAGTTAAGGGCTCAAGCCCCTTTTGCTGTATGTGCGCACGTGCCTGGCGACCAGCGCATCACATTACAGACTTATCATTTCAATCCGTTTCTTTGCAAAAACACATTTCTTTTAGAAAACATTTGTATTCTTGTTTCTCCCTAGGGCTGACCTTCGATTGAATTTTTTGCAATCGAAGCTCGTTCGACGAAATCGAGCGAACTTCGAAGCTTCGATGACGGCGACCGGGGGGGGGGGGGTCGGGAGCAAAAGTTTATCGGTTACATAAGTGATAACCGTTAAGGAAATGTGTTTAAAAATGCGCGATTTACCCAATTTTAAAAGGGAAAACACACCAGTTTTTTCCTCATAATAAAGCTCCCTATTTTCATTCAATACAACAATACAATGAGGAAGAAGAAGAATAGGCTATGATACGAATGTTTTCAAGTGTTTTTGCAGTACAGTAGGATTGACATAATCACATCACGTCTGTAATGTAACACATCGCGGCTGCAACAGCAAACACTGCAGCGCGACTCAAGAGCCCTATATAACAAACAGATTAACTCCCAAGTCCCAAGGTGTAGACTACTGTACACGCAAATGTAATAGTAGATTTTATAGTAAATAATTGCACTGCAGTGTGTCTGATATAACGTTCCACACTCATCAACCGAAAGCTGACGGTCAGGCTCAGACAACTCTATGCGGGCGCGACTAGTGAGCTTGCAGATCCTATATAAACTTGTCATCATCAACACCACGACAACGTAACCCTAGCAAGTTGGTTTTAAGCTCCTTTTTCCTCTTTAAAACGGGATCGACGCTGACGGGGTCCGTTTTGTAAAATCCAATTTTCGCTGTTTGTTTCCTTGCGTTGAGTTGTGTGTCGAGTCAGCGTGTGGAGGACAGCAACCGCATGCATGAATGTTACACCGACATTGGTTTGGTAAAGAAATGTGTGACTGCATCGCATAGTTAACTTGCATTGGGTGATGTTACTCAGACATTGGTGTCACATAATGTGACAGCGCGCTATCTTTTCTTTTCTTCATCGGCGACCATTCTGATGGCTTCATGCATGCTCTTGTTGTTGTTGGCTTGTTATTAATGTTAACACGTGTGTGAGAAGGGGGCGACGCTATCACGCTAGAGTGGAGCGAGGCGCAGAAAAAATCTCCATTTGGCCATCCCTAGACATATAGCCTACAGTAAGTTAGAATATTATGAAATATCCTACATGAGAAAGAACACCAACACTAACTTCAACACACCAATCCACCAGATTTTAAATTGACTGTGTGTCGATTCTTGTTTTCACATATAACCTCTCTGATATCTCTGACTGATTGTCCAGTTATTTGTCTGATTCTGAACAGTGCCATATTGGTCGGAGGATCGACCAACAGTTTTACTAGTAGTACTAGTAATATTATAAAATGTTATGTTTCTATCGTCTATTTTTATTTTGTATTTATGTTTCATTAGGTTATTTATGTTAATCTAGTTAATCTAGTCCAAGGGTCTTCGACAGGGGGTCTGTGATATAGTTACTACAGGGGGTCCTCCAAAATATTTTTTCTTCTTTTTATATCCTTAAATTAAATAGAGACTGAAAACACAAATTGACATGAATCCAAAATACACTGATGTTTCCATAGTTTCCATAGTGTCATTGTTTGCTGTCAAACGGTGAAACTATGGAATCTATGAAAAGGTTGTGGGGGTCCCTGCTTCATCTTGCTCAACTAAAGGGTCCTTGGCCTGGAAACGTTGAAGACCCCTGATCTAGTCCATTTTAATGTAGTGCTTGTCAGGTCCTTATTTTGCATTAGTGACAGGTCTTGCTCAACACTTCATCATCGCTTTGATTATTCTTCACTACCGTCTCCAGTGCTGGGAGTGCTTCATTAGCCTGGCATTAGCCAGACTGATAATGTGGATTCACTCACATGTTCCAGGGGGGGAACGTGTGAGTGAATCCTCATTATCAATCTGGCGAATGCCAGGCTAGCACTTAATACAGTACTAAAGCATAGTACTGTCCACCACTGATTCTCTAACGCAGGGGTCTTCAAGGTTTTCAGGCCAAGGACCCCATAGTTGAGAGAGAGATGAAGCAGGGACCCCCACAACCTTTTCATAGATTCCATATAGTTTCAATATCGTTTGACAGTCACAGCACAATCATCAGTGTATTTTGGATTCATGTCAATTTGTGTTTTCAGATATTTAACCACTTAAGCCGTCTATTACCTAATAAACTTACCTTTTGCTCTTTTCCCCTCTTTGCCGAAAATAGCCGATCTACAAGCTCACAAAGCCTCGCACTGCGAGGCGTTGTGAGGTTGTAGTTCTGCTATTTTTGGCTACAGTTCTCAGAATATGGACGCTAGGGTTCAAGTTGTTAATATAAAAAGGATTGGAAGATTTGGAGGACCCCCTGTAGTAACTCTGAGGACCCCCTAGGGGTCCAGGACGCCCTGTTGAAGACCCTTGCTCTAATGTTCTCAGGGTTGAGTGAAGGGGTTAACAGTCGGTAGAGAGGGGCACGACGTGGCAGAACTGGCCTGGTCTACCTCCCAACACAAAGAATACAGTCATGCATTCTTTCTCACAATGTCTGCCGAGTGCCAAGAACGCCGCCTCGCCCGTATCCATCTGGGTCATCGTGTGGACAGCACATTCAGAGGTTATTAATTGGCATATGTACAAAAAAAAAAGAGAAGAATTTAATATAGATTTCTTTGGGAAAATATTCGCAGCACCCATCATCATGACTCAAGGTCTGTAAATCTCGCCTGCTATACCAGCTTCAGTGAAAAGGAAAAAAGACTAGAGCCCACGTCACACCATTGTAAAAGAGTTTTACAATCTTAAATGATTTGGAAATGCATCACACAGCACAGGATCTTCTAATAAGATTACCTAGACTATAATCTTAAATGTGCACACACTACAAAGCAAGCATTAGTCACAGCAGAAGTCAAGTAAGTGACTTTGAAAACAGTTACTGACCCTTGCAGTGATTATAATAAACTAATTTATCATTTTAAAAAAAGAGTTTGACTTTTAGTTGGCCTGTCAGTATGAGCATTGTTTCTGAGAATTCTTTGACACAGGGCCTGTTCCTTTACAGGCAAATTTAGAGCGTACCCAGTGGCGGAAAGTAAATTTACTTAAGTTATTTTTTTAGGTATTTGTACTTTACTTGAGCATTTCCAATTTCCAATACTTGTACTTTTACTCCACTACATCTCAGGTCGCCAAAGAATTTCCCACATAATGTGGGGTCGTGATTCAGACCAGGTGTGGGCAACTATTATGATGGAGAGAGAGGGCCACTATATTTCTACCTTCACTTCAGAGGGCCACATTGCATATTGCTATGTTCTACTTTGTCTTTCTAGTATCTCATACAAAAGAAGCAAAAATAGAAGATCTACAAGCTCAAAACGCGTCGCAGTGCGGCGCGTTTTGAGCTTGTAGATCTGCTATTGTTGCTTCTTTTGAATTGGAAACATGAATTAGTTTTGTTGTTTTTTAATTGGAATCCTGAAGTGTACAATTGTATTTAATTTCAAATGCATTTAGTTATACTCATGTTAACTTTATTAACATAAATACAAATATGTTGGATATGAAAAAAGACTAACATTTTAGTACTACTATACTAGTCATTAAGCTACTAAGATAGACTGAAGTAATTAAAACGGTCATGTTTGCATGTTTGGAATTGTAACAGCTGAAACCAATAATTTATCAGTATTCTGATATTAACCTGCGGGCCGCATTAAGTGAAGGTGGGGGCCGCATGTGGCCCCCGGGCCGCCAGTTGCCCATGTATGATTTTTAGACCATTGCCTGCCTCTCCTCACCTTGTGCTGCCTCCAGGTATTCAAACGCAATGCATTCTGGGCCAGGCGGCTGGCGAGACATTAGTGAGAACAAAACACCTTTTTGTTACATTTCATTACTATTCTTACTGTGAAGCAGAAGGCGGCGCAGCTGTTCAAGTATTACAGTTTCACACTGATTAAGGAACATGTAAGGATTGCTGGATTGCAATTAAAAGTTTAAATTGACTCCAAATTAGAGCTCAAGCATGCAGTATTATGTAACTTTATGAATTAAATGAAATGAAGGTGGAGCAAATGCAACATTATTCATTTGTTGGTTAAAATACCAATTACCTATTTACATCTGTGTAGCTACAGTAGATTTATTATTCAGTCCTGTAACTTGAAGTCAAACATCAATCTTTTTCACTTGAAATTGCCTGAATAAGGAACATGCTCATGCAAGTACAATAAAAAGGTAACAAAAGATATGACAATACGTTGAACGGTAGATGAAAGGTAATTACATTTTCTCCATCATTTAAAAGCTACAATAGCATTTTCGAGTGCTGTGCTGCTAATTCTGTTTCTGTAGAAATATAGCAGATCTACAAGTACAAGCGACAAAAGATAACAAAAAGATCAAATATTTGGGATAGAAGGTTTCTCTCCGACAATATTTAACTACAAAATCAGCCTAGGGTTTCGTGGGCCTTTAAACAAGTGTGTTTAGTTGCTTGGCAGCAAGACAGAGCTTGTAAAGTTGCAGGTCATTGTGAACACTGAACAGTTTATTTATGCTTATGAGAACTTGAACTCCAGTTCAAGATAAAATGGCGAGAAAGATAAGAGGTAGGGAAGCTTGAAATGCAGAAGTTTGCAGTTGGTGCATGAAGATAAAATGAAGAAATTGGATATGAAAATGACACTGCTAATTCTCATTGTGCTAGTTCTTTACATACTGTATACAGGAATATACATTTATAGCCACTTAGGCCCTAAGAAAAAAAAAGAAAAATGCTAAACAAAGTGTATTTATTAAATGTAGTAGCTTATAGTGTATCATATAATTAATTATTAATAAGGGGGAAAAAAATAATCAAAGGTTTATGGTCATGATTCATCATGAAAACCACCCGCTATGCCAACATTGTTTGGTAGCGTGCGTGCCTGCAATGGACATGTCTGGACACTGGAGTCGGGAGCACTGTGCGCACAATGACATTCAGAGGTCTCCTTCTGACCTAATCATCCACGGATCTCAGTCCTTCTATTTTTCCTATAATCAGCAGAAGTGAGAGAGTCAATTCCTTGTGTCATTTGTGTTCATATAAGATGATAGTCCATATGATTTGCAGTGCATCATGCCATGCCATTCGCTCTGTTCAATTTCATTAATTCATGGCGCAGGAAATAAAGACCTGATTACAATCATATACAATTCTCTATAATCAATAACATGTAGGTGATAGTCATGTACAGTATATCAAATATGGTTTTATATAAAAGCAATCAAAACTCAGAGCTTAGAAAACCAAGGTTGGGATGTGCGATTCCATTTCCTCCATTCTGTTTCATTAATTCATTATGCAGGAAATAATGCATTACACTTTCTATAATCAGTAACATGTAGGTGAGACTTGCTTTTATTTAAAGGCAATCAAATGTTTTTAATGGGGCCTCGAACTATTAAAAGTTTCACGCATTCATGTGAGGCAGGACAACAAGGGGAACGTTGAAAAGCAAAACGACAGGAGAGCCTGGTGCTTCAAACATTTGACGCAGTATTTTCCCCATCATATTAGGATGTAATGAGTGAGAATGTGTCGTTTTGCAGGGTTGCTTTAAAATGTGAGGACTGAGGAGCAGACATCAGGAAACAAGAAAACAAGAAATCCTGTTTAACAGGTGGTGCACATCTCAAAAAGTTAAGCCTAAAGTGCAACTTGAACAGTTGATTCTCCTGGAGGAGTTAAGGAATTGAGGTGGTTACCACCTGTCTGGGAGAGTGGAGGGTGACGCTATGCTTGCTGATGAGTCTGTCTAGGCTCATACGGTAGTTTTTAGTGACAAGCCTTAGCTATAGGCCTATGCTTCTCCTAACACTCCCCATTTTCAACGGTCCTGGTTCTTCAGTTTTCACTTGAAAAGTTAAGCTAGAAACGGAAACTTTTGTTTTCTCTAAAAGAACAGATCAAACCATGCTTGTGTGCCTAATGGTCAATTTATGCTTTGTGCGGCAAGTGTCGACGAGGCGATGCACGGCGAAAGTGGTGTCAAAAATATTTCAGAAAATGTCACATGCTCTGATTGGTTGGGAATTAGACAAACTAAGCTCTGTTATGTCGGCGAAGCACAAGACTATGTACATTAACTTGTTTGCATTTGCATGTAGATGAGACACGCAGTGCAATGCTTCATTTGACACGCACTGTGCAAAGCATAATCTGACCTTTATACTTCGTCTTACAACCGACGATAAAACTGGGAGGTATAATAATATGAATCAATGGATGCATTGGACCCATCAATGCAGACATCGTCACAAAAGCGAGTGTGACAACGTTGTGGCAGATGCTCTGTCACGTGCACACATCTGTCCTTTTAATGGAGTGGGTGTCATTAGACTTCCAGTTACTGTTTTGCTTGTGTGTGCGTGCGCGAGCGCCTTTGTGCTCTATGTCGTCCATTGATGACTCATCGAGGCCACCTGTGTGAGGATGACGCGAGCTGGGTCTACACACAAGCCTGCACACGGTTCCCTAATTCCCTGTTATGGCTGGCTCAAAGGATGCACCATAAGGTGGTACATGATGCCGGGTCAGATGAAAAGAATACATTTATTTACAACAACAAAAAAGACCAACAAGGAAAGAGTGAGAGAACGCAGCTGTGTCTTGTGACAGGGAGTTGAGTTAAGTCCATTTAGTAGAGTCAATTATTGTTTTGTTTTTTTATTCATCCATGGATAGTTGCTGTCTGAGCACAGATGCTCATTTTCAGCAACATCCTGCACACAGACAGACAGACACACCCGGGAGCTGAACAGTACAACCACAATCTTATCGTGTTGGCCACTGAACAACATCATTGTAGTAGTGTGGTGCAGTCAGTGTTGGAAAACATACATGTTTTACTTAAGTAAAAGTACATGTTTTACTTAAGTAAAAGTATCAATACTGCAATGTAGAAATACTCAGTTACAAGTAAATTCCAGAATTCAACATTGGTACTTTGAATTCAGAATTCAAAGTACCAAAAGCAAAAATAGCCAAGGTATAAAATAGGGCTAACGTGGTTTATGTATGTTTTATGATATTATAATGTATATCTGAAAAGTAACTAGCAACTAAAGTTTTCAAATAAATGTAGCGGAGTAAAAGTACAATATTTGGATCTGAGATGTCGTGGGGAAGACAAAAAATTAAATAAATTGGAAATACTCAAGTAAAGTACTACAAGTACAGTACCTCAACATTGTGTTTAACTCTCAAATACCTGGAACGCGCCCGAGTCGCGTTAGATTTTAACCACTTTAACCATTATTTTATGCTTTAACTTTAGAAAAATAGCAGATATACAAGCTCACAGCGCGGCACCGAGTGCCGCGCTGCAAGCTTGTAGATCTGCTATTATTTTTAAATCGTGAAAATGTGTGCAAGTCTTTGAATATCTTTGACCCGATCTTTGACCCGACTTCTAAATCCCTCTTCTAAATCATGTGGTTCTCAAACCTTTTCATGTGAAGGACCCCCAAAATTACAGGTATTTGGCCACGGACCCCCATCTCAAAATATGTTGTTCCAGGGACCACCCAGAAGCAAATATTTGAGTTACAAATGTTCGCTTTTAAATAGATATATTCAAAGACTTGCAAAGAAAAATCACGATTTTTCATAAATAGCAGATCTACAAGCTCGCAGCGCGGCACTCGGTGCCGCGCTGTGAGCTTGTATATCTGCTATTTTTCAATAGCTAAAGCAGTCAATAATCCTAGGCCTAAATGGGTTAAGTACAGTACTTGAAGTAAATGTACTTAGTTACTTTACCCCACTGGGTGCAGTACGTGTTGCATGCAGCTGTACGGTACCTATATTGTGCAGTACGTGTTGCATGCAGCTGTACGGTACCTATATTGGGGATGTCTGGCCCTTGGTCATGGGTGAGCTCTTTGTTGTAGCGCAGGAAGAGGATGGTGTTTTTCAGGGTCAGAGCGTGGTCAAAGTAGCGCTGTGCCTCGCCCTCTGCCGTGCTCTCCACCTGAGGACCACAGACGACCAGGAGGAGAGAGGTTGAGAGGGGGGGGGAAGTTGGAGTGTGGCTGAGGATGATTTTCAAGTCAACCCTCGAGACTGGAGTGTTGCAGATAAACAACACTTCAGTCTCAAGAGGTGACTTGAAACAGGTTTTCTTAAAAATCTCTTTTAAAGTCGAACTGAAATGGCTTTTTTTTTTTGCAGTTTATTTTGAAATATCGCAAGTGTGAAATGCAAGCCAGTGTGTTTCTGAACCAATCAGAAGAGACCAGCCCTTCAGGCGATGGGACGGTCACGTGATGCGTAATGTTTTTGTTTGTGTAGCTTCATTAGCCTGTAGACGGCAGGCAGAGAGAGATGATCAGTGGGCCAATAGTGCAGAATGTTGTTTACTATGTTGCTTATTATTCTAACCTATAATGTTTTCAGATACATATTTTAGTGTGCTGATTGAGTTTACAATTACTAATACACAGTCTGGACGTCATCTTGAATGACATTCAAAACAGCGTTTGGAGGAACGTGCAGCAATGGGAATCAAACAGGTGAATGTACAGTAATCAAGGTTCATTTATATTCAAGAAGACCTGTCGGTAGTACTTTACAATAAGGTGCCCTAATAATGACTTATTATCAGTTAATAAGATACTTAATAACTGTTTATTAACTCTAATAAAAACATTATTAAACCCTAATAAACACATTATAAACTGTATAATATGAATCTTATAAACAATTAATAAACTACTTATAAGATACTTATTAACCTTAATATATACTTAATACATCTTAATAAAAGATTAATAAGAACGTTTTAAAAACGTAATAAAACATTTTATACAATGCTTAATTAAACATTAATATCAAGTCAATATTAAGTCAAATAAACCTTATTATATGTTTATACATGTTAATAAATGAATAATAATAAAGTAAAAAAAACCTTAATTAACACTTAAATGAAAAGGTACCTTCTTAACAGTTAATTAACAACTTATAAGTAACCAATAAACCTTATTATATTTTAATACAGGTTAATAAACCATCTTAACCCTGCAAGGCCCAGCGTAGCTTTTTGGCAACGTTTTTTAAATCATTTTTAAAAAAATGGTATAATTAGTTTTCCTGTTCTTTTTTCACATTAACATCACCATTAAATCCTATTGTTTAGTATTACAATGCCATTGGCCACGATATTTGCATATAAATACCCCCCACAGAGAATGACATTCACACCTCCCAGAGAAGTTGAAATTCCAGCGTCTGGACGAACAAAATCTCACTTTTTAACTGAAGCTATTCCTCACTAAAACATAAGTAAAATGCCATAGGCATCCATTAACACGTTAATTAGGCATTTTGTGGGTACCTGTTGTAAAATGGGAACATGTCTTATTAACTGTTTTACCGCTTCGGACGTTCCTGTCCCGTTCACCCCAATGTTCAACCCAGCTCGTTGCCAATACGAACGCTCGTTCTTTTACCTTGTCTGATGACTGTAAGCTGATGAGGGGTCGCACGGTTGTGTACAGTAAAAACATCTCCCGTAATGCTGCTTTTAAATATCCACCAGCACCACGCGTAAACATCAATTATGTCCAATTCACTTCCTGGCTGTTCTCTGTTGACCTGATCTAGATTATGCATTTTCATGCTCTGAACGACGGCAAGCGGAGCGGCCCAATTCACATCTATTCTTTGCATAAGGCTGCCCACTGCCGCCAGCTAGGCTAAAGTACACATATAATAGGTCCAATAAAAAAAATCTTTATAAAATAATGAATAGATCTTTTTCTATAACATCGCAAAGGTAAACTGCTTTTTGCTGGCACCAGCCCCAATAAATAAATAATAAATCTGGCAGTAGAACTGTTAATGATTTGTTGAAGTAAATAAAACTGTTTATTAACCTGTATTAAAATATAATAAGGTTTATTGGTTACTTATAAGTTGTTAATTAACCGTTAATAAGGTACCTTTTCATATAGTTTTTTTAAGTGTTAATTAAGGTTTTTTGACTTTCTTATTATTCATTTATTAACATGTATAAATATATAATAAGGTTTATAGATGACTTAATATTGACTTGATATTGTGTTTAATTAAGCATTGTATAAAATGTTTTATTACATTTTTACAACGTTCTTATTAATCTTTTATTAAGATGTATTAAGTATATATTAAGGTTAATAAGTATCTTATAAGTAGTTTATTCATTGTTTATAAGATTCATATTATACAGTTTATAATGTGTTTATTAGGGTTTAATAAAGTTTTTCTAAGAGTTAATAAACAGTTATTAAGTATCTTATTAACTGTTAACTCATTGAATGCCATTTCAAGATGGCCTCCAAGTACCAGACTGCCACTATCCTAGATTTCTAGTGCACGGATCAATTTTTAGTGCACGGATCGTGCACGCCCATGCACCATATATATGGAGCCAGAACAGTCTCATAATTCACAAATGCGTACCTCCAGTTTTGTAATTTTTGAAATTTTGTGTTTCCACATTTTGAACTCACATGCCCAGATTTGAAACTCACAAGGTCAGATTCTTGTGTATTTTGTATCTGTGATTTGTATCTGTGTTTTGTATTTGTGTTTTGTATCTGTGATTTGTATTTGTGATTTGTATTTGTGTTTTGTATTTGTGATTTGTATCTGTGATTTGTATCTGTGATTTGTATTATTATTTGTTATTTGCATCTCTGATTTTTATCTGTGATTCAAATCCACAAAATACAAACACAAATCACAGATACAAATCACAGATACAAATCACAAATACAAAACACAAACACAAAACACAGATACAAATCACAGATACAAAACACAGATACAAATCACAAATACAAAACACAAACACAAATCACAGATACAAATCACAGATACAAATCACAAATACAAAACACAGACACAAAACACAGATACAAAACACAAATACAAAACACAAACACAAAACACAAATACAAATCACAAATACACATCATATAAATCCACAGATCATGCACGTCTGCTGTGAGGTAATTTTTTCCGCCACTAGGGGGAGCTGTGCAGTGGATTTTTTTTTACAGTGGATCTGTTTTGCAGTGACTTTATGAGACTCAGTCTGACGGGTTGCCATGTCCGCTTATTATAAGCGACTTTATTATTACCATTATTATTATTAATATTAATAGTAATTCTTCATCTCCAGAGGCGAGGCCGACCGAGGGGCCTCTGGAGTCGGGGTCTGACCACCCGGGGACCCCCTGGAGCCCTGGGGACCCCCCGGGGACCCCCTGCTATCTAGTCCCATGTATTTAAAAAATGTTCGGCTCTACAATGGTTTCAATGGGAGGGCCGACATTTTTTTGGGGAAATCCGGGACTTAACCCGCACGGACACCCTCCAGGGGGCCCAGGGACCCCCGCAAAATTATAGCGCCGCCTGGCGGCGCGCCGCCACTGCAGCGCACATAAACTTCCATAACTCGGGCTAGGAGCGACCGTTCGAGACGGGACCGGTACCCACACGTCCGGCTCGGGGCCCCGGAGCCGGCCGTGCCACTGCGCCGCCTGGCGGCCGACGCCAAACAGGAAGTGCCTCTATATCTCATGAACCGTTTGTCGTACAGACGCGTGGGTGGCGTCATATGACTTGATTAAGAGTCCTTGACCTTAATTGGTGCAACAGGAAGTGCCCTTCGCCAAACAGGAAGTGCCTCTATATCTCATGAACCGTTTGTCGTACAGACACGTGGGTTGCGTCATATGACTTGATTAGGAGTCCTTGACCTTAATTGGTGCAACAGGAAGTGCCCTTCGCCAAACAGGAAGTGCCTCTATATCTCATGAACCGTTTGTCGTACAGACGCGTGGGTGGCCTTATATTACTTGATTAGGAGTCCTTGACCTTAATTGGTGCAACAGGAAGTGCCCTTCGCCAAACAGGAAGTGCCTCTATATCTCATGAACCGTTTGTCGTACAGACGCGTGGGTGGCCTCATATTACTTGATTAGGAGTCCTTGACCTTAACCTCTTAAGCCCCAGGGGGGTCCAGGGGGAAAATCCGCCTAAAATGTATGCCCAAATTGGAACAGTTGTGGACTACCATGATTGTGGCTACTCTTGACTCACCAAATGTCAGCTAACCCCTGAAAATTCACAAATGCAGTGTAAAACATCACATTTCTCTGACCAAATTGTCCTGCTGTGATCATTTACCAAGGAAAAGATGATTGAAAAAGGCCTCCGCCTATGGAAATTTTGCCTTCTGAATAGTGAATGAGCCTCAAGACCTCATTTAAAACATAAATATTGAATAGAAAAATTGTTCACCAAGGTGTCACCAATTGATAGGCAAAATTGTATGAATATATTGCAAACTATGTAAACTCTACAGATGTTTTAGTGAGAGTAGTGCTGTAATATTAGTAATGTTAAAGTATAGGGTGAAAAATGATAAAAACGAGTAACAATAAGTAGTAATAATACTGTAATAGGAGTAATGTATGGATGGAAAGTACAATGGCAGCTGATTACTATGCTGTAGGTGCACTGTAACAATAATCAACAAAGAAATTGTAGTTTGATTTGGTCTCTATTGATTTATTGACATTTATTGACAGCTGTTCAGAGGTCAACACCTTTTGCCCCCGCCGGCGGGGGCAATGGGGCTCAAGAGGTTAATTGGTGCAACAGGAAGTGCCCTTTGCAAAACAGGAAGTACCTCTATATCTCATGAACCATTTGTCATACACGTTTGGGTGGTGTCATATGACTTGATTAAGAGTCCTTCAGCTTAATTGGTTTAACTAGCCCTGCATCCTCTTCTGATGGCTGCTGCCCCTTTTGACGTGGGTAGAGCTGCAAGGGCCCGGTCATCATTGCTGAAGGACTCTTAATCAAGTCATATGACACCACCCACACGTGTACGACAAACGGTTCATGAGGTATAGAGGTACTTTCTGTTTGGCAAAGGGCACTTCCTGTTTGACGAAGGAAGCACCAATTAAGGTTAAGGACTCTTAATCAAGTCTTATGACACAACCCCCGCGTCTGTACGACAAACGGTTCATGAGATATAGAGGCACTTCCTGTTTGCCGAAGGAAGCACCAATTAAGGTTAAAGGAGTAGTTCACCCCCAAAATGAGTTCAATAATATTTTTTGGTTTTTGTCACATTCCTAAGACAACATTTTGATTCGAGTAAATTTACCCCCATTGATTCCAGATGGTGACCCGTTTCGAAACGGGTCACCATCCGGAATCAAAGGGGGGTAAATTTATTGTTATCACATTTATGTCTTAGGAATGTGACAAAAAACAAAAAATATTATTGAACTCTACTCTCCATGGCCTGAGTAATCAATAGAAAAAAAATTCATTTTGGGGGTGAACTACTCCTTTAACACCTTCCAAGCCCCGGCAGAACCCCCTGAACCCCGGTACTGCCGTGCAATCAGCGTTTTATTTATAAACATATTTTAAAAAACAAACACACCAAATGATAAACAACGCGCGCGGGTCGTTCAGTGCAAGCCAGCAGGACGTGCACACACTACGTGTTTGGGCGGCCACTTACTTAGAAGCTGCTGCTGGCTGTATTTCTGCCGTTCATTTGCATGGAGCGAGATGGGGTAATCCGCGAGAAAAAACAGCGTTCGAAAGTACATTACGTCCTTGTCGCACGCACATCGATCTAATTCCATGTATTCCACTCATTCCGAAGCCTTGATTTCGCCTGTCGTCTGGTCGAAAAAGACGAGGGGATGGGCTAAGCCAGGCTGCAGCACACACAGTGAAGGGGAACGTAATGGCCGCTCGTGGAGCCAGTGGCAGAGCCAGCCGATGACGTCATCACGTTTCTGACGTGATCCGATTGCACAACGTCTCTTAAAGGAGCTATAGTCAACTTTTTCTTGAAAAACGGATGCTAAAATAAAAATTATGTTTCGAAAATATATTTAAAGAAAATAAGCTTCATATATGTGTTTCTATTCAAAAATGACCACAAAAAGCGTAAAATAATGATAAAATAATCATTTTGGCCATTGTCAGACCGACACTTTGTTTACATTCTAGTCTATAGACTAGGATGTAAACAAAGTGTCGGCCCTACAATGAAAAAGTTGACTATAGCTCCTTTAAAGAGACAGAGCACGACCTGCGACTGTATTTTTCAAAAAATTATGATTAATTTCATAAATTACGGGAAAGTACGGGAATAGACGATCGGCTAATTGGTGGTCGAGGCAAGTACGGGCAAGTGCGGACGGCTTTGAAGGTGTTAAGGACTCTTAATCATGTGATATGACGCCACCCACGCGTCTGTACGACAAAAGGTGCATGAGATATAGAGGCACTTCCTGTTTGGCGAAGGGCACTTCCTGTTGCACCAATTAAGGTCAAGGACCCTTAATCATGTGATATGACGCCACCCACGCGTCTGTACGACAAACGGTTCATGAGATACAGAGGCACTTCCTGTTTGGCGAAGGGCACTTCCTGTTGCACCAATTAAGGTCAAGGACTCCTAATCAAGTAATATGAGGTCACCCACGCGTCTGTACGACAAACGGTTCATGAGATATAGAGGCACTTCCTGTTTGGCGAAGGGCACTTCCTGTTGCACCAATTAAGGTCAAGGACTCCTAATCAAGTAATATGAGGCCACCCACGCGTCTGTACGACAAACGGTTCATGAGATATAGAGGCACTTCCTGTTTGGCGAAGGGCACTTCCTGTTGCACCAATTAAGGTCAAGGACTCCTAATCAAGTCATATGACGCAACCCACGTGTCTGTACGACAAACGGTTCATGAGATATAGAGGCACTTCCTGTTTGGCGAAGGGCACTTCCTGTTGCACCAATTAAGGTCAAGGACTCTTAATCAAGTCATATGACGCCACCCACGCGTCTGTACGACAAACGGTTCATGAGATATAGAGGCACTTCCTGTTTGGCGTCGGCCGCCAGGCGGCGCAGTGGCACGGCCGGCTCCGGGGCCCCAAGCCGGACGTGTGGGTACCGGTCCCGTCTCGAACGGTCGCTCCTAGCCCGAGTTATGGAAGTTTATGTGCGCTGCAGTGGCGGCGCGCCGCCAGGCGGCGCTATAATTTTGCGGGGGTCCCTGGGCCCCCTGGAGGGTGTCCGTGCGGGTTAAGTCCCGGATTTCCCCAAAAAAATGTCGGCCCTCCCATTGAAACCATTGTAGAGCCGAACATTTTTTAAATACATGGGACTAGATAGCAGGGGGTCCCCGGGGGGTCCCCAGGGCTCCAGGGGGTCCCCGGGTGGTCAGACCCCGACTCCAGAGGCCCCTCGGTCGGCCTCGCCTCTGGAGATGAAGAATTACTATTAAGGGTAATAATAATAATGGTAATAATAAAGTCGCTTATAATAAGCGGACATGGCAACCCGTCAGACTGAGTCTCATAAAGTCACTGCAAAACAGATCCACTGTAAAAAAAAATCCACTGCACAGCTCCCCCTAGTGGCGGAAAAAATTACCTCACAGCAGACGTGCATGATCTGTGGATTTATATGATGTGTATTTGTGATTTGTATTTGTGTTTTGTGTTTGTGTTTTGTATTTGTGTTTTGTATCTGTGTTTTGTGTCTGTGTTTTGTATTTGTGATTTGTATCTGTGATTTGTATCTGTGATTTGTGTTTGTGTTTTGTATTTGTGATTTGTATCTGTGATTTGTATCTGTGTTTTGTGTTTGTGTTTTGTATTTGTGATTTGTATCTGTGATTTGTATCTGTGATTTGTGTTTGTATTTTGTGGATTTGAATCACAGATAAAAATCAGAGATGCAAATAACAAATAATAATACAAATCACAGATACAAATCACAGATACAAATCACAGATACAAATCACAAATACAAAACACAAATACAAATCACAAATACAAATCACAGATACAAAACACAAATACAAAACACAGATACAAATCACAGATACAAAATACACAAGAATCTGACCTTGTGAGTTTCAAATCTGGGCATGTGAGTTCAAAATGTGGAAACACAAAATTTCAAAAATTACAAAACTGGAGGTACGCATTTGTGAATTATGAGACTGTTCTGGCTCCATACCATATATGCATCATATGTGTAGTACTTTTTAACAGCTTTCAAACAAAAAAATCCGCTTGGAAATCCGTTCAGGCATTCATGAGTTACAAGCCTTCAACGTCAGACAAAACAGCCATTTTTGACATTTTGAAAGATGTGTTTGTTTGTTATGGGGCTACACATGCAATTTCACAATTGCGATCATGCCTAATACATTTGAGGCATTTTTAGAAATTTTTTTATAAAAAGAATTTTTGAAAAAAAAAATATATATATATTTTTTTTTTTTCAAAATGGCTTCCAACTCGGGAAACTCGGGCTCTGGCAGCCTGGGACTACTGTAATAACTCGGGAAACTCGGGCCTTGGCAGTCAATGAGTTAATAAGTCTTTATTAGGGCACCTTATTGTAAAGTGCTACCGACCTGTCTATGTCATCACGCAGCATGTTTTTGTTCACAGGAAATAATTTATCCTTTTATGGACTTTTGATATAAAAATACACAAAAATTGTTTCTTTTCCATATGATAACCACGGATAAGCTCTAAAAGTGTGAAAAACGTATTTTTCATTTCACTAGGCCTTTAAGATGAAACTCAATCGATAGAGACACAAGGCAAACGACACGGATCGGATTTCAAACTAGAAAAGAAAATTTCGAAGAAATTTTAAGTGTGCCTGCAGCTCGCTAAGTGTGTGCAACCTTGTATGTGTTAACATTAGCATCTTTGTTAGCATTAGCATTTGTTAGCATTAGCATGTGTTAGCATTAGCAATATGGTTTCTTGTTTTTAAGAGATAGGCTCCTCCCACAAGTTCCGCAAGGCGATTACGTTGTCCCGTCGCTCCCGAGATCGTTTGTGTTTCGTTTTGAGAGGGTCGTTCCCCCTGAAAAACACGTTTTGGCATGAAACGGTTACGTTTTGCGCGTTTGTGGTGCCCCCTATGGGTCGAAGTGGAAATGCTTTTGGGTATATGTTCAGTATAGCGCCTCCCACTTGTGGTTAAAATTTGGTGTTGACTGGATGTTTCGTTTGTGATTTATGGCTACTTCTTACAAAACGGGCTCCTCCCGCTAACTTTGGAACCCTGTTACGGAAGAACGGTATGGACTATCAAAATATCGTTTAAATATGTTTATCGCATGAGTCCATAGATAACTTTCTCTGTCCATCGATCCCTCAGCTTATACAGTATCTCTAGAAGCGCTGAAAGCCTAGATTTGCTATTTTCACCATTTTGCATGACATCATTGTGTGACAACGTTTAAAGTTAATTGTTTTGTTAATATATCATTTATTTTACAAATGTTCTTTTTTTTTTAAATGATTGATTATTCGATTAATCTAAAAGGTAATCAAGAACAATCCATAAGAAAATTATCAATACTTGCAGTTAATGTGATTTCATCATTATGTACTGCAAAAAATGTCACCCTCCAGCCTGCCTAATGTAATGTACTGTACAGTATGTGTCGCAATGTCCCTGAGCAAGATACTCAACCCATAATAAGCTGTTAAGGCAGTTGGAGCTCATCATGAGCATCTGAGCAGGGGTGAAGCCAGGTTGAAATGTGTTTAATCAACGAAGACTCCTTTCCACTACAATGGCCATAAGAACGAGGTTGCAATATTGAATTACTTTTCAAATCACATTTAAAATGAAATCTGCTTGGGTGCTGTAAACATACCCAGTGTGAGTATTTATCGTGTATGGCCACATATTTTCTCCCGGCACATAATCCTAATAAACACATTGCTTTGCCACCTTTAGCTGGCATGACATGATATTTAAAATGCCTGTAAGCTTTAGTCTGCAGCTAGGTGATAATGACAATATTAATGGACCAGACATCAATTATTAAATATGTCTACGGTATGTTCTTGGGGCGATTTCAATGGAGGCATTTCCTTAAACACACAACCTTTATGTTTTTACAATGTCTGTGATTGGTTAAATCAGACACGTGGATAACATAATAGGAACATAATATTAAAATGCTAAATGCTAACTTTTTCCACATGTCTGCTATTTTAGCTTCTTTTTTTCCAACCATAATGACAGGCACAAAATAGGGATGGCAGCTAGTGGTTAAGTCTGTATGTGGGTTTTATAAATATGTAATCAATGGAAAGTATTAACAAGAGCTAGTTAATAAATCCACTCCAACACAGATTCTTCTTTTTGGTCCATTTCTTGAAAAGCAAAACCTTTTGGACATACAACGTGTCCACCTGACAGAAATGATACTGTCATTCAAACATTATCTATGACTATGACATTGTCCAGCCCTGTGCCAGACAGACAGATTAATGTGGGGTTTGCTACTCAGGGTCTCACCTTCTCTAGCTCGGCCAGAAAGCTGTCCAGGGTCTCGTCTGACAGCTTGCCCACCTCAAACATGGTGACTGCGTGGCTCTTCAGGTTCTGAAAGGCAAAGAGACGCAACAAAGTCAGTAACTCCGTCCGGACAACAAACGCCTGGCTGTTTTGTTATTGGCCATCAAAGTGATTCTGATACTGTGTCTCGTGCCTTTCATCAGATGCTCTGATGACTGCAATCAGATGCTCTGAAGAAGGCTCATAGCGAAATGCGTAGCTGTAAGCGTTCGTTTATTGGTGTGTGACAATAAAAAAAAAAGTGGAAATGTGAGTCCTCCATTGATTTCAAGTTTTGGATGTGCTACCTTTTTGGGATTTTTTTCTTTTTTTTTAAATTGCTACTTTTTATATGTGTAATGGATCTTGGGTCTAGCACTCTTATTATTTTATTCATTCATTCTGCAGTTTTTAGTTTTAGTTTCTGCAAGTTTCAGTCCTATAAACTATTACAGAGTTTATTCATGGCTTTATTTTCATGAATAACCCAGTCCCCCCCGATTCCTCTGTTCTTTTTCACAAATTGCACCCTCGTTAAAACCTTTGAGCCTGTGAAATACACACTCAATAATGGTTTGATTCATCTTTATTTACAGTACACCGTCCTGCAGTTTGTTGTTGTTGTGCATGGGTGGACAGGGGAGAACGGGTGCCAAACAGTTCAATTCCAAAGCATATTTCCATTATCTATCATGGACTGTGGAAGGAAATGAATACAAAATAATTAATTAAAGTAGCTATAACTTTAGAGAGAAAATACAGTGTTTAATGCAACGTGAAATCTGAGCAATAGCAAATGATATGATCCATTACTAGTGATCCTGCTATGTACGGAATAAGTAATTGATGTTCCTTCAAAATGACACTAAGTGAGGATTGTTCTCAAGTTGAAACTGATTGATCGCTCTGTCCTCACTTATCCTCCTGTGTGTGGGCTTACTACAAATGAACTTTTAAGAAACAAATGCTCCTCACAATATCCCACAATAAAGTTCGCTAAATCTCTGTCCGACTGAAGGGTGAAGACCCAGGGGAGTGCCGTGCCCAGCATCGTCGGTCGGTCGGTCGGATAGGCTTTTTTCAGAACCGCCAATCCGACCGATATGGCCAAATATAGGCATACTGTATACCAGGGGTCTTCAACATTTTCAGGGCAAGGACCCCTTAGTTGAGAGAGAGATGAAGCAGGGACCCCCACAACCTAATCATAGATTCGATATAGTTTCATCATTTGATAGCACAATCATCAGTGTGTTTTGGATTCATGTCAATTTTCAGATAACCACTTGAGCCGTCACTTTGACGAAAATAGCCGATCTATAAGCTCACAACGCCTCGCAGCGCGTTGTGAGCTTGTAGATTTGCTATTTTTGGCTACAGTTCTCAGAATATGGACACTAGGGTTCAAGTTGTTAATTACAGGGGGTCTGTAGTAACTCTGAGGAACCCCTAGGGGTCCCGGACCCCCTGTTGAAGACCCATGGCATACTGTATGTACAGAGATTAAAAAGAATAGAGGTCCGCACAACAGCTGAATGCTCCACAGTGTTTATTAAAACATAAAGTTTGACGACGTTTCGGCCATCAGCTGGCCTTCATCAGCTGGCCTTCATCACCTGATGAAGGCCAGCTGATGGCCGAAACGTCGTCAAACTTTATGTTTTAATAAACACTGTGGAGCATTCAGCTGTTGTCGACCTGAGCCCAGCACCAGCACTTGGAAAGGATGTGCGCATCATCTTGTTCTTTTATACTGTATGTACAGTACATGTAAAGAGATCAGGTTGTCCAGAACTACCGATTCGACCGATATGCCCACATATGCGAGTGTGTATGTGTGCGTGCATGTGTCCATGTGTACATCCATGTCCGGGGTCACTCACCGGAGACAGGTTTCCCATCATGAGGAAGGCGGTGAGGGTGGAATCGAAGAGGAATGCGATGCGTTTGGTGGGTGCAGATGGGATGCTGAAGCTGCTCACGCTGGCTGTGTCTGCTGAGCACAACAACCCAAATAATACAACATGAACCTTCTTCTCTACCCATGTGGAAAATTGACTTGGTTTCAGTGTGTACTTGAAATAAAATAAAGACAAAACAGAGAAGATACAATAATATAATGTGGTTGTAGATTACCTGCTGCAATAAGATTGTACAACTCCTCCTCCTCCTCTAATGATGCTAACGTTCAAAATATCACGTTTATACCTGCTTCACGCACGCTATCTATCTGAGTATATATACATACGGATGTGCGATGTGGTGATAAATATTGTTGAGACGATACAATGTCTCAACAATGTTTAATTGTTTCACAGCACGATCATCAGTGTATTTTGGATTCATGTCAATTTGTGTTTTCAGATATTTATCCACTTGAACCGTCAATACTTAACACATTGACCGCCATTTTAACATACCTCCGTACTCCCACCTGCCATTCGTCTCCATAGACTTCCATGTAATTGGGTGTGCACGGATCATGCACACCCATGCCTAGATAATGCACCACGTGTGTCCACATTGCTCACAGCTTTCAAACAAAAAAATCCGAATGGAAATCCGTTCAGGCATTCATGAGATAACAGCCACTATGTTTAACAAAGATGGCTGCCAAAATGGCTGCCATGCTTGAAAGATGGGGTTGCTATGGGGGTTAAACATGCAATTTCGCGATTGCTATCATGCCTACTCCATTTTTTGGGGTCAAAAAAAAACTTTGAAAAAAAAAATGTTTTGAATTTTTTTTTTTTTTTTTTTTTTTAATTCTCGGGACTATCGGGCCTGGCGGGGAAAGACATTGGAATAATCTCGGGACTATCGGGCCTGGCAGGGAATGAGTTAATAAACTTGACCTTTCTCTGTACTTGGTCTGCTCTTTTTCCCCTCTACACCAAAGCTCTGTGCCGAAAATAGCCGATCTACAAGCTCACAACGCCTCGCGTGAGGCGCTGTGAGCTTGTAGATCTGCTATTTTTGGCAAAAGTTCTCGCTAGGGTTCAAGTGGCTAGGGTTCAAGTGGTTAATATAAAAAAGGCAAAAAAAAAATCTCTATCACACAAAGATTTGGAGGACCCCCTGTAGTAACTCTGAGGACCCCCTAGGGGTCCCAGGCCCCCTGTTGAAGACCCCTGATCTACAGTATCTATCTATCTATCTATCTATCTATCTACAGTATATATCTGTTAACATGCTTTCTATTTCTTTCCCACAGCTCTGTCCTCTCTCTTGCAACAGAATACTAGAAAACGATGGATCGTGCACCCACTGCTTTACGCAGTAACCTGCAATGTGACTGATTCAGAATAAGTACAACAACAACAACACAATAAACAAAACATGACTATGCTTCCGTGACATTATGTGCAAACACACAGTCCTCCTGGGGTGAACACACAGGCAACGAAGGTCTTAACCCTGGCTGGCATAGTGTTAGTGGCTCTACTTCCTGTATTAACAATAGCCTCTCACCTCCTGTGCTAGTTTTTTTGGGGGGTGAAATCTGTGGCAGCGTGTGTACGTGCTTAGCATTTTAATGAATCCCCCAACATGCCCTGGGGCGAGTCCTCAGGCCTCCTCTTGTAGTGTGCATTAACCCATGTAGACCGGGTAAGCATTATTCCGCATTATTTTATGCATTAACTATTGAAAAATAGCAGATATACAAGCTCACAGCGCGTTGTAGATGTGCTATTTTTGAAAAATCGTGAACATTTGAATTTTGACCCGATAAGTCTTTAAGTGTCTTCTAAATCCTTCTGAGGTTTTTGAAAAACCTATGTTTCTATGTCAGTGGCGCTCAAACCTTTACATGTCAAGGACCCCCAAAATGATATGTATTTGGCCACAGACACGCATCTCAAAACATTTAGTTCCAGGGACCCCTCAGAACTAAGCATTTGAGTTACAGATGTTCACTTTGAAAATGAGATATTCAAAGATTTGCACAAAATGTCATGATTTTTCAAAAATAGTGCGGTGCCGTGCTGTGAGCTTGTATATCTGCTATTTTTCAATAGTTAAAGCATTCAATAATTCTAGGCCTAAATTCATTAATGCTCCCTGTGCTTTACGTTACAGGCTACATGGCAGACACACAGTCATCCTGTGTATACAGCCTAACGAATCTGAGCGGTTTAAAGTAAACAAGAAAACAGCAAAATGATGCTTTGAGAAATCAACATTCCCATCAGACAGTTGTACTACATTATCAGCCATGTTATTAACCTCTAATAGGACTGGTTGACATGACTTCAATCAAATCACTATTACGATTATTTCAAACATTTTTGTCTCGATAACGATGTCTGATAGTATTGATGTATTACGCTGTAGTGTGTGCTCAGTTTTTTAAGTGTCCTGTTTTGAAGTTGGGGACTTAATTCAACATAATTGTGACTAAACTAAATCAAAACTTGATCTCTGAATAAATTACTTGTCTAATTAGCTAGAGATTATAGATTTAAAGTGAATCAAGCTTGTTTAAATTATCTTCAAATCTATAACAGCTCTCATACGGGGAAGGGAACTTTCTCTGGGATTCATTAGGACTGTTGCCAGAGCGATAAAATTGTGTGTGTGTGCGTGTGCATGTGTGAGAGAGAGACCTTGGTCCTCCAGGCTTGTAGTGTCAGTGTCCGTGGCAGAGGAGCCCCCCTCCATGACGGGGCTGCCCTGCTCCCATGATAGCAGCATCTTCTGAGGGTCCATGGTGGTCCTAGAACCAGTTAGAATCAGTTAGAACCAGTTAGAACCAGGAAGAACCAGGAAGAACCAGGAAGAACCAGGTACAAACCTGGGTTATTACAAAATAATTTAAAAAAAAACTAATTCGATAAAAACAAGGCTTTACGAAAAACACTAACTAAAATGAAAAAAATAAAATAAAAAAAATAGGTAAATGGCCTTAGTTTTAGTCTTTTTCAGTATCCAATATTGTTCTTAATAACGAAAATAGCTATTTTTCTGAGCTTGCCACCGACAGCGACCCCTATTACAATAAAAAACTAAAACAATACTAAAACTAAGAAACTAAAGTAAAACTAAGCCTCTTCACAAAATAAACCTAAACTAGCGACCCACTTAAAAATGAATTATAGCTAAATGAAATTGAACACGTCAATGCGAAATACATAAATTCATACAACATACATGGATTCATACGAAAACATCTACTATAATAACCATGGTTAGAACCAGTTAGAACCACATAGAACACGTTTAACAGCCTAATCCACACCGTTTACACTGTAAACTCTTGCAGGCAAGACCTCACCTGCCGTCAAACAGTACATGCAAATAAAAAGGCACACTCACTCAGCCATATTTTTATACTGTACCCAGCTCTGAAATTAGAATTTTCGAATTAAAGTCATAATGTGTATTTGCAAATTGTTGCTGTACAATAGTGTCATACAAAATTATTGCAAATAGCAGATCTACAATCTCACATGCGGCACATTGTAGAACTTGTAGATCGTCTGTTTTCTCTACTTTAAAATGTTCTTAAAATAATAATAAAAAAGGTTTAAAAACTGTTTTGGACATACAAGTTTCCACCCGACAGGGACGATATTCTGTTGCTTTATCTCTCTCCCTTCTATTGTGTAAGTATCTACACGGTAAAACTCCTGTGTGTTCCTTTAACTCTAGCTCTCCTTGTTTGTGTATGCATATACAGTACATGTAGTATATTAATTCCACCCTGTATTTATTGTACAAGACAGTTCCCCCCCCCCCTGTTTTCCAACTTGTGCTGAGGCTGCTCCTTGACTTGTATCTTATCTTTATTTTGTTACTTGGCTCCTGTAATGACTTGACTTTCAGCCCCCTGGAGTTTAATGAAAGAAAATGCTATCTCATGTTTTACACTTGAGTAATGGCCAGGCGAGGTCGGGAGGTTGTGTTTGTTTGTGTACCGGTATGTGCAGTGTGTTCCCCGGTATGTAATGTACTGTGCTGGCCTCATCCGGTTTGGGCCACATTGTATCTGATGACTGCGCACTGTGCGCAGTGAAACTTAGCATTTAAATTTGCGATCCAAAACTTATTGGAAAGGAATAGAAATTTTATTTTAACCAATTTGTATATAACTAAATTAGTACATCTGAACGGTAGAGTATGTTAATACAATAGAACTAGTACATCTGTATGGTTGAGTATCTTATATATACATTCCTCCTATTGCCGCATCCCACTTCTAAGCCCATTAACGCCCCCTTTACATCGACTTCAACTCATAGGTAGTCGTTGTCTAGGACGTAAGGAATACCGCCCCTAACTCTGCAGCACTCCAATTGGCTATAACGTCCCCCAGTCCAGGGGATCTTAACGTCCGCCCAGCCCATGGATCTGTAACCCTACACCAGCCCATACAACAAGCCTGCACCAGCCTGCAAGCAGCTGTTGTCACGGTTACGCTCCACCTTGGCTAGGACTGATCACGTGGCACACGGGCCCATGGATCTGTAACCCTACACCAGCCCATACAACAAGCCTGCACCAGCCTGCAAGCAGCTGTTGTCACGGTTACGCTCCACCTTGGCTAGGACTGATCACGTGGCACACGGAGATCCTAACCGGAAGTGCGTCCGGCGGTCAAATATGTCCGACCGGAAACGTGCGCTGCGGCACAATAGTTCCGCCACAATAGTTTCCCCCCCCCCCCCCCCCCCCCCAATTTTTTTTTTTTTTATAACTTTTTTTTTTTTATTATTATTTTTTTAACTAGATGTGAGCGGGCCGAAGGCCCGCGAACCTCTAGTATGAATACAATAGAACTAGCAGTTACATGTGCAGTATTCTCTCGATTACAGACTTCCGCATTGCTGCAAAAAGTGAAGAGTGACCGAACTTTTCCTTGACGATGGCTAGCCAGATTGCATGTGCAGTGGTTGGAGGTGGTCTCCCTGGTTTCAGGTAGGACACCTAGGTTGACAAGTTAGTACTGCCTGAAGATCATAAGCACAGTATCTCCCCCAGGTCAATAATTATAATAATGGCAAAGAATTCTCAAAAATAAATATTTTAAAATATATTTTAGAATGTTCATTTCTGCTAAGCAGCAGGGTACGTATGCTTTGACTAATTTGATTTACAGTAGGACTAACCTCGCATCACCAGACTTTCCACCATGGAGGAAAGCCTTGTATTCGTTGTAAACCGAGCCGTGCGTTCTGGTTTAGAAAAAAATAATAATAGAAACGGTTCTGGTGGTGTGTTCCGGTTGGCGTCGCATTGTTTTTGTTCCCCACGTAACGCAAATCAATTAGTTTATTCTCGTTAGTTAGAATAAAAGATGAACATGCCAAACAATTATTGTCCTAAAATATTTTTTTTTATTTCCAAAAACTCCTCTAAGGTATATTAATGACATAGTTCAATATTGAAAATGGGTGGGTTTTCCCCTTTAAATTTTCACTTTAGAAATGTGCATATAGCCTCTATACACTTAAAACTTTCTGTTGGTTTGTTTACTGTTGAGTGAGAAAACAATGTTGCACATTAAGTTGATCATCTGGGGACCCCCTAAAATGATTTCAGGACCCCTCTGGGGGGGGGGGGGGGGGGGGGGGGTTGCGACCCACAGGTTGAGAAGCTGTGTTTTAGACTAGAGCAGTGGTTCTCAACCTTTTCAGGCCGCGACCTAAAATGATATTTTAACTGGGGACCCCCAACCCTGACGAGCACTAAGAGTTGAGGCATTACATTTTGTATAACACGGTTCGCGAGGCGTTGTGAGCATGTAGATCTGCTATTTTCACAATTTCTGCCTCTAATATTTGGCATTTGGAAAATTAATTAAAAAGTCCTTAAATTGTCACCTTAGAAATGTGCATATTATACCCTCTATACACTTAAACTTTATGTTGGGTTGTTCACTGTTGAATGAGAAAACAATGTTTCACATTAAGTTAATCATCTGGGGACCCCCCAAAATAATCTGGGGACCCCCCTGGGGGTCCTGACCCACAGATTGAGAACCACTGGACTAGAGGATGGACAGATCACCTACTTGAGTCTGTTGACAGAGGGGGCGCTCTTCCAGGTAGGATGGAGCTGCTCAGAGCTGAACACCCCGCCCTTCTTCACGGCGAAGCCCAGGCGACAGTACATGGACACTGCATTCTGATAGGACAGAGCAGGGAACAACACAGTCAGGGACGTGCAGAGAATGTTAGAGGAGCAGGGGCTGAAATATCTAAAAGGGCCTTTTGGTGAAAATATTGAAAATAGCAGACCTCCAAGCTCACAACGCGTCGCATTCATGGTCTGGAGAGGGCCCTTTCTTACAGACGGATAAAAGGGCAGGGGCTCAAGCCCCTTTGATGTCTATGTGTGCACGTGCCTGAACTCAGTCATCCATTCCACCCCCACTTTGGCTTTTTCCCCCTGCACAGTAAAATCCTAAATGTTGATTTAAAGGGCAACTTTGTTTTTTTACAACAAGGGTTCACATTTTAGATTGTAATTAGAGAAAAGAAAAGACGAGTGTTAAAATGTTTCCAGTGTTTCCCCTATATGCATTAAGGAGCGGCGGGCCGCCGCCACCTTAAAATCCAGCCACCGCTCTATGATTTTTTCTGTTTTTTCCTTTTCCTATTTATTTTATATTTATTATTATTATTATTATTATTACCCCTATCGTTTTTTGCGTACACGACAACCAGTGCTATTGCTGGTGTACGGCACCAAATTTCCATGGCCCACCATATGGATCCTGTGGGCGTGAAAAATAAGGGGGTGGGCTTTGCATGTTCTCTGGGACCCCATCTACGTATGGACGCCACTTGATCGCCCATCAGCCGTCTGGATGATCTTTTATTCCTTTTTATGTGTTCCTTATTATAACTGCTAGGAATCTTGCAGTTCAAGCACATTTCCACAGTGTGGCAGGCTATTTTCAAAGCTATTGGAACAGCCCACCGTGTACAGACAGAATCACAATCTATTGCCCGTGTACAGTGCATGATCCAAACTTGTGAGGGGCATAAAATCTGTAATAAATCGCTCCAAACATATTGTAAAAATCTAAAACTTCTGTCCATCCATATTCAAAGTAAGCCGCATGTAGGCAGTTGTCCTTCACGTATTCATATATATTTAATGTATTTATTCCATAAATATTTTTTGGGTGAGGGGGGCTCAACCCAATACAGCAGATCTACAAGCACCTCGCAGATCTACAAGCACCTGCCAGGGACACAGTTTGGTTGGCCTGTATAAGCCTTGCTGTCAACACACTACTACACCAACCATCACCTGCCTACCAATCAGGTCACCAAGCCAGGTGTGGTCAATTAGTGCCTGTCTTTTGATCAGTGCCTCCTGCCAATTGGCCTCAGTCTTTCTTTGGAGTTCACTAGGAGAGAAGCATGTTTGAGCTCAGAGCAAAGTGTGTTTGTTTTCCATTTGGACTTACTGTGTTTTGTTGGTGTGTTTGCAACCAAGACCAAAGGAATAGCATATGCACATCGCCTAACTTACAGGGCAGTACTGTAGTATAGCCTAGGCATGTTCATGTAAAACTATTGGCCGTGTACACTAAGGCATGTAGAAACTAGGGCCCGTGTACACAGTGGATAATCCCATCAACGAGGAGCTACAGGACTGGCGGGAGCCTTGAGCAGCCTGGTGGGGACCCCGGGTTTCCAGGGGGTCCCTGGCTGGTTCCCAAAGTGTGGTTTGGGGACCCCCAGGGTTTCCATGGCTGGTTCACAACAGCCTAGTACATTCATGGCTGGTTCCCAAAGTGTGGTTCGGGGACCTCTGGGGGGCCCTACAGGGTTTCAAAGGGGT
Source organism: Nannobrachium achirus (assembly GCF_963921795.1). Lineage (NCBI taxonomy): Eukaryota > Metazoa > Chordata > Actinopteri > Myctophiformes > Myctophidae > Nannobrachium > Nannobrachium achirus. The sequence goes on along the minus strand of NC_137819.1, from coordinate 33,456,155 downwards.
CCTTGGCTGGTTCCCAAAGTGTGGTTCGGGGACCTCTCTTCGGGTTTCTGGGGCCTTGGCCTCGGACTGCAGAGTCCGGGGACTACCGATCAGGGACCACCTCCGCTCCTGTCCGACTTTGGGGCCTCGGCCTGGGACTGCAGAGTAGCCAGGGACCCCCTGGAGTTCCGGGGACCCCCGGGGACCACCGCCAAAAAGCTAAAAAATGACCAAATGATCCCCCCAAAGGGGCTGCTCACAGGGAATTCCCGGGGACCACGACTCCTGGTGCTCCGGAACGACGCACCAGGTCGCGCCCCTAGTGGAGGACCCCCCGCCACTGCAGCGCAAATAAAATGCTGTAACTCGATCTAGGAACGACCGGGAGAGCTGGGGCCGGTACCCACGCGTCCGCCTTGGCGGCCCGGAGACGGCCGTTCATAGAGCGCCACCTAGTGGCAGACCCCTGCAACTGCAGTCCGCTAAAAAGGCTTTAACTCGGCCCCGGAGCGACCGGGAGAGACGGGGACGGCACCCAGGGGGTCCCCGGCGGCAGGGCCACCGCCTGGGCCCCGAGGGACCCCTGGAGCTCCAGGGACCCCCAGGGACCCCAGCGCCACCGGGAAAAGAAAGATGGAAAATACTCAATTAGCCGATCTACAAGCTATTGCTCCGGATCCAGCCTACTGTAGGCTAGTGAAGCCATCTAAACTCTCCACTTCCCTAATCTATTCTCCCACTGTGCTGGACTTGGATGTGCTGGGCTGTGCTGGACTCTATCAGGCTCTGGTGGGCTGTTTTTGGCTCTGGTGGGCTGGGCTGGGCTCTGGTAGGCTATACAGGGCAGTACTGTAGTATAGCCTAGGCATGTTCTGGTGTAGATGGACACTAATATGGGTATAAGTAACTCAGAGTGTACTAATGGAACCAAATGGACCCTACTAATGGAACCAAATGGACCCTAATATGGGTATATGTAACTCAGAGTGTACTAATGGAACCAAATGGACCCTAATATGGGTATATGTAACTCAGAGTGTACTAATGGAACCAAATGGAGCGGCCCTGCCATGAACTAGAAACACCACATAGTGTTGTCTTGTATGCCTGTTTACATCTGCCCACACTCATAATAGTATGTTGGTCCGTCTTTAGAACACGAAGGGTTCCCAGTTCGATCCCGGGCTCCCCCTGAGTTAATGTCGAAGAGTCCTTGAGCAAGACTCTGAACCCCTAACTGCTCCTGATGAGCAGGTTGGTGCCAAGCATGGTTTCCTCTGCCATCGCTGTATGAATGTGTGTGTGTGAATGGGTGAATGTAATGAATGTGTGTGTGAATGGGTGAATGTAGTGCACAATCTATGTAAAGTGCCTTGGATAAAAGTGCTATATAAATGCACCATTTACCATTTATGGGATAGGTCAGGGGTCTTCAATAGGGGGTCCGGCACCCCTAGGGGGTCCTCAGAGCTACTGCAGGGGGCCCTGTTGTAACAGAATGTGTGATAGGAACGTCTTTAGTTCTGTTGTAACAGAATCTTTGTGTGACGGGAACGGTGTACATTACACCCCTATTCTGAGGGAAATAGCAGATCTACAAGCTTGAGCTTGCAGTCCGGCTATTTTAGGCAAAGAGGTTTGATGTATAAGTAAAACATAAGTGGAGACCAAGTACAGCCTTGTTAAGCATTTCATGTCATGAAAGGTGCTCTACAAATAATGTTTATTACTAGTAAGACGCCTCAGGGCGACATGCGCCCTTGCCAAGGTCGCGCCAATTCTTGGCCATTTGGCCAGTGATGTATATCGGACCAGTTACCCATATATGGAGATCTATGTACTGTATATAGTACATCCCTTTTATGCCCATACATGGAGATCCCTGTCTGAACCAGCCACACAGATATGGGCCATGTCTTGGCCATCTGGCCAGTGATATAGTATATATCAATGACATCAGGGATCTTCATACATGGGCATAAAAGGGATTCTGGGAATACCCATATATGGACTTTTACATAGGTGATGTCACCTATGATATCACCTGTGATGTCACAGTGATGTGTCTGGTGTAGTGCTGTGCACCCTGGTCTGGCCTATTCAAGCCAGGTCCAGCCTGTAATGGCCTGGTGGAGACATCTAACTACCCCCCTTCCCTGGTCTATACTCCTACTTGGCAGGACTGGGCTGGACTTAGGTGTGCTGGAGCTCTATTGGGCTCCTGTGGGCTGTATTGGGCTCTGGTGGGCTGTGCTGTGCTTTGCTGGGCTCTGTTAGGCTGTATGGGGCAGTACTGTACTATAGCTTAGAAATATTCATGTAAAACTATTGGCTGTGGCGTGCACACAAAATCATGTGGTAACTCAATATGGTTATTGTGAGGCTGAAGATGCTTTCCATCATAGTGACATGCAGAAAAAAACTGTCCATATAGTATGGTTTACATAGAAGTCATGCCTTAGTGTACACGGCCAATAGTTTTACATGAACATGCCTAGGCTATACTACAGTACTGCCCTGTATAGCCTACCAGAGCCCAGCCCAGCCCACCAGAGCCCAAAACAGCCCACCAGAGCCCAAAACAGCCCACCAGAGCCTGATAGAGTCCAGTCCAGCACAGCCCAGCACATCCAAGTCTGGTGGGAGAATAGATTAGGGAAGTGGAGAGGTTGGATGGCTTCACTAGCCTACAGTAGGCTGGATCCGGCTTGAATAGGCCAGACCAGGGTGCACAGGACTGCACCAGACTCCACCAGGCTGCTCCATACTCCAGCCAGCTCTGTAGATCCTGTGTACACGGCACTCCTAACTCGAACGGTCAAGGGAAAGGGTCGTTTTAGGCGTCAAAACGGGCCCTTTGTCCTTAAAATGAATAAAAAAATCTAAAAAATATGTTTTGTTTTAGGCCGGACACACTTTTCATATTTGAAGCATGCCTGATCCGATGGAATGGGTTTCGTGTCTCTCCGACACTTTGAACCCTTTACGATTGCGAAAAAGACACCGAAACCCGGATTTTTGTCCTTAAAATCAATAAAAAATCTAAAAAAACCCGTTTGTTTCACGCAGGAAACACTTTTCATATTTGAAGGATGCCTGATCCGATGGAATGGGTTTCGTGTCTCTCCGACAATTTGAACCCTTTACGATTGCGAAAAAGACACGAAATTTGCACGCCACCAACACGATTACACATTCTTTCGGATAAAATACACTTATTCTGACTTACTTTTTGACGCTGAATCCAACAAACCCGGTCTCGTGTCTCTACGACACTCCTAACTCGAAAGGTCAAGGAAAAAGCCACTGTGTACACAGGCCATAGTTTCTACATGCCTTTGTGTACACGGCCAATAGTTTTACATGAACATGTCTGGGCTTTAGTACTGTTCTGCCTCGTATAGCCCAGCACAGCCCAGCACAGCCCACCAGAGCCCAATACAGCCCACCAGAGCCCAATAGAGTCCAGCAAACCTAAGTCAAGCCCAGTCCTGCCCAGTAGGAGTATAGGCGAGGGAAGGGGGGTAGTTAGATGGCTACACCAGGCCATTACAGGCCAGATCCGGCTTGAATAGGCCAGACCAGGGTAGACAGGACTGCACCAGACTCCAGCAGTCTCCACCGGGCTGCTCAAGGCTCCCGCCAGTCCTGTAGCTCCTCGTTGATGGGATTATCCACTGTGTACACGGGCCCTAGTTTCTACATGCCTTAGTGTACACGGCCAATAGTTTTACATGAACATGCCTAGGCTATACTACAGTACTGCCCTGTATAGCCTTCCAGAGCCCAGCACAGCCCACCAGAGCCCAAAACAGCCCACCAGAGCCTGATAGAGTCCAGCACAGCCCAGCACATCCAAGTCCAGCACAGTGGGAGAATAGATTAGGGAAGTGGAGAGCTTAGATGGCTTCACTAGCCTACAGTAGGCTGGATCCGGCTGTTATAGGCCAGACCAGGGTGCACAGGACTGCACCAGACTCCAGCAGTCTCCACCGGGCTGCTCAAGGCTCCCGCCAGTCCTGTAGCTCCTCGTTGATGAGATTATCCACTGTGTACACGGGCCCTAGTTTCTACATGCCTTAGTGTACACGGCCAATAGTTTTACATGAACATGTCTAGGCTATACTACAGTACTGCCCTGTATAGCCTACCAGAGCCCAGCACAGCCCACCAGAGCCCAAAACAGCCCACCAGAGCCTTTGTGACAGGTGATAGATTTAGAGCTACAAGTTATGGTATGGAACTGCCGATGGAATTAGATCTACAAATCATGGGGATGCGACTAGTTTTAGAATTAGATCTACAAATCATGTGGATGTGAAAGGTGATAGATTTAGAGCTACAAATTATGGTATGGATTAGATCTACAAATCATGGGGATTGGAATGGTTTTAGAATTAGATCTACAAATCATGTGGATGTGACTGGTTTGAGAATTAGATCTACAAATCATGTGGATGTGACAAGTGATGGATTTAGGGCTACAAATTATGGTATGGAACTGCCGTTGGATTTAGATCTACAAATCATGTGGATGCGAATGGTTTTAGAATTAGATCTACAAATCATGTGGATGTGACAGGTGATAGATTTAGAGCTACAAATTATGGTATGGAACTGCCGATGGAATTAGATCTACAAATCATGGGGATGCGACTAGTTTTAGAATTAGATCTACAAATCATGTGGATGTGACAGGTGATAGATTTAGAGCTACAAATTATGGTATGGATTAGATCTACAAATCATATGGATGTGAATGGTTTTAGAATTAGATCTACAAATCATGTGGATGTGACTGGTTTTAGAATTAGATCTACAAATCATGTGGATGTGACAGGTGATGGATTTAGAGCTACAAATTATGGTATGGAACTGCCGATGGAATTAGATCTACAAATCATGGGGATGTGAATGGTTTTAGAATTAGATCTACAAATCATGTGGATGTGACTGGTTTTAGAATTAGATCTGCAAATCATGTGGATGTGACAGGTGATGGATTTAGAGCTACAAATTATGGTATGGAACTGCCGATGGAATTAGATCTACAAATCATGGGGATGCGACTAGTTTTAGAATTAGATCTACAAATCATGTGGATGTGACAGGTGATAGATTTAGAGCTACAAATTGTGGTATGGTTTAGATCTACAAATCATGTGGATGTGACTGGTTTTAGAATTAGATCTACAAATCATGTGGATGTGACTGGTTTTAGAATTAGATCTACAAATCATGTGGATGTGACAGGTGATGGATTTAGAGCTACAAATCATGGTATGGAACTGCTGATGGAATTAGATCTACAAATCATGTGGATGGGCCAATTAGATCTGTAAAACATGTGGATGGGCCTATTAGATCTCAACAAATGGCTCTCTGCTGCCCTCCATTGGGAAATTGTAGTCGGCACAGGTGCCGTACACGACACCCAGTTGCAAGCGTACACGCCCCATTATAACTATGGGGGCGTGTACGCTCGCGTGTACTTCGAGCCTATATTGTACACGAGGCTTATATTTTTCTATTGGAACTCCCTATCGTGTACGGCTTAACTATTGTTATTATTATTATTTTGCAGAGTAAGGCGCTCTACAGACGGACAGCGGTTGCCGCAGGGGCTCCCGCTTGGGTCTGCGGGGACCACGCCGCGGTGATACACAAACACACTCGCTCAGTGAGTAAACGGCACACGGTATTTCACAAAGATGAACACAATCCATCTCTCACTGACTGCCCGCGTATGCATGCACAAACGAGCACGCTCGCGGGGGATTTCACTGGACCACGCCCGCTCACCTCGCCGCCCCAAAACTCTCATTGAAAATGAATTACTAGGAGGCAGTGACCGCGTACTGCCTGGAACCCCCTTAATTATTTTCACAACAACGTGACTCATGTTCAGAATACCGTTGTTCTCTTGGTTAGGCACGGTAGGAACTTTAGGAAGGAGATTATAGCGCTCGGCTACACTCATTGGATGGAGGAACAGCTCTCAGTCTGCACACCGAGTACGAACAGCATTTGTCGCGATGCACAGGCACTGTTGTATTATGGAACAGGAGAAGTATTTAGGTTTAAAGTGCTCATGTGGCCTATATTCACTTATTTTGGGCTTGTTTCCATAGACCTGGTTGTTTATTCCTCCTGACAAATCTGACAACAGAACTTACTTGAAAACTTACTGAAAAGCCAAATAGTATTTATTTTTGTGCGTAAATAAAGCAATTTGAAACTGAAGATGGCAAATGTTGATGATAATAAAATAAAAATCGGAAGATGATGGCCAATTTTGTTATAAAATACAAATCTCTCTCTCTCTCTCTCTCTCTCTCTCCTCTCTCTCTCTCTCTCTCTCTCTCTCTCTCTCTCTCTCTCTCAGCCATTTTTGCGATTTTGATTTCAGTGCGCATGGGGGCATGCTTACAAGTGGCTAAATATGTATTTTTTAGACACGATATGCCGGCGATTTCTTTATTGCTATTTACAGTAACACTAATAGACCCCATAAGTCACATCTGCTCATGAATGATTGCGGTGCAACTTGGGAATAGGCTTATTGTGTCTAAAAAGACATATTTAGCCACTTGTACGCATGCCCACACACACTGGGGCCTTTTCCACCGGCAAAGAACCGGTTCTGGTTCTTTCTCCCACCTATGGGATGAACCAGAGGTGTGCTTTTTCCACCGAGAACCGGAGTTGGTTCCCAACCGTAAAAGTTGGTTCGGAACCGGAACCACAAAATCCTTGGCTCTGGTTCAATCTGGTGGAAACGCAAGCCGGTTCGCAAGAACGAACCAAGGTTCCCAAGAAAGTTGAACAGGCACTGGTTCTGGAACCGGTTCTTTGCCGGTTGAAAAGGCCCCACTGAAATCAACATCGTGAAAATCGCTAAAACGATAGAAAACAGTAAATGAACATTTTAACACTCATCTTTTCTTTTCTCTAATTACAATCTAAAATATGAACCCTTGTTGTAAAAAAACAAAGATGTTCTTTAACTCAGAGAGTGTGGCACATGAGTGAGGCTCGGAGAGTGTGGCACACTCTCCGAGTTACAAAGAGCCAAATTAAAACTTCAATATGGGGGTCCTTGATATAAAATGCTTAAGAAGCAACTGTAGTGTGTGTACTCGTGTGGTTCCACACTGAACAGGATTAATAACGCGGATAAATAAGACTAATGCTTTCTTGAAAGCGCCACAGCAGCTAAAGGACATGATTGATAACACATATTTTTTTGTCTGACCGGCTACTTTGTGCTTAATCTTTTCGTTTGGCTAATTTATTCATGCATTAACTCGCCCCTTTCATCCAATCTTAGTTGGGGAAGGGATGGTTGGGGGAGGGGGGGGGGGTCTGAAGAAGCGTAGCGGACTTGATTGCTTTCTGCCCTTTGGTACCCTTATAAATGCATGCTCAAGTTCCACGTTTAAAACAGCCTCTTCTGTGTAAAAAAAAGAACTAAAGAAAAAAAAAACTAGGTGGAACCCAACCAAGGTCAGCCCACTATAATGGAGAAAGTTTGATTCGGTTCACAGCGGCGGGGGAAAGTTCTGCACAGAGAGGAGATTCTCAGACATCTCAATCAGTCTCGAGTGGTCTGGGTCTTCTCTCTCTGTTGCTCTCGCTCTCTCCATGAGTCAGCGCTCAGCGCTGCCTTTCGGCAGCAGATGAGGGAATTCAGACAAATTCTCACAGTCAAAGGCCTGGTCTGGCTATGTGTCTAAATAGGAGCTGGGGAGCAAACTAGGTCAAACTTTGCAGAGTTTGCGTCAAGCACATTGCTTTGCGTGATATGACGGGCATACATTTGTACACAGGGTATTTTTTCCCTACATTATATCTCCTGACATCAGAATAATGTTTTTTAGGTAGAAAATAGGCAATAGGCCATTTATAGTCCAGATGAAACAGCATTTCGAGAGTATGCATCTTCTGTTTATATAGGGTGAGGCGGCTTGACGCATAAGTACAACCCCGGTACACTCCCAGGACCTGACGCTAGTATTTTTTTATTCTATTCTATAAATTCATGTTCTGAGTGGATACACACCTTCACCAAACCCAAGTCAATCTCCAGGACATTGGCCAGCTGAGAGACAGAAAGAAGGAGAGATGGTCAACAGCTGCTAAAATGAACAAGAACTAAGAACACACACACAAACAGACAGAAACCAGTAAGACTCTCTAATCGGGGGATAAGCAACCATCAGGTCGCATACACAAACTTTAGAAGGCAATGGTAGCCAATCAGGAGGGAATATGGGAAATGGGACAGATCCATGTTGATAACATGACTTTAGAGATACTGTGTAGCGCTTTGTGTGATTTTAGGGCAAAATCTGTAGGAGCAGTGTCCAAAAATGTGTTTGAAATAATCAGCCTGATGGTGGCGCTAAATGGGACAGATTCATGTTGATGACATGACTCTAGACATACTGTGTACCGCTTTGCGTGATTTTAGGGCAAAATCTGTAGGAGCAGTGTCCAAAAATGTGTTTTGCAAGAATCTGCCTCATGGTGGCGCTAGAAGAGGGCCATGTGAGAAATGAGAAATGATGAGTGTGTGTGCAAAGTTTGGCATGGATTGGGGCAACAGTGACGGAGATATGAGTAGGGCAAGACTGACGGACAGACTGACAGACTGACAGACTGACTGACAGCCGGTGGAGGTTTTGAGAGCAACTGCGACCTGACGGTCGCAATAAACAGTGGCGTTAAGTACATCATGTTGTTGACATAAAGGTTTCTGAAGCACACCTCTGATACGTTGGTCTGCTCATCGATGGACACGAAGATCTTGTAGAGGAGCGTTTCAAAATAATCCCCCTGCACCCGGTTCATGACAAATCCTTCAAGTGGGGGCACTGTAGGCCGATGACAGAATATAACACTTAAGGCCTTGTTATACTTCAGCTATTTAACAAAAACACCACACTTACAGTATGAACAAAAAAAGAAAGAAAACTGTGTGTGTACACAAGCACTCTCACCTGAGATGCAGCTGTCATCAGATATGGGCACATCTAAGTAGATGTATCCACGGTTGTATAAACCTGGAAGTTGAAACAGCACATTAGATCAAACAACAACATGGCATGATAAACCAAAAATGGTTAAGACGACAGACGACTGACTGACTGACTGACTGACTGACTGACTGACTGACTGACTGACTGACGTTTCCCCATCCAACCCATCCAGTTTGTTAATATTATTGCTACAGAACGCCAAAATGCACTATACAAACTGATCAGATCAAAGAAAAAAGTACCATCAACCCACAACTCGCTGACTGGATAATGCTCTAAAGGTCTGATCTGTTTGGCGAGTCATTTCTAGGGCCCAGATGTTTACTTGCAGCTTGCTTGATATTTACACAGCAAAATGAAAGATCTCAAATCGCTACAATGCCACCACTACATCACTACAATGCTGAGATGTTGAGAGTTGCATTTTCACACTTGTACCCTTTCAGCCTCTGAAGTGGACGCAGATAATGACTCAGCAATGTAATGTAAACACTCCTGAGTGTTGTTTACATCAGGGGTTTTCAAAGTGGGTGACGGGGAACCCTGGGATGCCGCGACGGCAGTCCAGGGGTGCCGCGAGATAATTTGATAATATTTGGAATTTATTTGGACACTTGAAAAAATATTTAGTATCATTTTAAACTTGAAGTACAAGTTATTTTCAGTCAGTTCTAACCAAAATGGCTATTATCTCAATGTTTTCCTCGCAACACAAAACTAGTGAAAACAGCCGATCTACAAGCACACAACGCCTCGCGATGGGAGACGTTGTGTGCTTGTAGATCTGCTATTTTCACTAGTTTGGTACATTTTATTAGCCTAGTAAACGACCAACTTCCGTTATCCAGGATGAAATGATTTCCGGAAGAGGGCGGGTACGAGGCTAACATTTTATAGAAGATAAATACAAAACGGTTTTGGACATAACGACGATATGCTATAAATATAAGGTGCTGGGAGTGTAAATTATAATGTAGGGGTGCCTCGGATGAAAAAAATATTTATGGGGTGCCCTGAGACAAAATAGTTTGGGAACCCCTGGTTTACATGACCTCTCTGAAACAAACCGTTCAAACCACTTCAGGGAGCGGTCTGAGTATACAGCTTGCTTCTAGTCCAGGGGTCTTCAACGTTTTCAGGCCAGGGACCCCTTAACTGAGAGAGAGATGAAGCAGGGACCCCCTCTAAATATTGTATAAATGCGTTATGCAGATTTCCATCGACTTGTTTGACAGCACTGTCATCAGTCTATGTTGGATTCGTGTTAATGTTTTTTTTCAGACATTTAGCCACTTCAATCGTCGATACGTAGTAAACTTGACCTTTCACTCTGTACTTGGTCTGCTCTTTTTGACCTCTACACCAAACCTCTTTGCTGAAAATAGCCGATCTACAAGCCCTAAGTGCCTCGCAGTGACGTTGAGAGCTTGTACAGATTGGCTATTTTTGGCTAAAGTTCTCCTCAGAATAGGGATGCGAGGGTTCAAAGTTTTTAATTGAAAATAGTTATCCTATCACACAAGGATTTGGTGGCCCCCCTGTAGTAACTCTGAGGACCCCCTAGGGGTCCCGGACCCCCTGTTGAAGACTCTTGTTCTAGTCCATGTTGTGGCTCACTTAACCTGTGCATCGTGAACTCTTCCTTTCACCTTTTGTTACTGTAATTTAGCCCTTTAGGGTTCCTGTACATACAGTAGATCGCCTGCTGTGCCATTATAGTGTGAACAGAAAGAGCATGTCCTCATTGAAATAAACTGACATCGTGAACCGTAAAAGAAAACAGTCCCTTTACTGACGGTTTACTTCTTGGTCCGGGGGACCCAGTCACCCAAAATGTGAGATCACCTGTGATGTCATGCCGTAATTTTTATTTCTGTTTTATCTATTAGTTTGTTCAATAAGGTCCACAGAATGAGAGGTCTGCTCTGCCGGAAACATCGCAAAAAAAGGTTATGGCCATTTGTAAATTCACTGCCCCATCGACTTCACTATATAAAAAAAGAAATTAATCTGCTTTAAGTAGCATGTGAGGGGTCAAACTAGGGGTTCTTCATGATTCAGAATCCATTGCAATCATTTGTTTTGCATGAAAAACATTCCTTGGGCTACATTTCGGCCCCACAAAACTGTGAAAATTGTCATCACTTTTTTTCACTTCACAGTTTTGTGGGGCCGAAATGTAGACCAAGGAATGTTTTTCATGCAAAACAAATGCTTGCAGTGGATTCATATTTCATATTTTTCTTTTTATGTATAGTAAAGTCGATGGGACAGTGAATATACAAATGACCATAACTTTTTTTCGCGATGTTTCCGGCAGAGTAGACCTCTCATTCTGTGGACCAAACTAATAGATAAAACAGAAATAAAAAGTAAGGCATGACATCACAGGTTCAACACTATTCCTTGAGCTTTTGGGCCTGTGGGTCCCTGTCTATTAAAGCACTTACAGTAAAGGCATCAGCGTCAAAGCTCAGACTGAACCCTATACGTAACAGGAAACAGGAAGTGCTGAACACTCACTGAGGACTACGTTGTACTCCATTGAACCAGCCAGCTGGGGACCCGAGTCTATCATCTTATCAATGGTCTTCTTCTCTGCCGGGGAACAGATCTGCAATCATATAGCACACAATAAGATGTAAGATAAGATAAGGTGCGTGCGTGCGTGCGTGCGTGCGTGCGTGCATGCGTGCGTGCGTGCGTGCGTGTGTTGCTCGCGCGAATGCTGCAGCCACGGAGACATAACTCTGAGCATGGAGAAAAGTCCTATGCTGAGGTAAACGTGTTGTTGTGGTTTGATTGGAAGTGGCGTGCTGCAGAATGGAGCTCCTACAGTAGCTTGTGTTCCCACTACTTTACCTTGCATTGGATGAGTGTAAATCAGTGGCTTCCTCAAAGAAAACGAAATGAGGCAAAAAAGTGTTGGAAACATAAGGTTCGGGCCTCGGCGCGGGTCGGATGCATTTTAATGATTAATGGTCGATTCGGGGCGGACAAAAAACTGTGTGTGTGTGTGTGTGTGTGTGTGTGTGTGTGTGTGTGTGTGTGTGTGTGTGTGTGTGTGTGTGTGTGTGTGTGTGGGCCAAATGTCCACACAAGCTTAGTGGAATTTGAGAAATAGACATGCTCCTCATAAGATAAATGGTTGTTTTAAGATTAAATCTGATTTTCAGATGTACGAATACATTAGTAAAAGATTCAGGTTGGGTGTAGGGTTAGGATTAGGCATTTAGGGGCTACGTTTAGGGGTTGGTTGGTTTTCTGTCTATTTTCAATGCGGTCGCCGATTTTTGTGACATTTGAAGAAAATATGTAGGAAAAGGAGCAAAAAGTGTGTTTTGGAGAAAATTCAAGATGGCGGAAAATCTATCATGGCGCAAATGGGCGTGGCCTATATGGGGAGATGCGTCATGACCCAAGGAATCCAGGGAAAAAATATTTTTAATTTTACGGTTCCAGAGTTACAGGCCAAAACGTAAAGTGGGGTGTTATAGCGCCACCATGAGGCCAAATGACACAATTACTTTTATTTAATCCTTGAAATCATTATGAACCTCCTCTCCAAGTCTTGAAACTGTAGCCCCTGTGGTTTGCGAGAGACAAATAATTGAATGTGAGTTTTTGCGATTCCCATTCTAAGTCAATGGGGAAAATTAATTCACTAATAAATTAATATCAATTAAACTATAGAACCTTTCTCTTAGAAAAGTAATAGCCCACGATTCCCGAGTAAGCCGGTCGATTTGACCGGCTTGACCGGCGATTTGACAGGCTACATACACACAGACAGACACACACACAGACAGACAGACACACACACACACACACACACACACACAGACCCACACAGCCACGTATAGGGAGCCTGTGTTTCACACAGCTCCAAAAATGCGAGTGTGCGTGGGTACGTGTACGCGTGCAAGCACATCCATGGTTGTATATCAAGCACCTTGAACAGGAGGATGGGGCATGTAATACTAGGCAACATGCTTTGGGTAGAGATTCTGTAGGTCGAAAAACATCATAGTTAACTGCGAGTGCCGCGCAGACCCCGATGCACCAGATTCTTTTCTGAAATTCATATTGCCCATCACAACATACCCTGTTCCCTTTACTCTCCATCTAGTGAAGCCAAAACACATTAGAAAGAGAAAATACATCTTGCCAGCCTACGTGTCGTATATGCCCTTCAGTCGCTTGATTTGTACATCAGTAATGCACAAAAGTAAGGAGAGGGGACAAGATTTATGAATGTTCTCGTACAAAAGGTGATATGATTTTCCCGGTAATATGCTGTTAAACTGTTCACCGCCTTCAGGTGTCTGTCTCTGCCATATGTATTCAACCGTGGCAGAACTAATTAAACTGCTGTATTGCTGCACGTCAGTCCAGGCAATTTCAATGACACCTCGTTCAGCAGAACTCCTCCGAACTACAAAATGACAAACATAACACATATTCATGTGACCTTTGAAGTGTGTCATCCGTCAATGGCTTTCACTCTCTTCCCGTCTCCTCCTTGTCTGTATGCAGCGTTCGCTGCACAAAGACAGGGGCGTCACAAGGGGTAGGAAAGTGGGACTGAGTTACTGGGGCCCCAAGGTGGAGGGGCCCTAGTAACTTTAGCTATTGAAAAATAGCAGATATACAAGCTCACAGCGCGGCACCGAGTGCCGCGCTGCGAGCTTGTAGATCTGCTATTTTTGAAAAGTCGTGAAAATGTGTGCAAATCTTTGAATATATGTATTTTTTAAGTGAACATTTGTAACTCAAATTTTGCTTCTGGGGGGTCCCTGGAACTAAATATTTTGAGATGGGGGGGTCCTTCACATGAAAAAGTTTGAGCATCACTGACGTGAAAACATAGGTTTCTTGGCACAAATTTTCACGATTTTTCAAAAATAGCAGATCTACAAGCTCGCAGCGCGGCACTCGGTGCCGCGCTGTGAGCTTGTATATCTGCTATTTTTCAATAGTTAACATTCATGGGGGGCCCGCAGTGAATCCTTGTACCCAGGGCCCAGAATTTGGTGTGACGCCCCTGCACAAAGATATTACTGCTTCAGAATCATAAACATACTTCCTTGCCAGACGAAAATTAAAGGAATAGCTCGTGTGGGTTGAAATGTGCAGGTTTTGTCATTGTTTGTTGATTGCGTTTTGAGATTCTGTTTGGTGTTTGTGTGTGCTGTGCCTATACACAAGCTCACAAAGCGTCGCAGCACGAAGCGTTGTGAGCTTGTCGTTATTTTTTTTTTTCTGCGAAAGCCTTCCCTACAATACGGATGCTGTGGTTACAGACGACCTCTGATGAAAACGTTTAGCATTTAGTAAAACTATATTTTGTGCTGCCCTTCTAGAACAATATGTTTGTTATCATATATTGCAACATTAGTTTCCACAATACAATATTATGATCTGAACATAATTGAAAATGTGATTTAGTGTTTTATACTAGTGATGATATTGAATGTTTTTAATGTTATAAATTATATGTTTTGCTGTGTTCCTTTTAGGTAGGGTGTTTTGACTGTACTTGAGCTGTACTACTTCTTTTTAGTTTTTTACTGTACTTGTGCTGTACTACATTTTTGTCTGATAAATAATTCAATAAATCAATCAAATTACAATAAACATTGTGTTTGTAATACATCCTGTTTCCTATAAAAGCCATGTTTGTTCTGCATTTTTGCTTAGTCACCCTGAAGAAGGCATAATGTACGCGTAGGCGTTCTTGCTATGCATTAGCCCTGAAATAAGGCTTTTTAACTTTCCCCCAAGAGTGCTTTGGTCTAACTTTTTTTGCATCTATTGTGTTTGTAACATTTGGGCTGGCAACATTTTACCCCAAAACATTCTGCCCGTTCTGCAGTTTTTCCCAGTCACATTTGTCTTGAAAAGAAAACGTGATGGCGGTCTCTCACCCTAATGTCGTCCTCTGTGATGTAGCCTGTCTGAGCGACCCACCAGGGTTCTACGGAGATCTCCACCGGCTTGGCGGGCAGGAGGTCCCGCGCCGATTTCCTGCGGAAGAATTTCTGCCAGGAGGAAGGGTGGGACACACGCACACACGGACATTAGAACCCCCATTTCATTCTTAATTCACACTACGTGGTACAATGGTGTCACAAGCTGAAAACGCTGAGAAGATAAAGGTACCAATATGTTTTTTTTTTATCATGTAGAGCTTAACAAAAAGAGATTTAATTGGGCACAAACAAACAAAAACATTTCAGATGGGTGTCCGTGCCTCCGTGGCCTGCCTAATACATATCAATTTGGAGGTTCTTGACATGAAAATGTCTGAGAAGCACAGCGCCTTAAGAAGAAAATAAGTGGGCGCGTGGTGGCCTAGTGGACCAGGTGCATACCATATAGGCATTGCCATTTCGGCATCAATGCCTGTCGGCGTCGCCGGTTCGATTCCCGATCCGGCCGACCTTTGCCGCGTGTCACTCCTTGTCTCTCCCCCATTTCCTGTCAGTCTACTGTCCTATCCAATAAAGGCAAAAAGCCCAAAAACAAATCTTTAAAAAAAAAAAGAAGAAAAGAAGATGTCTCACTTTGGAGGACCTGCACTGGTTCATCAGGTCGATGTACTGGTTCCTCCCGATACCCAGCAGCCTCAGACCTAAGAGATGATGGGAGAGAAATGTTTTTTCAATTACTGGTCTGAGTAGCTCTACAAGAAATCGGGAGGCAGAGTCAGAGTGAGAGGGGAGAAGTTGCGCAAATTGGTTCCCAGAATATTTCCAGCCTCATACTGGAGAGCTATTTCCACCCAGGAAGGAGCCTTTTAAGCGCTGAGAGTGACTCATTGCCACTCTGCTGTGGCAGTACTTACGCACACGCAGACACACTAAATGGAGAGAGTATGTTTGTATGTGTATCTGCACACACACACACACACACACACACACACACACACACACACACACACACACACACACACACACACACACACACACACACACACACACACACACACACACACACACACACACACACACACACACACACACACACACACACACACACACACACAGACAAATCCCTTCTGCTAAAGTACGCCAAGAGGAGGCCTTATGGGGATTTAAATGTGTGTCTGTAAACAGCTATGTGTACATGTGAGTGAGTGTTTGTTTATGTGAGTGAGTGTGTGTGTGTGTGTGTGTGTGTGTGTGTGTGTGTGTGTGTGTGTGTGTGTGTGTGTGTGTGTGTGTGTGTGTGTGTGTGTGTGTGTGTGTGAGCGAGCGTGTGTGCGTGTGTGTGTGTGTGTGTGTGCGTGTGCGAGTGTGCGTGTGTGTGCGTGCGTACGTGCGTGCGTGCGTGCGTGCGTGCATGCGTTTATTTGTGTGTCAGGCATGCATGCATGCGCGTGTTTATTTGTGCGTGTGTGCGTGCGTGCGTCTACTGCAGACACATTATAAACATACTCTCTCAATTTAAGTTTTGAGTTAAGCTTTGCATGACAAAGTGTCCACACACCAACTAGTGTCAGTGTGCTGTGTGAGGAGGCTGGCTGGAGGCTCTGTGGGGTCAGGGACAGAGAGGGGACACAGCAGAGGGGACACAACAACAACACGCTGGGAACTCTGCCAGGACACACAAACACAAACACCATCCATCTACTGTGACAACATGTTAATCAACCTTTTCAGCACCAGACCCAAAAGTCTCTCCCGGGCCAAAATTAATGAACAAGATGTGCTTGTAGATCTGCTATTGTCACCACATGTATGTTTGAAATTATAAAAAAAAAAGTATTTATTTTTGAAAATCTTTTGACATAATAATACACTGTATATAGGGTAAGTAACATAGTGGTGGTGGAAAAAGTACTTCTTTACTTAAGTAAAAGTATCAATACTGCAATGTAGAAGTAGAAGTCCGGAATTCAAAATGTACTTGAGTAAAAGTACTGAAGTATTGGTATCAAAAATGTTTGAAAATAGCAGATCTACAAGCTCACAACACGTCGCATAGGGCTAAAGTAGTTTATGTACGTTTTATAATATAATTTATATCTGCAAAGTAACTAGAAACTAAAGTTTTCAAATAAATGTAGTGGAGTAAAAGTACAATAATTTGGATCCAAAATGTAGTGGAGTAGAAGTAAAAGTATTGGAAATTGGAAATACTCAAGTAAAGTACAAATAACTCAAAAGTGTTAGTGGTGTAAATGTACTTAGCTACTTTACACCAGTGGTTCTCAACCTTTTCAGGCTGCGACCCCCAAAATAATCATATTTTAACTGGGGACCCCCCCACCCTACAAGCACTAAGAGTTGAGGGATTACATTTAGTTTAACACGGTTCTATTGCGAAAATAGCAGATCTGTGAGGCGTTGTGAGCATGTAGATCAGCTATTTTCACAATTTCTGACTAATATTTGACAATTTGGCCAATTTTTCAAGTCCTTAAATTGTCACTTTAGAAATGTGCAAATATCCTCTATACACTTAAAACTTTATGTGGGTTTGTTTACTGTTGAGTGAGGGAAAAAAAATTTGCACACTAAGTTAATCATCTGGGGACCCCTCGAAATAATTTGGGGACCCCCCTGGGGGTCCCCAAATTACACCACAATTACACCACAGCTCGCGACCCATATAAATGGCTCCAGGACCCACAAATTGGTCCCAACCCAAAACACAGAGTCTCTCGTTCATACACACTTCCTCCCTCGCGTCCACTTCGGCATGACAAACTTCCATGCCCTCCAGGGGGATTAGAGGAGACAGCGCTCCCTGCAGGACAGGCTAGTGAGTGACAGCTCGCTGGCAGCTTTAATCTGCCAGGCCTCACTCAGTCCACAGCCCCTGCCGTGGCCCGTCTCACCTGACAAGCCCAAAAGTCACGGAACCCCGCGGCAGGGCCTGACTCTCAGCTCTGACGCAATACTACTGCAACCGTCTCTGTCTCGAGCAGCCGTTCCCAACCCGTTGAGGGCCATGAGGACATACATTGCAAGTGGGCCCCCTAATAATGGGTAAAATGCTACGATTTTATTGATTGCGACCGTAGGTCGCAGTTAACTATGAAAACCGGCAGATATTGTCCGTACATATCTCTGTAACGACTCAATGTCTATAGAGAGGACACCAGAATCCCCGCCCGTCCACTTGCATTGAGTTGCTCACCCAGCGCATGAAGCGCACTTCCGCGTTTGAGACGCCTCTGAAACGTGACGTAGTGGGGCTTCTATTTGGCTTCTGAGCCAATCGCGACGGTCGGGGGTGTGGTCTGGGAGCGAGAAACGGGGAGGCGGGGGTAGCGGGGGGCTATCTGCCTCAAGTGTTTCTGTAGACACATACAAGCCATTTTGCGTCATAGTTTGTGTTCATGGACACGCTGGGGCTCTAATTCATGAACGTGCATTTCCGGTATGAACGCGCGTCAATACAAAGAAGCCTAGATGCGCGTTCATGAGGTTCATGAATAGAAGCCCCAATTGCAGTACCTCAAACGGCCACCATGTCCATTTTGCTTCAAAGCTCCCCCTCGGTCCTGGGGGCTTGATCAAACCCTGGAGAATCCCTGTTATGCCCATCAATATTAAGCCCATATCTGGGAATGCCCATACAATAGAATCCACCTTTTATGCCATCAATATTAAGCCCATATCTGAGAATGCCCATATATGGACATAGTGTGTGTTAACCAGTGTGATTGCCGCAACACGAGTCACACTTACAAATTAATTACGTCCCTGTCCCTTTTAGGCCCATATATGGAGATCCCTGCCCTCTACGTCTGATTCCCAGATGATGCCCTGTTAGTGCAACCACACTAATAGAATTCCTTTTATGCCCATCAATATCCCGATCCTGACGACCTTTGCTGCATGTCACTCCTCATCTCTCTCTCCTCTTCCTGTCAGCCTACTACTGTCTATCCCTATCAATAAAGATATACAGTAACAGTCCCCCAAAAAAAGATTTTTTTTCTTTTTTAAGCGGCTTTGATAGTCGGAGCGTTTGCAACCTTGTTTTGGCTAGTGAGATAAGCAGGAAATATTAGCACTGCTAGTGCTAGCGTAAGCCACTGGGGATGAAACCCATTTCGATGACAGATTACTGTCCTCCTACGAGGGAAACTTCATTGTAAAAACATCTTGGGAAATGGTTTTGGAGATGCTGTGTGTAATTTGCGAGAGAAATGTTTTTAGGCTCAGTGCCTTGCACCCATATTGCCAATAAACACTAGAAGATTTCTGCATCCAATATCTCTAAAACCAATGTGCTGGGGCATTTTGGCTGAAGTACAAAGACTATATCTTTAAATCACAAAGCCATATGCTAGACATTATCCCGACGGCGACACATTTTATATTTGAGGCACGCTCTCACGGTGACATGAGCGGCCTCTGGGATGATTGTTCAACACTATCATTCTGGCATTTTATCTAAAACTACCAACTGGCAATGAAGCATGCATCCTGGAAAAGGAGTGGCAAAGGACATGAACAAACGTTATATAATCCCCCAACTTAGCTTGCAGAAGCTGGGTGTTTCCAAAATAGTGAACGGATCACTAAAGAGGTAGCAAGCAGGGACGTGCTGGCCATTGGGAAAAGCGGGACAACTCCCGAATGGCCGGTTCATTCCTGGCCGGTCCAGGCCGGCCATTAGGAAAAAAATAAAAATAAAATGTCGGCCTTCGTTCCATTTTGGGGGCTGGGCGTCCAACAAAGTAAATCATCACTGTCGGGCAGAAACCTTGTATCTCCAAGTTTCAAATGTATACATTTTCTCGCAAAGCAAAGACCTGCTTCATCATACAGTATAAGGCCGTTGCACAAAAGTAGTGAAAACAGCAGATCTACAAGCACACAACGCCTCACGGTGCGAGGCGGTGTGTGTGCTTGTAGATCGGCTGTTTTCACTAGTTTAAATCATTTTAAAAATGATAAATACAAAACAAATGGTTTTGGACATACAAGGTTTCCACCCGACAACGACGAAATATAACTCATGTAATTGGCCCACTGGCTTGTCACTTGTCATGATCTGATATGGCAAATCTTTGAGTAGCAGCAGCGCTATAGAGAGAGATCTCTCTCTATAGTGCGCAATGAGGGCCTCTCCAACTCTTTTTCCCGGGCTGAATCAGGGCCCCAGCATGTCCCTGGGTACAAGATAAACAAGTGAAATTGGAATAGATGAAACCCCCCAAAAAATGTATCTACAGTACAAAATTGGGGTTTCTCGCCTGAATTGAGAAAATCCTGTCCTGAAAATAAATGTATTTTCTCGCTTACTAAAGAGCTGGACAGATGGGGAGACCCCTGTTAGTGAACTAACATTCCATATCACTTAGACCCCTTTTAAACAAGACAAAGAGTCTTCTAAAGGTGTGGCCACCCTGTCCAACCTCTAGCTATCCTATCGACAGTACACTTCATGAACGAGTCTTTAGATTCGGTGTGGTTTCGTGAAATGTCTGTTCGTTCTCTGCCGCAGTGAGATCCACCGGGCGGACACTGCTAAAAAAAATCTGTTTTGTGGCGACGTGCACCTAGCAGCATGAGCCGCGATTGGTCTACCTTATAACCAGCAGCCGCTAAATAACTGCTAAATCAGTCATTACATTATTGGAAGGCCAATGCTGGGCCGTGCGTGTCCGGAATGCGTGCGGGGATAATGCATGCCAGACTTTGCAAAAGGTTCTTGCAAAAAGCCAAAGATTGCTTTAAGCTTGTAGATGAAAGTGTGCTAAGGTCAAAGCGTCCTGCGGGGGGGGGGGGGGGGGGGGAGTTACAGCTCTGCAGCACTTCACAGTGATTGCTCCGTCGTATTTGCATTCTGACAGGCCTTTACAAAATAATGACTGTGGAAAAAGGCAGGGAAAAAACTGTGAGGGAACTCACAATCGGCAGCAGTGAAGTTGGGCAGGGAGTCATAACTCTTCTCACTGTTCATAATGTCCTGCAGAGGGAGGGAGAGGGAGAGAGAGAGGGAGGGAGGGAGAGAGAGAGAGAAAGAGCGGGAGGTAGGGAGGAAGGGAGAGAGAGAGAATGAAAACAATTTCTTCTCTGAGGCCCTGCCGGAGCTACAGTACATTCCCCAGCCTTTGATTAACCACATTCAAAGGGCCGTCCACACCAAGAATGACAACTATGAAATGAAATAACTAGAAAGGTGCGCACCATCTTCACCAGGCTGCAGTAGGGCTGTCACGATCATGAGATTATACTATGTGATTAATTGTCATACAAATGAATTACGATTAATGATTTAATTTTGGTTTTCATGTTGAACATTGGATAAAGATTGAATAATTAAATAATCGTATACTTTCAAAATATATATAAAAAAAAAGGGTAAATAGACAATCTACTAGAACACAACGTGTTGTGGTGCGTAGTGAGTTTGTAGATAAGCTATTTCGCATTTGTGGCACATCCTATGGGGAGAAGAAAGTGTTTTGGGAGGTTTGCTCCAAAGAGGCCCATCAACATGCAATTCCAATCTTGAGGATGATAACAATTGGATGTTCATGATATAAAATATCAGTCAAAACTTCGGTACTCAGTGGTCTAGGACTCGCCATAATCGGGATCAGACCCAGAAATAGGACAGCAGCCAGGCGCTGCAGAAGCGTAATTTCAGAAAGAAATAGGGGGTTGCAAAAATTGGTTACCACTTAAGCCCTGTATTTCTAAAATAGGGGAAATAGAGGATCTACAGGCTCTCAACACGTTGCCAACGCAACGCGTTGAGAGCCTGTAGATCCACTATTTACGTTATTTGTTTGGGGGCGATAGCCTAATGACATTCCCAAAATGGGGATGTCACATTGAAAGGGGTTGAAAATGAATGGTTGCATTAACAATAATGTAAATGTAAATTACAACACACATGTCACATCATGTAGATGGATGGGCATCGATTCGGATGAAATCAGATTAATCTGCAAAAACAATTCAGAGTTGGGGACAATAGCCTGCATTTGAGGTAAAATGTGAACACTAGGGGGTGGCTATTGCCATCCCTGATGACCCAAATGACACCCCTGTCTACAACCATGTTCTGAACAGTGAATATGATATGAATTGTTATCATTAAACAGCAAACCGATTTGCACTCTTTTGTGCACTAGTCGATCCTGAAGTTAAATCGGCACTATAATAACTGGCACTGTAATTTTTTTCTTGAAAACGTGATAATTTTGCCCAATCTGTATTATAGAGTATGTTAATACAATATAACCTATACAATGATTGCATTTTGTTTAACTGCCCTTCTATTTAGACACTTAGATCGTGTCTCACCAAGACACAGGACCTGACACACATTTTGACATGAAGGTCAGGTTAACTTTATCCCCTGAGCGAGCAGGCAGGCTCTATTTGCTCAATGGTAAAAACAGCAGGAAACCGGGTTCAAATCCTAGCTAGAAGAGGAAAAAGCACAGTTTAAATTATGAAGTGTAATCAGTCTCACACCAGAAACTACATTGAAGGGCCTCATTGATTGTAATGTTCTATTAAATGTATGCATTATGTTTGTTCTTTTGTCTTTTGGTGTTGCAAATGGTGCTACTGTACTGGTGGCAAAGCTACAATAAAGGATAATCAATACATTAAATTGGAAGGAGGACACTAAAAAGCTTTAAAATCACTTGCCTACAACATTCTCAAGCACACATGCAGGCATGCACGGGCACACACACACAGAGCTGAGTCGACCTGTATGAGGGTTCAGTGAGCATTTGATGACACCTAGTGGCCAAACAAAACCAGACTGGTCAGCATGTACAGTTGGTGATGTTATTACACATCCATCCAGGCCTTGTATTTAACCTGAATGCTCCATTTCTGACAGAGTATGGATTCTATCCAGCCTAAGAAGAATGGAGGAACGCCCAGGGGAGACAATACAGCCACAACACAGTGGCATGCTTTTTCTTTTCTCCTTCCTCTTCTCCATACTTGACAGAGTATATTTGGTGGTATATTTCACTCCACTACTATTACTTTACAGCTTTAGTTGCTAGTTACTTTGTAGATTTAAATTACCAATACAAAATATAAACTGATAAATGACTCTGTATTATTATTACGTATTTTCTAAACGGGTCACCATCCGGAATCAATGGGGGTAAATTTACTTGAATCAAAATTTTGTCTTAGGAATGCGACAAAAAACAAAAAATATTATTGAACTCTAGTCTCCATGGCGTGACTAATCAATAGAAAAAAAGTCATTTTGGGGGTGAACTACTCCTTTAAGCTAATCATCTGGGGTCCCCCCAAAATATTTTGGGGACCCCCTGGGGGTCCCACAGGTTGAGAACCACTGATTTAAAGAAAAGTTGCATAGTGCCGCTTTAAGCTACCCAGCAGCACACATTGTCTACATTTTGGCTGCTAGTTTTAGTTAAGTAATAAATCTATGTAATTGAGTATCTGGGTGTCTGAGTATGCTCCCCCTGCCCCCCTCTTCTTCTTCCCGTTCTCTTTTTATGGAAATAGCTAAAACTAGGGAACACATTTCACCCACTGTTTTACACCTGTAAACCTGTGATGTGACACTACAGTTAATTCTGATTCAGTATATATAGAAGTATGCAGGTCTCTACACAACTGAGACTGCCTATCCATCACAACAGTGTTACGAACAAATTTAAACTGGGAAAGATAACTGTAGGAAAAGAAAAACTAATCTGAATGAATTTCACTAAGCCGAGAGAAGCAATTATACTTTCGGAATTTAGCAGACTCGCTTTAATATCCAGAGCGACTTACAATATGCAAGGTAAGCACATATCAATGCAGAGAGATAGTGCCTCCATAAACAAGGATGACAGGTAAACCTAGAACCTAGCATCAGCCAAAACAATATACTGTCAAAATAATAATCTTTGCAGTGAAACCATAGGATACCAGATAAACGATGAACCCAGCATCGGTCTAAATAACATCCAATCTGAATGTCATTTTAACCTTTGCATAGAGTCCCTTTCACCTTTAGGCTGAACTGACAGAAGACAGATAATACACATGTATACGTTCTACTGCATATATTATGGGATGGCCTTTAGTTTAGACCTGAAACTGCACACATTAGCATTCATTCATCTCCCTCTGTCAGCCTTGAACTGCCATCATTCTAATGGTCTAAATGCCAAAGCACAGGTCATGGCTCCAATTTCATCCAACAGCGATTCTGTATTAGCTCAAGAAAATATGAAGCTTTGTATTGAGGGGGTTCAGGGGGGACCCACAGTCAAATGATGTGTAGTTTGATTTAAACTATAATTCAATTCACTTCACATTACAATAGAAATACTATATTTCAATAACACCACTATGCAGAAATGTTCCAATACCATTTTTTACACCCCATTGCGAATCGGGTTGATGAGCTACCATTTTGATTAAAAAAAAAGGAAAAAAAAGAAAAAGAAGAAGACAAAAGGAGAAAGATAGCATACTGCGTGCTTACCATGTATGGATGTGATATGATTGTGCTGCTATCATTATTGTATGGGATGGCTCTGGTTCAAATGTTTGTAAGACATTAACAAATTCCTGCAGATAATTAATTTGATGGACATTTTACAAGCTCTGACTAACATTTTACACTCTCTGCTATCACTGCACGTGTTGTTGTTTGCCTGCCACAATCATCATAATTATGATAAATTACATGATATTAGGTCATTGCATAGAGACTCACATACTCGCCCATACCCAGTGCATTTTAAGCAGTATCGGAGGCATAGGCTCACTTGCCAGTGAGGAGCCCCCACCGGGAGGACATAGCACTTCCGTCCTTCTCCACACGTTCAACGAACCCCCAGCACATAAGAATCAGTACCGCGATCACCCTCCCCTTAAAATGGCCAATTGTATTCGTATACTGTCTATAGCCTCAGGCAAACCGGATACACTGTGGTGGATTTGATCCCCTAGGCTACTGTAAGTGATGGTGGACTTTACTTTACCCCTGTGCCACCCAAACACACATTTAGACAATTGTATTTAATTCCAATTTAAACCAAGACTTATATTCATACTAGTAAGACGCCTCAGGGCGACAAGCGACCTCGCCCTAAAGGGTGAGGTCACGCCATGTCTTGGCCATCTGGCCAGTGATGTATATCGGAACAGTTATCCATATATGGAGATCCATGTACTCTATATGGAGGTATGCTGTGAGACCCCAAACTTACTAAGTTAGTTATTCGTTATGTGAAAATCCTATGTCGTCTATCACATCATCTGACATCATACATACAATCCCTTTTATGCCCATACATGGAGATCCCTGTCTGAACCAGCCACACAGATATGGGCTGTCTTCCTCCATGTATGGGCATTCCCAGTCCTGTTAGATATGGGCTTAATATTGATGACAACAGGGATCTCCATATATGGGCATAGAGTGGTTCCCATGACATCACAACATATAATCCCTTTTACGCCCACGCCCATGGATATCCCTGTCTGAACGGTTCAGCCACAGCACTGTGATATCACCTGTTTATGCCCATATATGGAGATCCCTGCTCTGAGTATCTGACATCACTGTGATATCACCTGTTTATGCCCATATGGAGATCCCTGCTTTGAGTATCTGACATCACTGTGTATATGGAGATCCCTGATGTCACAGTGATGCGTCCAGCGCCGGCGCCCCCTATAGGCAGACTACGCAGTCTGCGTAGGGCCCCCGACCAAAAAGGCCCCCACCGCCCCCTCCTCTCTGCAGAAAAGAACGCACCAAACTGTCTTTTGACACCAGCGCTACTGCCATCTTAGCCTGAATGACACATCTCTGATTAACCTTGTCCCTGATTGGCTGTCACGGCTCTTTGCCATTGTCCCATTGGCCCTAAAGAAAAAGGAGACCACATTTCTTGACTCTGGAAATCTTTGGGAGTTTCCACCCCGCCCCCCTTTCAGAGTCTAGTGTTTGTTGGAGCGGTGAAAGCGCTCCCAATGAACAGGTATATCCGTGGGTATGTGGCTGGCTGGCTGGCTGGCTGGGTGGCTGGCTGGCCCTGTCCGTAGCCTGGGCAATACCTTGAGTGGCCACACACAACACACTAGTTAAAGGAGGGGCGCTGTTTTGTGCAGGCCAGGCACACTCACCACTCACTCACAGGCACAGTTTACACTCACTCACTCACTCACATAGGGTACAGCTGCTCAAATTCACCGTCAAACGGAACTGCAGCAACAGCGATCAGGTAAACAGAAACACACATTCAAATTGCACTGTCAGTTGTAACTTGTGTTGTACGACGGAGCCACGTTGCTGCTGCTGTTCTGGCTTCTCCGCCTCTGTGTAAGGCTGGTCATAAAGTAATTAAGTCATAAAAAGCGCAGTTTTCAAAGCGGAGAATCGGTTTATGACCGCAGGGTTCTGCACGTTCTCACTCTCAATAGTATCGCCGTGTCCCATGTAGACTACATGTCTTAGTAAAAGTATCAATACTGCAATGCAGAAATACTCTGTTACAAGTAAAAGTCCAGAGTAAAAGTACAATATTTGCCGCTGAGATGTGGAAATACTCCAGTATAAGTAAAATAACCTGAAAATGAATTGTGCTTAAATACAGTACTTGAGTAAGTGTAGCCTACTTAGTTACTTTACAGCACTGCCCGTGCACTAGACACACAGTAACCATGGTAACCACTCCAATTTAACCCTTTCATTTTAAGCAAAATCTTTTACTGTGTGTAAAAAGAAAAATAGCCGATCTACAAGCTCACAGCATGCATTGTCTCTGTCTATGCCTGTGGCCTATATATTAAAGACAAGTCCCTAAATATTATTATATTCATATAACTATATCTATAGGATATATTATATTTTTATTGTGGATTAAATTTTCTTCATTATATCTAGAACAATCGGTGCCGTGGTAGGCAACAAGTCCAATTTTGCTGCATGTATTGTATGTGTAAAGGCCCATTCCCACTGGGCCAGATAACAGATATCTGGAGATATTTCTCCAGATATTTTTCCATGCAAAGTGGATGGTAGATACAGATAAAAAAAATATTTGCCACAGATAAATGTATCTGTGGCAAATATCTGTGGTAGACTTTTTTTTTTATCTGTATCTACCATCCACTTTGCATGGAAAAATATCTGGAGAAATATCTCCAGATATCTGTTATCTGGCTCAGTGGGAATGGGCCTTAAGTCACTGTTTAACCGAGTTAATAACTTAGAATGACGATTCTGCAATTTGGCCTATTTATATACAAAACCCAGAATTAAACCCATTATAAAATTAATTAAAAAACAATAAAAAATTATATTATTTTTTCGAGGGGCTCTCGCTACGCTCGCGCCCGCAGGAAGGCCCCATAGCAAAATCATGCTTAGGGCCCCCGTGGGCCCAGAATCGGCTCTGGATGCGTCAGGGGAACCACAGTGTCAGGCATTATCCCTGCTCTGAGTATCTGACATCACTGTGAAGGGTCCACGACTTGGTTAAAGTCCATTTGGGGACCTGGTGGTTGTGTTATGAAAACATTTGAAAGTAACCCCTGGTCTATGTGGCACAGGTGCACATTGTACACAGATCTTTTCAAAGCACACAATCACACTCACAAATACAAATACACACACACACACACACACACACACACACACACACACACACACACACACACACACACACACACACACACACACACACACACACACACACACACACACACACACACACACACACACACACACACACACACACACACACACACACACACACAAAATGGCTTTCATTCTCTGCAGGAATTTGTTAATGTTTTACAAAGGGTTGAACCTGAGCTAAGCCATACAATAACGATAGCAATAATATCACATCCATACTGTACATATAATGCATTTCAAACTGGGGGTCCCTGATCACTAATCTAGTACATTATTTCAGTAAAAACTAGGCATAAAAAAATCTGCTCAAAACTCAAACAGGATCATTTGGTAAGCTGCTTACAACAAGTTGTTTGGTTGTTTAATGTTGTTTTGCGGTTGTGCTTGCCTCATAAACATGCCCACCCTGACAGAGTTTTGGTCTGGAACTTTTTTACTACGTGTCTTGCAGGTAAAGAGGGGTTGGAAGGGCTGAACTTGAAACAAACTATTAATCACTCTGTGTGAAGGGATGTTTGTTATCGGCTGCCTTTGGCTGTACATACAAGGGTGAGCATTCATACCATTCCCTTTTGCGATGTTAATATCCTGCATGTTCAAATCTAGAAAATGATATGGTAATTAGGCAATATTACACGAGAGGGTGTGCATTATCACGGTTATTTGCACTCCAGCCTTGCAGAGCTGAAGTGCAAATAGCCATGATAAGGCAGTTGCCCTTAAAAGAAAACACATCAACTTCATTTCGTTGTAATTAAGATATTCGATAGGAATTTGTAATTGTTTAATGCCTCATTTAGGTACTATGTCCCTGAACTTCACATGAAAACTGCTAACCTAGCCGCCAAGCATAGTGTGGGGAGAGGGAGTGCTTCAGCTCTTTCGCAACCAGCACAGCTGAAATGTTTGATGAGACCGTGCAGTAGTGGTCATTATTTGCACGGGTAGAGAGCCATTTTAACCAATCAGATTGCTTCGTCAGAACTACCTGTTGTATAATGATTGTTAAACCCTAGTGCACGCTCTCCTTTGAAAGCATAGGGCGTATGACGGGTTGGTGTCATTATGTTATTTGAGATAAATGCAATTATTTTGCATAATAATAGCAGAAATAGCAGATCTACAAGCTTGTAGATCTGCTATTTCTTTTTAAATATATATAAGTGTAAATTGATAAAAAATATGTCAGTAATCTGCCCTCTGATTATGAAGCCTAAATGGCAAACAGAAATAAGGTTTGTATTCATATGTTCCAGTCTTCAATGCCAAAAACACAATCAAATCGTTAATCGCAATTATTTGTGTGACAATTAATTGTCAATTTA
This sequence comes from Nannobrachium achirus, assembly GCF_963921795.1. Taxonomy (NCBI): domain Eukaryota; kingdom Metazoa; phylum Chordata; class Actinopteri; order Myctophiformes; family Myctophidae; genus Nannobrachium; species Nannobrachium achirus. The sequence goes on along the minus strand of NC_137819.1, from coordinate 33,427,186 downwards.
AATTTTTAATCGTGACAGCTCTAATGGTGGCATGTTTTTCTGACGTTTAGTCTCGCTGGTGACAAAATCCCCTGTAGCACCCTGCTTACCTGCCCGATTCCTATATGATAGTTAGGATCCAAATGGACCTGTAAAGCCTGTATCAGAGTCTGCGGTGAAGAGCTATCCACCGCAGAAAATAAGTGAAGGCCATCATAGTCCGTCACGGTGGAGTCCTATTCACCGTGACTGACTGGTCCAGGTCGACCAATCAGTGAACGGGGTGAAGAGCCTATCTGTCTGATAGTAAAAAATCGAACCTCGGTTCGAAGTGGAGCGGTGAATTTGAGCAGCTGTACCCTATGTGAGTGAGTGAGTGAGTGTAAACTGTGCCTGTGAGTGAGTGGTGAGTGTGCCTGGCCTGCACAAAACAGCGCCCCTCCTTTAACTAGTGTGTTGTGTGTGGCCACTCAAGGTATTGCCAGGCTACGGACGGACACGGCCGGCCAGCCAGCCAGCCAGCCAGCCACCCACCCAGCCAGCCACCCACATACCCACGGACATACCTGTCTATTGGGAGCGCTTTCACCGCTCCAAAAACAGAGAGATGTGTCGGGACTCGCGGTGGAAAGCTCTTCACCGCGAGGAATGACGTAACGTTGTAGTTTTAGCCGTAGTCGTTTAATTGTAGTCGGGACCCGCGGAGCCTCCACCGCGGTGCCGACTCTGATCGAGGCTTTAGGGTCCATTTGAACACTCTCAGAGTTAAATGAACACAATTTATTTGAGTTGCTTACCTCCATGATTCCTATGTAATAGGAGAAGGGCGTGATGCGCAGGCCTTTGACCATGATGTCAGACAGGTGGTACGGGTACAGCATCAGATGCTCACGGCTGTACTTCAGCAGCTCCTCATAGTACTTGCGCTCGTCCTTCCTCACGTGCCGCACTGCGCACGCAAACACACACACACAGCTTTATTAGAATGTGGGCCAGCCTAGTGCCAATGCAGACACACATGTACAGTACACTCATGCAAACATGCACACACACACACACACACACACACACACACACACACGCACACGCACACGCACGCACGCACGCACGCACGCACGCACGCACGCACGCACGCACACACACCCCTCAGTGTTACCCAGTGCTGGATTCTAACTCGCCTCTCCTGCATGGAAAACCAAAGATTCACCGCTTGCCCAAAAGGGGAATCAGCCCTTGGTCAAGGACATGGGCTTCTGCAGCCTGTTGCACCAGCTACTGTATGGTGCCCTCCACACTAGGCGCGGTTGCCGTCGGGGCTGCCGCTAGGATCAGCGGTGGCCGCACCGCGGTGAGACACAAACACATTCGCTCAGTGAGTAAATGCCGCGCGGTATTTCACAAAGATGAACACAATCCATCTCTCACCGCCCGCGTACGCATGCACAAACGAGCACGCTCGCGGTGGATTTCACGGGACCGCGCCTGCTCTCCTTGCCGCCCCAAAACTTCGCTGCGCGGCCGAAAAAGTCGCCCACCTCTCATTGAAAATGAATTGCTAGGAGGCGGTGACCGCGCCTAGTGTGGAGGGTACCTATGTGTTAAATTCAAATTTAGCCTAGCTAGAACTAGGGATGTTCATGGTTAACTGTTTAACCGGTAACTGTTAATAGTGGTGCATAGTCGTCATAATTTACTCACCAAAGACTATATGTTTGTGTTTACCCACATTTGGTTATACTGTACAGCTCAGAGCCCCTACTGAGCTCAAAAGTTTCACAACCGCAAATGCTGTCCTGGCGGGTTAGTGATTCACAGACATTCATCCATTAAAAAAGTATATTTTATTCTTATCGGTTAATTTACCAGTAATGAGTTTTAGTTACTGGTTAAGAAAGGTTCTCCAAATGGTCAACTGGCCATCCCAAGTTAGAACTAATTGATTTCAATTCTTACTAGTACTACTAAGATGTACACATTAATAAAATAACAGCAGTTATTTACAATGTAATTCTAAGAACAAATAGCCTACATAGTTACACATGCCCTAGGGTAGGTCACAGCGTCACATAATTATACTCAACAACTGTAATTAAACATCATGTTTTCATTAATTACATGCCATTTTGCATCACAGTAATCCAGTAGAGACCAGATTTATTGATGTGATATTTCAACATCGATCTAGTTTACAACAACGTGCTATGATGCCAAGAGGCTCATGGCAGCCAAGAAGCTACTCTGTACGGCAAGGGTCTTCAAACAGGGGGTCCAGGACCCCTAGGGGGGCCTTCAGAGATACTACAGGGGGTCCTCCAAATCTTTGTGTTTTTTAGATTAAGCACTTGAATCCTAGCGTCCATATTCTGGGAACTTTAGCCAAAAATAGCAGATCAACAAGCTCACACTGCCTCTCAGCGCGAGGCGTTGTGAGACCCTCAGTTTGGCCTTGTTTAAATAAAGGTTATGAATGAATGAATGAATGAATGAATGAACTTTTATTTCAATACATTTAAAATAAGAAAATATTATTTTATTCAACTTGATTATCATTTTACTCAAATCAAATCAGAATATAATTGCAAGTCACTCATCATGATATTGGATTATCCACAAATTCCACACTGTTCATATTCACAATAGGCACTCTCATCAAAATGATGTATAAAATAGGTTTAAAGTTGTTTTTATGCTATTAAGCAATTTTGCTTAATATCCTCTTAATACCCGCTCAAGGACCCCTGGACTTTTGAGAACCACTGGCCCTGGTGCCAGTACACCCAGAAACACCATTGGAGGGAACCACCAACAAAAAAAATTCTTCCAAGCCAATGAATAATGTGATTTTAACTTAACAGTTTAAGAGCTGCGTTTCTCAAATGCCCTTTGACATTAACACTCTAATAAAGAGCCCAGGTTTTTTAAGCAAATAATGACCGGTGGATGATGTCAATGTGACAATTCTTCTCACCGTCTCTAATTGTCTTTAGTGCTTTGAAAATTTCAAAGCCATCACTTAAGAAAAAGTAGAAAGTGAAGAAGGTAAGAAAGTAGACAAAGGTTCAGAGATGGCCATGGAAAATTGGAAATAATAACAATAATTACACTTGACTTTTAAAGCAATTTTGGAAAATGGGTTATAAATTGCTCCATATATGCCTTCTCTCTCAGCTTTTGTACTTACTATCTTGGAAGAAAAAAAAATGTTCAAAGGGATGAGGTTTTTCTTTAAAAACACAGCATGTGTAAAGGGCCATTCACAGGTTTTTAGGCTTCGTAATCACATTGCACAGGGTAGATATGACAAATAACTTAAATATACAAATACATTACTGACTACAATTTTATAAAAGATTTTTAAAATAGCATTTGAAAATGTATTAACAATTATGCCCAGTCCAGTGCATGACAGTGGACGATTTCACTATGAATTTAAATCTCCACAATACGATTATTGTGAGAGTGTTTCTTATCATGATAAACGATGATACCGATTATCGTCCCCTCCCTACCCCAAAGTGCTTTACAATGTACATATTCACCGCGCAGGGCACCTGCCTGCTCTGTGGGAGCAGTTAGGGCTTCAATGTCTTGCTCAAGGGCCTTTTGACATGACACAAGAAGGTGCCATGGATTGAACCAGGAACCTACTGTTTGCAAGATGCCTGCTCTACCTCCTGTGCCAATGACTGACTGACTGACTGACGCCCCCTCGTGTGGGAGATCAAGTTTCTATCACTCCTCCAAGAGGGATTCCTCAATATCTCCCCAGGAGAAGTTGAGCTTATTAATCTCCTACCTGACACCAGGGTCTACGCATGTCTCAATGGAAGAGTAGGGAGACCACCTCCTCCTCCAACCACTCAGATCTACAGTACTAGTTACATTAACATCCATGTCATGTTATTCATTACATAAGTTCCGGACTGCAGTTTCTTGGTTCCATGACGAAATAAATTCATGGTTTGTTTGTTTTATATAGTCTCCCCCTTGTGTAGGCCTGTCATAATTAATACATAATCGCCTAATTCCAATTATTTTAGATAATCGCAATTATTTAGCATAATCGTCATAATCGATTCCATGTTGAAAAGGGGGGAAATAGCAGGGAAAATAGCAGATCTACAAGCTTACAACGCGTCACTTTGTGACACGTTGAAGATCAGCTATTTCCGCTATTTTCAAGAAATGTTTTTAAAGTATAAAATTATTAAATATGTCAGTAATCTTCCCTGTGAAGTTTGTGGTTATGAAGCCTAAATGGCAAACAGAAATTTTGTATTCATATGTTCCAGTCTTCAATGCCCAAAACACAATTAAATTGTTAATCGCCATTATTTGTGTGACAATTAATCGTGACAGCTCTACCCTTGTGTGGTTTACAGTACAAACCAGAACTGTACAGTAAGGCCACCATATAATGCTGCCCTTTGGCAAATTCTCTCCCTTCTGGCCTAGGGGGTAATTGTTGCTCTTGGCCTTGAATGGTGGTAATATTATTGTTTCTACACGTGCTCAGTGCTCACCCAAGTTATTGCGGAAGCGCAGCTGGTTGCGGATACTGTAGAGCAGCACATGTTTCTCATACTCCCTCTGAGAGTTTCCCAGACCCTGGAAAAAAAAGAAAAATATTAATGAGGAAATGTGATTGTGAACACATCTAAGCAGTAAGAGAGACATGGAGAGAGAAACAGAGAGACAGACAGACAGAGAGAGAGACAGAGATACAGAGAAAGAGTCAGCTCCCACTCTGAGACATATAGCTCTGTTTATACAATTCAATTCAAAGGAGCTTTATTGGTTGAGAAAACATACATTTACATTGCCAAAGCAAGTGTCAAAATAAAATAAAAATAAAAGTTGAAAATGGGGAATACAGTTGGAGGGGGTACAGCATTGTGTAAACAGAGCTATGTCGCATTGTGTCATTATACTGTATATACAGGGTATAAAGCTTTTGGAACAAACTGAAGCTTTTTCCCCCCTCAATAGGATTTCAGGGTAACATGTCATTAGGTCAAAACACCCTTTAGTCCGACCACCAAAACCTAACCTTAACTCTAAACCTAACCACAGTAAAACTATGCCTAAACCTAACCCTAACCATAACCTCAGTAACCGTGACGCAGGTGATTATCTAACCTCACCTGCCGACGCTGTTCAACCCAACGGGAGTTTGACCTATGGGGCAGTTCGCGGATTTCAGCTCTCTTTCATATTGCAAATTGTGCAGTAGGTCTAGATGTCAAATGTAGTCCTTAGGGGGGTTGTGTTCCAGTCTCTAGCCTTCTTTAATCCCAACAGTTCACACATTTTGCTGCTGTGGTCACACATTGTTGTATTTATGGCCGTTTTTGGTCATGTTGGTCATGTTTTCAAACTCATTTTGGGTGTGTGTAATCTGTGGGAAGTATGTGTCTCTGATGTCTTGGTATAGTGGCAGGTGGTTATAGAAAGTGTAGCTCTGTTTCTACCACAATTTGTGTGCAGTGGGTGCATAGTCTGTCTTCCCTTGGGAGCGAGGTTTGTCTGTGGCGGCCTCTCTATTGCAGTGGTTCTCAACCTGTGGTACTGTACATGTACCACTGGTGGTACTTGAGCCCCCCTCTGGTGGTACACAGAGGGGTCTCCCAAAAAAAGTGTAGTGAAATATTTATATTATACTACAGGAAGTTCTGGATAAGCACTTAGTTGAAAAAGGCTCTCACTGTCTGTCTCAATGTGACAACTGCAGGAGTGAAAGGGGAAAAATGACTTATTTCTATTGATTAAACAACCCACGAAGCCTTGAATTCGTGGTGATGTTTTTGTTTTTGTTGCATTCCTAAGCCAATAATTTGATGACCGGCAGAATCGGTCCTATAATTGACCGCCATCATCAAATTATCGGCTTGTGAATAGCAGAATAGGATGGGATATTATGTTGGTGCATGGAGAGACAGTATGTTCTAAGGCAGTGTTTCTCAAATGGGGGTAGGTGTACCTCTAGGTGCACGCGGGGGTACTGCAGGGGGTACAGGAGAAAATGGGGATATGTATTTTTATTTTACTGTTATGGGTAATGACAAAACATTGACAGTCTTTGTGTGAACCTGCTCATGTGTAAATTGTTGAACCAAATTACATCAATACCATGTACTTTTACAACTATTATTGAATAGAAAGCAATGATTATGTGCCAGTAAGCTGTTTTATTTTGAACATATTAGTATTGGAACTGGACTTTTGATGTCAATTTTATATGCAAAATGCTGTACTCAGGTGAAGGGGGTACTTGGCTTCGAAAAGGTTTGAGAACCATTGTTCTAAGGTGCATGGTACTTGGTGTAAAAAGGTTGAGAACCACTGCTCTATTGCAATGTATGTCTATTTCCTTTAATTTGTGTATACATTTCTTAGTTGTTGTCGTTTTTTTTGTTTTGTTTTTTTTCCTCGTGCCAATAGAGCTGCTTTGAATTGAATTGAGACAGAGGAAGAGATAGCAGGGCAAAGGGAAAGAAAGAAAGACAGAGACAGAAAGAGAGAGAGCCAGAACAGTCTAAACTCTAAATGCATCGTTTTGGCTGCAAAATATGTGTGAGTTGTCATCAACTGAGGGAAAGCCAATGGACAGAAGAACCAAGTACATCTGGATACAAATTCTGCATATTACTGTTATCTTTGTATCATTGTTTGTTATTTACTTATTTTCATTATTATTGTCATTAATGTATTGTTAGGATTAGGATGTTTATTGTTCAGTTGTGTCCAATGTTGTGTTTTTTTTGTTATATGTATGCTTTGGCAATGTAAGAAATATTTCATCATGCCAATAAAGCTTTTGAAATTGAAAAAAAAAATGAATTGACAGAGACAGAGAGAGAGGTCATTCATGACATAACAGCTCGCTGCTTTGCTGGTAGGTGGGATTTATGGAGCCATAATCAAAGCGTCATCATCATGGGGGGGCTTCCTTTACTTCACATCTGTCGCGGCGGTGGTGGTACTATCATAAATATTATGAATTATATATAACCCGCTACTCTGGCAACCATGATGAGAGATATATGCTGGCATCATCATCACCTGTCAAAATCGATGGGTCACGTGATCGAGGTGACAATAATAATAACGACGGTTATCATCATCATCATCATCATCATCATGATGGCTCCGTCCGTTGCACAGATCATGCGTGTGACCGTGCCGATTAGTGTCAATGACACATTGCACTGCAACCCCCCCACGGGGGACAGATCGATACTAGTACAGTTACAGTTACAGTATGCATCATAATAACACGACAATGACACTGACGTTACCTGTTTGACATTGGCTGGCAGTTTGTTCCACGGATAATTCTGTCTGATGTGAAATTCCACGTCCGTGTTCATATTTGCAGTGCTGATAGTATAGCCTATTCACGACGGGCTTTATAAACACTGCTCTCTCTCTCTCTGCGCCCCCCCTCAGCACCGATCGCACGCACGCACACACTCGCACACGCACGCACACACCGATCGGTGATCGAACGAATGATCGGTAAAGGTTGTTCTGCTTTCCAATAATAATACAAAAAAAGAAAAAAAAAAGGTTGCCACTTCCTTGTTGTATTTTCGAGCGATCCGTTCGTCACGCTTTTGGCCGCCGACGTCACGTCCGGGCCAGGCGTGACCACTATGGATATGAATGAATGGAGCGTTGACTGTACGTGTCTTTCTATTACCTGATTATTACTGCAGTACAGTACTACTGTACTGGACACAGTATAGGCTCATTAGGCTGCATGTAAACACATGTACATACTCCACTATTCAAAGGTTCAAAGTACTTTTTATTTTTTAATGTTAATACATTGCTGTATTAAAATCTTAGATTTATTATTACAATTATTAATATTATTATTAATATTGTTATTAATATATTTGTATTATTATATTTGTATTTGTTTTTTTTAAGAGAAAAAAAATGTAAATAGAATTTTCCCAAAAATATGAAAATAACTTTCAGGGGGAAAAAATAAAATGAAATGAGCAAATCTGCAATCTCAACAATGTTGCATGACATGTTGTGAGCTTGTAACTCGTATATTTTCACAATATTTGAAATAGGGCTTAAGACATATAGCCTACATTAGGCCCATGTGTTACGTTGCTATTCGTAGGCTATATAGATTATGTTTTGATTACTTCTTAAGTTATTACATTTTCCATATCTTTATAAATTCTTAAAAATATGTTTCAGAAAAACAAAAACAGCCGGTCTGGCTATTTTCGCTTGTCATGGGACAAGTAACATAGGTTTAATGGTTAGGTGACCTAGCTTTGAGCTCGAATCAGAGACCTGACCTCCAAAACATTCACCCTCGTCTGTGACGACGTCCCTCCTCACGCCCCAGTTTGTACACACACCACCACCAACATGCATTTAGCTGTCACTTGGTAACCAGTCAAAAAAAAGTGTAGGATTTCAGCGTGTCAGAGTGCACCATGCGCACAGTGACATGACAGCTCACTCCCATGTAGCTGCGTGTTATTCAATCTGTCCATGTCATGATGTGTCTGTCTCAGATTCCTCGCCATATGCCCCTAAACAAACATGACAATAACTCATCTCATCGCGCCTGCAGCTGCACGGTGGCTTGCTGGAGATATAAGGCTCCTTTATAGTCAGAAAATAAAGACACCATGCCTCCTGTATAGATCAGCTATTTTCCGTTGTACGACCAAGTCATTTCATCTTTGCCTATACCCTAACTTCAGCTCATACAGATCCTGTGCTACCTCTTGATTTCTTTTAATAGTGACAGTGGTTCCCCGACACAATGTGCAGTGGCGTGAGACAAGACAGTTTTTATTCATTTTAAAATTGCTTTTGAAATTACTTTTTTGATCACCTACTGTATAATAACATGCCAAAAATACGGACCCCAGGTTGAATGTGGTTAAGCATAGCAGAGGTTGATTGATTTGATTGCATACTTTATTAACAGTTAGAAAAAAAGTGGTACGATTATTTAAAAAAGTGGCTAAATGGACACAAACACAGAAAGTGCTTGTTACTGGTCCTGAGGTCAGACAAGTGAAACAAAAACAAAGCCACGCACCTTGGCATGGACAAATGACACCTCCCACACACACACACACACACACACACACGCACGCACGCGCGCACACACACACACACAAACAATCACCACCTCGAGACAAACCATCCACAGCTGTTGCTCTTGCTCAGGTTCACCCATCAGCACCACACTATATTTACCTGCTTCCTCGCTTACACCTGATTTATACTCAGTCGCGCCCCGTGCAGCGCACCAGAAATAGCCGATCAACGCGCTGTGAGCTTGTAGATCAGCTATTTCGGGGTGCGTAACACAGACGAGGAGAGAAGAGTAGGATGATGATGGGAGCACTCGTGTGGTGGGGGCCGGGACATTTGCACGTGGGGGGGATAAAGGGGGTCACTGCCCCCCACGGGGGGACATTTCATTAGACACCCAGTTCTCCGTGTGGGGGGCACCAGCAGTGCTGGGGCGGGACCCCCCGTGATGACTGTGCCCTCCCCAGCCTCTCGTAAACACACGCAACTGTAGTCTCCAGTGAAGCGGGCTGATGAGCCACTAAGCCCGGTGGCACGGTACCAAGCGGCCCTGCTGTGTCACATGAGAGCAGCCTGGCCGGAGACACGGTGGCCTGCGATAGGCTACTATTAGCAGCAGGAATGTACACAGTGGCCCTCATGGCAAACTCCCACAGCCCCTAGCAGGAGAGTCCTCCTCTGTTTCTCACTGTGTGACCACTCTACTCTGTCTCTATCCTACTTGTCTGTATACCACATCATATTTAAGCTACTCTTTTCTCTATTGTGGCTGACATTTCTCCCAGACTCAAGACGTATCACGGATGTATTGATTTGCATAGTACAGGAGGTAAGGATGTTTTAAATACTTTGATGAACAAACCACACTATACCAGATTTTTGTAATCTACCGGTAGATGGTTTGTCAGAATTGTTCCTTGATTTATTGAGACGCAGAATACTCCTTAAAACACACTTAGCTTAGGTTACAACTCATAACACAGACCTTGGCTGTATTTTGATTGTCTTAAGTACCAGCTCTTATGCCTTAACTTAAAGGCCTGTCCATACTGTCTCCGACCACCAAACTTTTCGTTGGAGAGTTCCGACTTTCCGACGTGCAGCTTTCCAAAGTCTAATTCGGGGTGATGCTTTTCAGAAGATGCGGGTGACGACATTTTGTAGTTGAACCGGAACTTTCAGAAGAAAGGTTTGGTGGTCGGAGACAGTATGGACAGGCCTTTAAGTTAAGGCATAAGAGCTGGTACTTAAGACAATCAAAATAGAGCCCTCTCAGAGAGTGTTCGCTTTTGTTATAACTACAACAACTACTGTTTGTCACAGCCAGGGTTAGCTATACTGGGTAAGGATAACAAGTTAGAGCTGTATGTTGCAACTTTATCTTTGGAAATTCATTTATACGAGAGTCATACAGTAGATGAGACTTCAGATTCACATCACAGGTAGAGGGGCTGTAGCCTACAAGTTCCCAACATTTGCAGTTTCAAGAAAGGTGAAGAATAGAGAAAGAGAGAAACATGGGAAAGTTGGATAGGCCTATGATGTCAAATATTCTAATATAATATGAGCAATGTCTAATGGTGCAGAAAGGCTTCTACTACAAGTGGGGAAACACTGCAGCAGACAGAATAGCAGCAGAATAGTCTCTTCTGCAGGTGAGACATCACTTGTCAACGTACATATAAGAGCCTTGATATGAACACAGGATGATTTAATCAAATGAACATAAAGAAACAACCCATAAAAGTAGTCTAACCCTTCGGTAGACTCTTTTAGATTCAACTTATCCAGTTTTCATGATGATGTTTGATTCGACATTAATTCACCACTTATCCACCCGAGTTAAATTGACCGGAGTCCTCCAGTGGTCTATTACGAGGCCTTTTCCCTGCAACACCAAATATTAGTTTAATTTAACGATCAATCAATCGATTGTGTTCCACCTCGGACTAATGGTAGCATACTTTACGCTCTTGTTTATCAGTATCACTTTTTGATTATATTAATGTTACATTTTCGTAGAGCCTTGTCAATCATTCAGGGGCCCAACTTGCGATACTCTCGTGGCCAGAACCAGTGCTCTACGCCTAGCATTTTTCCCTGGCAACTGAAGTGACCGGGTTTGGCCCCTGTGATCAATACAATGCTGGGGTCTATTTCAGCCCCAGTTAAACGGTGTGGGGAATACTGTCAGCTGTATGGTGTCACTCACTCGCACCCATCAGGGCATCACAAAATGATTATCCATCCAAATATATACCAGGCAGTGTGTGTGTGTGTGTGTGTGTGTGTGTGTGTGTGTGTGTGTGTGTGTGTGTGTGTGTGTGTGTGTGTGTGTGTGTGTGTGTGTGTGTGTGTGTGTGTGTGCGTGCGTGCGTGCGTGCGCGCGTGCGCGTGCAGGGGCGTGAAAAATCATTAGCTGTCCTGTGGTGATTAGAAGACTCAGTGATGATAATAGCCCCTGGAAATTACCCCTCTACTAAACGCCAGGATTGTCAATGGCGACACCCATCATTTGAGGGAGAGAGAGAGAAAGAGAGCAAATGAGACGAAGGGACGAGAGAAAGAAAAGTATAATGAGAGAGCGTGGGTGAGAGGGAGGGAGAGAGACTCTTGATTCTTGAGAAATGGCTGTCTTGTGACATAACCAATGAAACGGCAGATCAGAGAGAAGCGGATTGCATGGAGATAATTTAGGGAAAGGGGATAAAAATAGAACAGCTGGCAGTGGGTGATCATAACATCAATGGCAGCTGTCCTGCAGGATGTGTCAGAGTTAAAGAGAGACGGCTAAAAGGTTTACTCTGGAATCCATACTGACCGGAAGGATCTGCACAGGGGCGGGGAAGAGTGGGACTGAGTTACTAGGGCCCAAGGTGGACGGGCCTTAATTATTTTATACTTTAGCTATTGAAAAATAGCAGATATACAAGCTCACAGTGCGCTGCGAGCTTGTAGATCTGCTATTTTTGAAAAGTCGTGAAAATGTGTGCAAATCTTTGAATATATGTATTTTTTTTATGTATTTTTGTAACTCAAATTTTCTTCTGGGGGGTCCCTGGAACTACATATTTTGAGATGGGGGTCTGCGGCCAAATACATATCATTTTGGGGGTCCTTCACATGAAAAAGTTTGAGCACCACTGACATAGAAACATCGGGTTTTCAAAAAACCTTAGAAGGATTTGAAATAGAGACCTTTCACGATTTGTCCAAAAGTAGCAGATTTACAAGCTCGCCACGCTGCGAGCTTGTATCTGCTATTTTTCAATAGTTAAAGCACAAAATAATGTGTAATAATGAATGCGTTCCCAGTCTAAATGGGTTAAACCCATACCCCTCCCCCTATGAAGAACATTCATGGGGGGCCCGCAGTGACTTGTACCCAGGGCCCAGAATTTGGTGCGACACTCCTGACAGGAAAGATCTGCATCCATAATGTGATGGTAAAAGTCAAGACTCAGAACATTTACCTTACTTACTGCTGAGATGATCGGGTCATTAGCTGTGCCATGAAGTGATGCAAAACTACTGTAATAGTGAGTCTGTCTGTATGAATATTATGTTACGCTGTCAGCCAATGTGTCCATCAGAGGGTGCTAAAGCGGCCTCTAATTTGTCTTGTTCACCAGAGGTTATACAGGAATAATAATCTTTTAAAGGATCCTATAGTGGTCTGGCATGTGTAGCCCAGAGTCGTCTAATCAGAGAGTCCTGCCATTGCAGGGTCAGAAACAGCGCTGGTCACGTGGTTCATTGTGACTTTACCCCTCATAGACTTCAATGCATTCTGTAAACCTTCAATTCGCGGTGTGCCACTATACGCCAATAGATGTGTGCGTTGAAGACCCTCCCCGATGAAGTGAACGGGAGTGACGAGACTCTCCGCATGCAGAAGGCTCTGGTGTAGCCCATTGACTGACTCGTGGTACTCTTGATATTGCTGCTGACCAGTTTTGAAAGCATAGCATAGTTGCTTGTTGATTTCCAAGGAATATTTTGGAATCAATTAATTTCAGTGGCATATAGTACAGCAGGTATAGTTGCGACCGTAGGTCGCTACTTACTGTAGAAACCACCACAAAGTGTAACTCCCTCCGTCTGTCTGTCACACCTCACACGTCACACTCTTGCCCTGCTCATATCTCCGCAATTGTTGCCCCGATCCATGCCAAATTTTGCACACACACTCCTTACCTGCCAACCTACAACCTCCAAGGACCCCCGGAGCTCCAGGGACCCCCAGGTCCCTGGGGGACCCCCAGATGTAAAAAATGACCAAATGTGCTAAACTGACCAAATGACCACCCCAACGGGGCTGCTCACGGGGAATTCCCGGGGACCACCGACTCCTGGTGCTCCAGAACGGATGCAAAAGTGGTGGCGCCCCCAGTGGAGGACCCCCTACACTGCAGCTCACATAAAATGCCGTAACTCCGGCTAGGAGCGACCGGGACAGCCGGGGCCGGTACCTATTCGTCCGCCTTGCCGGCGCGGAGACCCCACCCCTCATTTCTCACATGGCCCTCTTCTAGCGCCACCATGAGGCCGATTCTTGCAAAACACATTTTTGGACACTGCTCCTACAATTTTTGCCCTAAAATCACGCAAATCGGTACACAGTATGTCTACACTCATCCCATCAACATGAATCTCTCCCATATAGCGCCACCTCCAGGCCGATTTTTAAAAACACATTTTTGGACACTGCTCCTACAGATTTTGCCCTCAAATCACGAAAATCACTACACAGTATGTCTACACTCATGTCATCAACATGGATCAGGAAGATTTTGGCAAAACACATTTTTGCCCTATTTGTGGAGATAAGTGACCTACGGTCGCTTATCTCCCGATTAGGGAGTCTTACTGGTTGCGACCGTAGGTCGCATTTACTACCAAAACCTCCACAGGCTGTCCGTGAGTGAGTCAGTCCGTCACACGTCACACTCTTGCCCTGCTCATATCTCCGCAACCGTTGCCCCGATCCATGCCAAATTTTGCACACACACTCCTTACCTGCCAACCTACAACCTCCAAGGACCCCCGGAGCTCCAGGGACCCCCAGGTCCCTGGGGGACCCCCAGATGTAAAAAATGACCAAATGTGCTAAACTGACCAAATGACCACCCCAACGGGGCTGCTCACGGGGAATTCCCGGGGACCACCGACTCCTGGTGCTCCAGAACGGATGCAAAAGTGGTGGCGCCCCCAGTGGAGGACCCCCTACACTGCAGCTCACATAAAATGCCGTAACTCCGGCTAGGAGCGACCGGGACAGCCGGGGCCGGTACCTATTCGTCCGCCTTGGCGGCGCGGAGACCCCACCCCTCATTTCTCACATGCCCCTCTTCTAGCGCCACCATGAGGCCGATTCTTGCAAAACACATTTTTGGACACTGCTCCTAAAAGTTTTGCCCTAAAATCACGCAAATCGGTACACAGTATGTCTACACTCATCCCATCAACATGAATCTCTCCCATATAGCGCCACCTCCAGGCCGATTTTGAAAAACACATTTTTGGACACTGCTCCTACAGATTTTGCCCTAAAATCACGAAAATCACTACACAGTATGTCGACACTCATCTCATCAACATGGATCAGGAAGATTTTGGAAAAACAAATTTTTGCCCTATTTGTGGAGATAAGTGACCTACGGTCGCTTATCTCCCGATTAGGGAGTCTTACTGGTAGTATGGTAAAGACTATAGAGTTTACAGGAGCCTCTCGAAAGAGTTCCTTTAATTTTTAATTTGTGAACCCGGTGTAACATTTTCATTAGAACCAGTCCAAGCAGCCTCCTGAAGGCTCATTTATACTCCAAGGTGAGGTGAGTAGCTCACCTTTTTAGGTGATTTGCTACTCACCTTTTTAGGGAGATGTGTGACTGTCAGTAAAACAACTAGAGAGATGTGTCAGGGTGAGAGGTGAGTTGCTACTCACTGGAGTGAGCTCAGCTGCCACTCATACTCTAAAACTGGAGTTTGAAGGAGCCTTTAGTGAATCTGTCTCTCTGTTCTTCTGTCCCCCCTCCAGAATGGCCTGGAGACTTCATCAAGTGTTCCCATTCAAAGACCCGGAGCTTCCCTCCCACCTGCTCGCCCAGCTCAACATCCTCCGCCAGGAGCGCATCATGACGGACGTGCTGCTCTGCACCGAGCACCGGGAGATCCCCTGCCACCGCAACGTCCTGGTGTCCAGCAGCCCTTACTTCCGCGCCATGTTCTGCAGCAACTTCCTGGAGAGCAGCCAGGCCCGCGTGGACCTGAAGGGAATCGCGCCCGATGTTCTCAGCGGCGTGGTGGACTACATCTACACCGGCGCCATCACCATCTCCATGGAGATTGTGCTTCCACTCATGCAGGCGGCGTCCATGCTCCACTACGGCCGTCTCTTCGAGGCGTGCTCTGCGTTTCTCCAGGAGCAGCTCAGTCCGGATAACTGTCTAAGCATGATAAGACTTTCGGAGATCCTTCACTGCGAGAGTTTGAAGGAGAGGGCCAAAGAGATGGCCGTGAGGTGTTTCTCTGACGTGGCCGCCACAGAGGACTTCTGTGAGCTGTCTCTTCCTGAGCTCATGTGTTACCTGGAGGACGATCGGCTCTGTGCGGAGGAAGAGCAGGTGTTTGAGACCCTGTTAGCGTGGATCCACCATGACCCTTTCTCGCGACGCGGAGCAATACACGACCTCTTCAAGAAAGTCCGCCTTCGTTACATCCACCCAACGTACCTATTCCAATTCATTGCCAATGACCCACTGGTGCAGTCTTCTACTCTTTGCACCGAAATCATCGAGTCGGTGCGCCGCCTCATGCTCTCCGTCAGCACAAAGTGTAGTCGGGAGCTCAAGCCACTTTGGACCACGCCGCGACGCTACACCTGCAGAGAAACACTGGTGGTGGTCGGAGGGCGCAAAAACAATGAGCAGACTTCACGGGAGGCCTTGCTCTACGACGAGAGGACTCATCGCTGGCAGTGGTTGGCCAAGCTACCGCTGCGCCTCTACAAAGCTGCGTATGTGTGCATTCATAGCATCCTCTATGTGGTGGGCGGGCTGCGTCTCTGTATGGTATCAGGCGACAGCTCTGTGAGCGCTACAGTTTACACACTTTCCCTGAAGACCAACCAGTGGCGAACGGCTGAGCCGATGTTGGATCCACGATACGCCCACCAGAGTGTGTCCTACCAGCACTTCATTTTTGTCCTGGGAGGCATTGGAGTGGACAAGCAGATCTCCAGCTCGGTGGAGAGGTACAACAGTATGTTCAACCAATGGGAGGCCATGGCGCCCTTGCCCACGCCGGTGCTGCATCCGGCGGTCGCAGCCAGTGATCAGAGGATCTATGTTTTCGGTGGAGAGGACGCCATGCAGAATCCTGTGAGGCTGATTCAGGTATAGGGAAGACTTTATAATGAAAGATGAATTTGGAACGTTACTAAAAAGCAACAATATAGTTCTTTTTCAGCATCCCAACTTAACAGGCAAGCACTCGCTAGTGAACTAACCACACCTGTCGTGGCTGTCTGGAAATCGGAAGATTACCAGTTTGATCCCCGCCTTCTTCTTGAGGCAGACACTTAACCCTTATAGGAGTAGTTCACCCCCAAAATGACTTTTTTTCTATTGATTAGTCACACCATGGAGACTTGAGTTCAATCATATATTTT
Source organism: Nannobrachium achirus (assembly GCF_963921795.1). Lineage (NCBI taxonomy): Eukaryota > Metazoa > Chordata > Actinopteri > Myctophiformes > Myctophidae > Nannobrachium > Nannobrachium achirus. Next base: position 33,410,454 of record NC_137819.1, on the reverse strand, counting down.
TTTTTTTGAATTTGTCGCATTCCTAAGACAAAAAATGTATTATAGTAAATTTACCCCCATTGATTCTGGATGGAGACCCAAATGCATGGGCCTGGATGGAGACCCAAAATACAAGGCCCTGGATGGAGACCCAAATGCATTTGTGTGAGAATCAATCGTGATGTTTACTTGACACTTGACCCTAAATTTACCCCATTGATTCTGACCCAAATGCATTTGGTTCCCCACCCAGGGCCTTATTTGGGTCCCCATCCAGGCCCATGCATTTGGGTCCCCATCCATAATCAATGGGGGTAAATTTACTATAATCATCTTTTTTGTAGGAATGCAACGAATACAAAAAAATATTATTGAACTCAAGTCTCCATGGTGTGACTAATCAATAGAAAAAAAGTCATTTTGGGGGTGAACTACTCCTTTAAGTGTGTGTGTGTGTGTGTGTGTGTGTGTGTGTGTGTGTGTGTGTGTGTGTGTGTGTGTGTGTGTGTGTGTGTGTGTGTGTGTGTGTTTATTTATTATTATGAATACTAATACAAGCATGTATGCAATGTATATATAGCTTTTCTAGATACCCAAAGACACCCCAATATAGTTCAAATTAAAAGGTGAAAATGAGAAAAGTCTGTCTGTCTGTCTGTCTGTCTGTCTGTCTGTCTGTCTGTCTGTCTGTCTGTCTGTCTGTCTGTGTTTCTTTTTTTTAGCAAGCCACACACGGAGTATGAATTAGCTTTATTGACCCGTGTGCTGTGCCAACAGGTGTATCACATCTCTCGTAACCTGTGGTCCAGACTGGAGACCAGGACAGTGAAGAATGTCTGTGCTCCAGCTGCCGTCATTGAAGATAAGATCTACATCGTGGGAGGTGAGTGCAGGCAACTGTGTACAGTCTGCTCATTCATCTATGAAAAGTAATTAAGTAATACAGTAATTTTGCCACAGCTGTCACAAGAAAATGTCCATGAAAGGAAAACTGTTTAAGCTACATGGCAGATGTCCCTCACGACATCACTACATAACTCACCTGGTCTCACATACTTGAAACTTACCTTCATAACCTTCACAAGTTAAAATCTCTAGAATGTTTACAAATGACTGCAGAATGTAATTGTTCAAATGGATATAAGCTTTTTCTAAGATGTTCTCGATGCATGTTTGTTTATCTCCAGGGTACACCAGGCGAATGATCGCTTACGACACCAAGGCCAACAAGTTTGTGAAGTGTGAGAACCTGAGAGAGCGCAGGATGCATCACAGCGCCACGGTGATCAACAACAAGCTCTACGTGACCGGAGGACGCATCCTCAACGGACACGATGTCATCGAGGACTCTGACTGCTTCGAGTGTTACGACCCCAAGACAGACACGTGGACATCCAAGGGCTCTCTGCCCTACAAGTTATTTGACCACGGCTCCCTGCCACTAGTTTGTGTTTCCAACAGGCCCAATCCTCCCTGACCCCACCACCGCCACCACCGCCGCCAGCCCGCCCACCCACTTTGGGTGGTCTTGCTGCATGCTATAACCTTTCCCACGAGACGTCATTGGGCCTGTCTCCAGCTCAGGATGGGACCCCCATCTAGGTCGGCCTATCTCCCACAATGTAGCAGTATGCTGTATGCTAGGCTGAGTTGCATCTGTGGTATTCAAAATCAAAGGAGACCTCAGCTGGCAAGCAGTGGGTGTCATAACTGTGGCATTTGAGAGGAAGTTGAACTGAGGATCCCTGAAGTAATGAGAGGCAGACTTTACTGTACACAACAAGCAGCTGTTCAGACACAGGGACATTCTGATGTCTGCAGTCTCTTTATGCTTACCATGAATAGTCACTAACAGTTTATTTATTTCTTACAAGGTATTTTCCTGTATATCTGCATAAAAATCGGATACTACACAGTACACAGTACACAGTACACGTTGAAAGTTTGTGTGCAGGTTAACTGTGATCGTGATGTGGTGGTGTAGACATGTGATCTTCAGGAATGTAACAAGGCACTTGAAATCAATCACAGGAGAAATCACATTCCTGCCTAGCCTGCTCATCTGTCACAGTTCTCTCGAGACAAAAGGCCCATATGCTACAGAGCTAGCAGAGAGATTGGTGAAGAGACTTCAACCACATTTGCAGAAATGCTGTTGGAGAGACTCATTTTGCTTGAATTAAACAATCTGGTGAAGCGCTACTATAGCCTAATATAGTTTAAAAAATCAAACCTTGGTTCGAAGTGGAGCCGTGAAATTGAGCACTTCCAGATCTATGTTTTTGATTCTATGTGTTCCCCCCTGTGTGTGTGTTGTGCGTGTGTGTGCCTGGCCTGAAAACAGCGCCCCTCCCTAAACATGTGTGGTCATAAAAGGTACTGTTCGAACTCAACGGGACAGTTCTCACTGGTGAGACAGGACACACATTGCCACTCAGAGGGAGACCATGGGCTCCGCCCACGGCTCCAAAAATATAATGATTTTTGCTTTGATTCATGACTTGGGTCAGGGAGTTATTGCTTTAGCACCATGGTTTAGAATATCTGCATTCAACATTTGCATTTTCCATTTTATATTCTGTGGTGTTTGACTTAAAACATATGGGCTGCTGAAGACTGCAGTGGGGTTTACAGTTTGGTCCAAAATGGTGTAGACAGAAATGTATTTCGATTCGGGGAAGGGATTACTTCTGCCAAGGAGTTTATGCAATGCATCTCTCTGTTTGTTCATCTTGGTCTGTGACCAACTGATACCTTGAAAACATTTGCAGGGTTAATTCACGTTCCCAAGTGGAAGAAACATGTCGATTCTGGTTACCACGTGACCTTTCCTCTATAGTGTCATCATCAGGTCAAATTTAATGATTTCAAATGAGTATATTATCTCAAAAGGGGATGGCTGGATTGCCTTGGAATTTTCTTATTCCAAAGAGGAAGAAATCTATATGAGGTCATGACCTTTGCTCTAGCATCTGACTAAACATAACAAATAACAATCTCCCATCGTCGTACAGGCACTAATTGCACAATCAAAACCACAAGCAACTTGGGGAGTGCTTTAGGTCCTGGCACGGGTCCACGGTGCATGCGCTACTGAGTGCTTTCTTTGTTTGCAATAAAACAAAACTAAAAACACCTACCAGGATAGGTGCACTGTCTTCACTTACAGAAATCTTTATTGCATTTCGGTCACCTGACCTTCATTGGGTATCTTAATCCAGATTCCTGTCTTGTTTGCAATGATAGTACTGCAGCTTTACGACAAGTTTTTATCGTCAATGATTGTTTCAAGTCAATCAATTCTTCTTATTTTCACAGTGTTTTATGTTAGCCTCCATTAGCCTTTAATTTTACCCTGTGTTGTTTTTGGGAAACAAAAACTGCTTCAAGAGATGTTAGTATATTGCCGTGGTGACTCACTTATCCTGCGGGGAGGTCTCTGGGTGTGTGATGATCATGTGCTGTCTGCTGCTTCTGACAAGCTTCAGAAGACATGTGTCGAATGCTGACACCCAACAGCGAGACGAGAGACGACCGAAATGTTTATAGATATGTCAAATGACTCCAATTAAGCACATGAGAAAATGCTTCAAGAAAAAAACGCACTGACTGACACATTCCAAAATGCATCAACAACAGCCCTTCTGTAATAAAGTGCCCAAACTGTCACAATAGGTGTTGGATAGCGGTCACTGACATTATGGAAATAATATATTGTTTCTCACATGATGGAGGCTGCACTAAAGATGATTTATCCACTTGTAAACACTAAAGGTCTTTGCACACTGCTGCGTTTTTCGGGCCGAATATCAGAGTGAATTTCGGAGTGCGTGAATACAAAAATCAACCTCACATTATGTCAATCACGTTTGAACACTGCCGCCGGTTTCGTATTTATTTTCGGACCAGGGTTGACTTTTTCAGATTTTCGCAGCTGTTGCACTGAGTCCCTTGCTCTCTCTCTCTTTCTTCTCTCTCTCCCTGGCTTTTGGATTTCGGATTTCCAAAACGCAACGAAAACACGCAGTGCAGTGTGCAACATGCACCTTAAGAGTTAAATGAATGCAGACGATTTTACTGTGCATTTGTCTTCTCGCCATCGAACACTCTTGACCCCTGTGAGACTGACATTCACCGCTTGTGGTGTCCGACTGGTCCCTGCGCTAGGCAACAGTCACTATGGCAACCGCACATCACATGGCCGGAGGGGACCGTGTCACGGCGCGTCCCTACAGTGTGTCTACTGTATTTCAAATCATGCTGCTGATCCACTGCATAATGCATAATGTACTGTAGGTGTTTCTGTTGCTATAGTGCCAAGCACATTTTCCCCATACTGTCAAATGTTGAATATTCATGACTTGTTTATGTAACTTGTACTTTATAAAGGGACATATTTAATTTGCACACAAACACAAAACCTGCTGTTGGATTTAAACCGTATGGCATGTTACGGAGGTGTCACAGTAACACAATAGAACTATAGCACATCTGCAGTGGCTGGCAGTGCTCCCTGCACCCTGCATGCTCTTCCATTGAAACGTTTAGACCCTGGTGTCAGGTGGGACAAGTAGAAATGTACAAGCAGTACTGCCTGAAGTCTTGTTCACGAGTAGGCCTGTACATCTGCCTGAAGCTCATATATCTCCCCAGATCAAGCAGGGATTCCCTCTAGGACAGGGGTTTTCAAAGTGGGTGACAGGGCACCCTGGGGTGCCGTGATGCCAGTCCAGGGGTGCCTCGAGATAATTTGATAATATTTGGAATTCATCAATATCACTATATCAATATCACTTCACTATGCTTAGTAAAACAGACCTGCTTTGCACTGTACTTGATGAGTTATTTTTCCATCTACGGCAACTCTCTTCACCAAAAATAGCAGATCTACAAGCTTGTGTCGTCGAATCGGCTAGATCGGTTGTAGATCGGCTATTTTTGGTGAACCTTCTCCCCAGAATAGGCATGCTGGGGTTAAACGTGGTTAAACGTCAAGTATAACGTTATTTTCTTCTGATGGAAACGGATATTTCTCCAATAGGATGTAAGATTCTAAAAATGAACAGTGTTATTGGATGAAAAGGTTATTTACAGGGGTGCCCTGAGTTAAAAAAAAGTTTGAAAACCCCTGCTCTAGGAAGAGTGGCAGAGATTTGGTCTCTCGTGCAGGGTCGAGTCACAGGTTTGAATGATCCTCCTGGGAAGGACATAAAATGTATGAATTGCAGCTTTACTTATGGAGTAAAAACAG